>NW_004444129.1:3801257-3802789 GCF_000243295.1 Trichechus manatus latirostris | reverse complement strand
CTCTCTACTTATATATATGCTTCACTGGTTTTGCTCCTTTAGAGTACCCAGCCTACATGTCTGCATAGGTAAGAAGGAAGGAAGAGAAGAGAAGAAGGAGAGAACACCTGGGAGTATCCAAGATGGTGGTTATATCGTAACCAGTTGCCATCAAGTCAGTTCCAACTCATGGAGACCCCATGTGTGTCAGAGTAGAACTGTGAGCTGTAGGATTTTCTATGACTGATTTTTTGAAAGTGGATCACCAGGTCTTTCTTCAAAGTGCTTCTGAGTGGACTCAAACCTCCAACCTTTCATTTAGCAGCTAACTACATTTACCATTTGCACCCCCCGGGTACTCCTGGGTATAGCACACAGGAGTAGAACTTGGCATAATCAGATATAAAGTTAGGAAAAAAAGAAACTGAGAAAAGTTTACTATGACAGCTGGTGACTAGGGCCAGAGGCAGCTGAATTGGACCATAAAGTACTACCTTTTTTGCCTAGATAGCTCCTTCAATGAGCATGCAGAAGGGGAGGCTTCAGCCCTCTTTTCTTTGTGTTTAGGATATTCTTTTTTATCTTATTCTATAGTCTTGCCCTGTCTTCTAGACTTTTATAGACACTAGACTGTAAAACAATAGATACGACATCACTAATGGCACACAAGTCTGAATTCAAGCCTGGCTGATTTTGCTTCCACCATCTGCAAACAGATCTGACTTCAGTAAGGCAGCCAGTATGCACTCATTTTCTAATACGCCACTAAGATTTCTTTCGAATCAAGCCATTCACTGTTAAAATTTCTTTTTTTTTCTAGAAACAGTCTAGCCAGCTAACACTGAATTTATGGCTTTGCATAATTCCCTGAGAATAGGTGGAGTGAAAAATCGTACCCACGTTGTCAACAAATTCCAAGAATAACGGTCCTGCCTATCCATCCATACAAGGAAGTTTACATGCCATAAACATGTGGATGAAAACAGTAATTCATGAGAATCACAAGAAGGCTTTTTTTTAAGTGTGGGAAAAACACAGTAAATTTAAAAACCTACTGAAAAAATGGAGGATATAGTCTTCCTGATACATAATTTTGCACGTTATTCCTCACTCATGTGAAATATATTTGAAACACCCAATGCAAAACATACACTGTTTAGGCTTGCACGCAGGCAGAAACTAAGTGTTAGCCTCATAAGAAGAGTGTAGAACTTAATCAATGTAATCAGTGTATTAATATTAATAGAAGGAACGTACTACTTGTGTATATATTTCTGTAGTTTTTCGTACTTTTGTGCCTGTTTAGTTTTCCAGTAGTGTTTATCCACATAAACGCCTTTGTACAAAAATTTCTCAAGAAGAAAAAATTTTTTTTTATTGCACTTTAGATGAAGGTTTACAGAACACACTAGCTTGTCATTAAGCAGTTAGTACATATATTGTTTTAATGACATTGGTTAACAACCCCATGACATGTCAGTACTCTCCCTTCTTGAGCCTGGGTGCCGTATTACCAGCTTTCCTGTCCCCTCCTGACTTCTAGTCCTTGCCTC
>NW_004444129.1:3791982-3793133 GCF_000243295.1 Trichechus manatus latirostris | reverse complement strand
ATTTGTCTTGGAAGAAGTACAGCCAGTATGCTCCTTATAAGTGAGGATGGAGAGACTTCATCCCACCTACTTTGTACATGTTATCAAGAGAGACCAGGCCCCAGAGAAGGACATCATGCTGAGTAAAGTAGAGGGTCATTGAAAAAAAACGAAGACCTTCAACGAGATCCATTGACACAGTGGCTGTAACAATGGGCTCAAACACAGCAACGATTGTAAAGATGGCGCGGGACCGGGCAGTGTTTGTTCTGTTGTACATAGGGTCGCTATGAGTCAGAAGCAACTCAACGGAACCTAACAACAAAGTCATTAAATGGTATTTGTGCTTAATAACAATGTGCATACTCAATGATTCCTCCTGCTCTGAGCTCTGAAAAGTAAGTGTAGCAACTACTTTTGACCCCACTTAACAGGAGAAACTAAAGAGGCGGAACACTTACTGGAGCTGTCACCTGAGGAATCTCTGGTAGATTCTGGGATGAGATCGGGGACTTTGCATTCCCAAGACATGCTGCACCCCAGTTCATCCTACTCCTCCACGGGCTAGGGAGATAACAGCTATTTAGCAATACTAAATAAAATCATAATAATGCATTTATTTACATGGCATTTTTCCTCCATTGGCATTCAAGGTATCTGCCTTGAAGCACAGCAGTGAAACAATTAAACTTTATTGAGCTGTCTAATGTCATCCCAGTGAGGATGCTGGTGCATTGTAAGGCCTCACACAGGGTTCTTTGTAGAAGATACGCCTTTCCCCTATAACTACCGTTGATTCTTTGTGTATCTATAATTTCTTTCCATAACATCCATAAAAGACAATATTGAGGGGAGTAAGGTCTCTTCTAAACAGGGGGTCTGACTCTTGGCTATGATTTGCTTGGCAATTGGAGATTTTGTGTACAATCTCTTACGGCAAAAGGTGAGAAATGCAAATGCAATGGCTTTAAAAAAAAAAAACCCAGACAGCAACAGGAAGCTCTCTCTGCCCAATTACAAGGTGATACCGGTTCATTTTTATGGTTTGTTTGTTTCTTTCTTAATTTTTTTTATCACATATGTTTCCAAACACAGTCTTGATGTCCTGTGGGGCTGCTTTTGTAAAAAGCCGTAGGTTCTGATTTAAGGAGCTTCAAAAATAACTCTCTCCT
>NW_004444129.1:3785157-3791372 GCF_000243295.1 Trichechus manatus latirostris | reverse complement strand
ATGGAGACGGGATCCATGGGCAGGACTTCGCTTTCCTAGAACAGCATCATTCTGCACTCTGCATTCTAGTGGTGTCAGCTGTGTTGTCCCAACCTTGCATATTTCTCAGCATGCAGCATCAGCTCATTTACAGGGTCCTGTGCCGCCCATGTTATTCTTGATTTGAATATGTGGGGCCTAGTGAAGGGGGATCCGGCTCTCACCCCCACCAAAGTAATTGTGTGAGTTCTTTTTCCACTACTTGTGACTGATGGAACATTTCCCCATTTTTGAAGTGAAGGATAAGTTCAAAATCAATTCTGGAAATTGGGTGGAAAATACTAGTCCCATTTTCAAGTAAAACACATTCTTTTATATTGAAATGCACTAATGTGTGCTGAAATCCTGAGGGTTTTGTTGTGTATTTGTTTGTTTTGTGGCCATTCCTGATGAGATGGAATGGGAAGAGAGATCTACAGAGAGAATGTTGAATCTCCGTTCTATCGTGGAGGCACTATTACCCATGCAAGCCAAGCAGTCTTTTGGAATTTCTATTCCTATTATTTTCCATGAACATTAAATCTGCCAGAATATCTGGAAAAATTGTTTTTGGCTCACTGGGCATCAATAAATACAATGATTTTAAAGGAGCATAAATACTTCCTGGAAATGCTGATTCTGTCTTTCTGTTTCTCAAGGGCACCAAGCTCTCTCGTATCACAAAGCCATCGTACATGTTATTCCTTCTCCCTGGAACATTCTTCTGTCCTCAACTTTGTCCTATTAACTTTTGCTCTTCCAGTAGATCCCAACACAATAATCATTTCTTCAGGGAAGCCTTCCCTAATGGCTCCTTATCATATGTCTTCTTAGTAGCATATACTGCTCCTTGGTTCCACTTATCACAGGTATAATTTTATTTGAGTCATCCTTTGACTAATGTCTCCCACAATATCCGGAAACTAAAATGTAATGAATGCCTCTCTGTAACTGATTGCACACATAGCCAGTTTTTAATCAGTCAGCTGGAGGAATACAAATCAATAAATCTACAGATTACTTTTTAACTCAGAGTGTCAGTCCTCTTCCCATTTTATCTCTCATCAGTGTACCACTTAAAGAAAGGAACAGACTTGTGTTTTCTCTCTGTCTTTGTCCCTAGTTCATTGTGTCAATTCTCCTAAAGAACATTGAAATTGTCACCAGCAACAAAAGTAGAAAGATAGAATCTTCAGACTTGGGGGTAGAAAGTAAATACCAACTGCTAGGTGAAAGGCAGTGTACCCAAAGATAACTCCCAAGATTTTAGACAGCTGCATTTGATAGCATGGAGTAGAAGGAAACTCAGTACTTCTCTTTTTCTTTCTCTAGTTCTACTCTTTAGATAAGTGCATGAATGATCTAGAGCCCTCTGTTTATCTTCCTGGCATATAGATAAATAGACAGACAAACAAGAAGACAGAAAGTAGATAGATAGATTGAAAGACAGTTTGCCCCAGATTGTTATGTGTTTTATGAAGCTTTGTCCAAGAATAAGGAGCCCTGGTGGCGCAGTGGTTAAGTGCTTGGCTGCTAATCAAAAGGTCAGTGGTGGTTCGGACCCATCAGCTGCTCTGTGGGAGAAAGCTGTGGCAGTCTACTTCCGTAAAGATCACATCCTTGCAAACTGTATGGGGAAGTTCTACTCTGTCCTATAGGGTTGCTATGAGTCAGAGTCAACTTGACGGTGATGGGTTTATTTTTTTGTCCAATAGTATAAATGATGTTGCCTGAATTTTCAAATATTGTGGCTATGCCCCCTTATAGTTCCTACTTCTTTTCTGTTAGTTTGACTAGTTCATTTCCTTTTACCATAGAGTCCCTCTTTAGACACACTGATACCTGACACTCCCACCATCTACTCACCTGGAGCCAACAAATTGCTTTCCTGAGTATGATTCTTGGTCCAACCATTACAAAGTTGGAAACTGGTGGAGAAACATTAGCCTGCCAATGAGATGGGAGGTATCCCATAGACCACTCTGGTGGCCTCCATGGAACTTGTTGAGGGGCTAAGATGATAGCAGACCTGCTCTGAGATTGGAGCTGCAAACCACAAAGTACTGCAGAGTCTGACCAGAGCTCCAGTTTGCAAAAGGTTTTCCATGGGAAGCAAACCAATTCCATTTGTGGCTTTTGCTAGTTTTGCACTATCAAGAAATGTATTTTTAAAAAACCTTTTCTGCAAAGCTAGCGAAAGCCACAAATTCGATACTCTTGGTTTACTTGCAAAACATGATGTCCAGCTCCGGTTAGGCTTTGTACTGCATTAGCTAATGTAATAAAACTTCTTCCAAGAAGTTCCCAGGTCAACCCGTTTAACCTCCACGTTTCAAACACATTTTGATCTGAGACCTCAACAAAACATTCACAAAGTGCTTCATGGTGATGTAAGTGTTGAATTTCAGCCTTACAATATTTAAATGTTGCAATACCCACAACCCCACACTCCTGATAAGCTTTCATGAAAATCATGGATCTGACCTGAGAGGTGATTCCATCAGTGCTATAGAGTCAAGTGTATATCATAGGAACAGGAAATAATTCAGGTTAGAATCATTCATTCAGCTGTGACATGGATAAAAGGGACTCACAGAAGAAACTCAAAGAAGAAATCTTACTTCTGAAAATAGTTGAAGGATTTTAAATTGGAGTGAGGGGGCAGGTTGTAAATCTCATTTATAAGAAAATCTGCAATAGGCCTAGTAGGTTGTTCTTCGGCCCATATTAGATTCTAAAATCTTCATGAGTGTTGGTTCTTACTATTGGTCCTCTACAGTCACTTTTGCTGTCTGAAAATAGAGTCCCATCAGATTTCCCAAGATTTTTCTTGCCCTCTTTTCTATGGAGATTGGTGCTGGCATGGGGTTATTAAACTATGACAACACTATACTCTGTAGCATTTGGGGTTGACGGCATTTGTGGAGTGGGTAGAACTATTCCTATTTTCTTGTCATAATCTGTGAAATCTAAATTAACTTATGTGATATGAAAGTTTTAAGATATTATCATTTTTAGTAGTTTAACTTAATTGAGGAATGTATAAGAAACATCTGAGAATCTGATCTTTCTCTATTGTCTCTGTTACTTGTGATCTTATGATTTAGGGGAAAAAAAATCTTAGAAACAGTAATAGTAGAAGAATTTTTAAAATACCTGTCCTTTATTTCCCATCATATCATGAAGCTTTAGATTCACAGAAGCAAAATGGTCTTAGATGATGAAGATACAGATTATGGACTGAGGGCTACATAATTAAACATGTAAGATATCAAGGTAAAGTACCGGAATACATAAAGAGGATAATTTCTTTAGTCAGCAAATGGGCAATAACAGGAAAAGAATTTTTGTCTTGGGATAGTGAGCAGTTGTATAAACATATGATGCAAAGTCTTTTTCAAATAGACATAACATTGCCGTATGTTCCATCCAAAAACTGCAGAGGGACTTGGGAAAATCAGAATGATTTAAGATCATCTATACACATCTCCGCCAGCACTTGGTTAGCTGAGCCCAAGCAGCTAAAAGTAAGGAGTGCAGTTAAATAGGGACATGTTGAGAGATCATAGTGTGCCCCAGAGATTGTTGTGTTGAGATAAAGCAAGCCATGAAACATCGCCTTCAAACTGCTGCTTCCCTTAAGATATGGTAGAGCATGTGCTCTACCTCCGGTCGCTCAGCTCTACAAGGCTCATGGAATGCTCTCCTCCGGATTCTGGAAGAAGCTGCTTAACATGGCAATAGAGGTTTAGACTATGGGGAGCATATGGATTTGCCCCTCTTCCGTACTTAGCTATGAGAAAAAGATAGTGCTGCCAGAGTGTCAGAAGACCGGTTAAGTAAATAGATTCCTGTACAGAAAGGGAAGGCAGTCTACAAAGCAGGCACAATGGAAACAGCAGCACCTCAATGCCAAGGACGGACTGTGTCTGCACAGTATCCCAACAACCAATCGAAGGGTAAAGAATTCCACACATACAAATGTTTTGTTTAAATAACCTAACCGGTGTGTTTGCTTTTGCTTTCTAACTGCAGTGGTGAACTATTTTATCATCATGTAGCCACCAGGTAAAAATTTGGCACCCGGAGATGGACTGTTGAATGTTGGTGGCAGGGACCATCTCTCTCCATTTCACAGACGGAGTAGGAAGAAATGAGATTGATGTGGGAGGCAAATGACCACATCACCAGCAGTGTGGCCTCCGATGGCCAGTCTTCTCCACAGAGGTGGCTACGTTCATCTTGACATGGTTCAGTTAATCTGTAAGATGATCAGCAGTGATCCTTCTTAAAGTTTTTTCTCCCCTACTCAGAGTATCAGATACATTAATATCCAGATATTTTTTTATTGCCCAATCTCTTATTAATGGGGACAAGACAGAGACTTTTCTTGACCAAAATTTATCAGATTGCCCTTAAAACTTTCACGTACCTGGTCATCATTTAAACATTCACTTCAACTTACCTCTGTTGTTATGTACAGACTTTTTTCTCAAGAACAAAAACAAAACCAGTATCATTTCAGACCATAAGAACATAAATAATACTGTAATGAGTCAAACCAAGCTGCACAAAATTGTGTCCCTGAAATGTTCGTTCGTTCATTCATTCGTTCATTGATGCATTTTCTTGCTTCTTTTTCATTCTGCATGGGACTTAATAGACTCTTTCAATTTGAAGTTTTTCTTCAGGGTGGGGATTCTCAGAATTCTTTCTTCTATATTGCTTCCCCTGCATTCTCTCAATAATTCTATTTTTCCTATAAGCCCTACTCAATGAACGGTGAAACCTTTAGATCTCCCCTTTGCATCCCTGAAATTTCAAACTTTCCGTCTCTTAATGTCACTGGGCTACATTCAAGAAGAATACTTGCTTAAACTCACTGATTCATTCTTCAGGTGTGTCTGATATGCTACTCAGCCCACTTAATGAATTTTTTATTTCAACAATCACGTTTTGCATTTTTACAAAGATGTAACTGCTAGGTCTTGTTCCTTAAGTATCTCTTATAGTTTAATAATCTCTTGTCCATGCACCATATTTACAAAAATCTCCTTTATCTCTCTGATGATATATAGTCATAAAATCATTTTTAGATTGTTTATATTATCTCTCATTCCTTGGGAATAAAATTTTCCTACTTGCTGTATTGTTGGTCTCTCTTTCATTGTGTTGGCTATCCTCAGATATTGGGTAATTCTTGGTTGTCCATTGTCTAAGTTTGGGTTCCCCCAAAATAGAGTGTGAGATAAGTGGCAGTGTAGGTAGTTTATCTGAAAGGAGCCCCAAGAAGCAAAAGTAAGAGATCAGTAGGAGTGAGATGGAGAAGCAGGAAAAGCCAATATAAGGGAGAATTTGGAGGTTCTCTGTCCCCCCCAGGACCTCTGAGAAGCTTATAGAATGTCTTTTAGAACTGTTTGTTAAAAGACTTCCAGCCCTCATTAGTTGAGGGTTGCCACCTAGGGACACTGACTCCCCCACACTTTTGAACTGTGTTTGCATATAGGCCAAGCACATTCCCTTAGCTTTGGAGAAGGCCCTGGGCATAAAGCAGAAAGACATGCACTTAAGATAGGATGGGGTCAATGTGAGTCCAAGCACTCATGAAAGTGTACAAGGCAGCTGCAGCTAAAATTAGAGGGGCCGAAAGGATCTGCTGCACGCACTCATCTGCGGAAGAATTCTCCAGTGTATGTCCTGGGTTGTGATAGTCACTGATAGAATGACCTTTTTTGCAGGAGTGTCCTTTTGGCAGTGATATTGACCTCCGCCTTGTAGCAATGTTATGCGATCTGGCCTGGCAGTGAGAGCTACCCAGCTATTACCACCTGTAAGGAACACTTCTTTTCTAGCCCTCAAAGAGTACCCATTCTTGTTTTTAGGAACGGCTATTAATATTTTTTTTTTTTTTTTTAATGCTTCCTATAATATCTTGGGGGAGAAGGAGATGCCCACCTGTGCTCAGTGGTCTGCCTAATGTGTAAATTAGTCTCTTCTGTTATCTGTCTTAAAGGATCACTTCCAAGCTCACAGAAATTCCTCCATTTTCCAGCAATCGTGGATTTAGAGAATTCACCCACATTCACAGTATCTATCTCTACTTGATTTCAGAAACATTGACCTCCTCCCTGCTATCATCTCACTCAATTCAAAGTGCTAATTATTTGAGACGATCCCCTGAAAAGCCTCCCACAAAG
>NW_004444129.1:3782748-3784028 GCF_000243295.1 Trichechus manatus latirostris | reverse complement strand
TTAAAAAATCAATCAAACAATTTGAAGAGAGATAGAGTGTAAAGAAAGTCTTCCACCCACCCCAACCCTCAGTTCCCAACTCTCCTTCCCAGAGGTAACCACTATTATCTGTTTCTTAATTATCACTCCAGAGATAATGCTATGGGACTGCAAACATGTATATTGATGCGTTCTTTTTTCTTTATACATTTGGAAACACTTTACACACCATTGTGCATTTTGTCTTTTCCACTTAATAGTCTTAGAGATCATTGCATATCACAGACAGGAGATATACCTAATTATTTGCAAAGGCTGCATAATATTCTGTTATATGGATGTACGAATAAGTTTTTAACCATATCCTATTGATGGACATTTAGTTTGTTCCAGCCTTTTCCTACCATAAGTAATGCTGTTATGAATAGCTTTCTTTATACAACTTTGCAGAGATGTGCATGGACACTTGAAAGATAAATTGCTACCAGTGGAACTGTAAGCTCAAATGTTACATGTATTTGAAAATTTGAACTACATTGAGAAATTTTCTTCCAGAGAGATTGCATCAATTTGGAATCCTACCAACAATGTATTCAAGTACTTTTCCTTACAGCCTATTGATACAGAATATTACCAAACTTTAGAAACTTTGTCAATTTGTTGGTTAAAATAATACTGTATCATTATTGTTTTAATTTGCATTTCTCTAATTATGGGTAAGGTAGAGCATCTTTTCCTATACTTAAAAACATTGGTATTTCTTCAAAAAACTATCTGTTCTTAGTTTTTGCCTATTTTAATTGTTTTTCTTTTCTTAGTTACAGAAATTACTATAAGAGATTATTTATTCATCAATTTATTTCTAGAACAAGTATCAGATGAACAATATAGGTTCCTAAGTCTGCTGCGGTCTCCTAAGTCTGTCTCGATAAACAAATAACAGGAAATAGTAAAAGTATCACTAGAGGACTCTCAATTCTACCACTGACTTGCAGCATGATCTTAGACTAGTCACTAAAATTTCCTAAGTCTTAATTTCCTGATAGTACCCCTGGGTGGCACAAAGGTTTAAGCACTCAACTACTAGCCAAAGGGTTAGACGTTCAAACCCATGCAGAGGCACCTTGGAAGACAGGCCTGGCGATCTGTTTCCAAAAGATCACAGCCTCAAAAATCCTGTGGAACAGTTCTACTATGCACTCGTGGGGTTGCCATGAATTGGAATCAACTCAACAGCAATAACAATGATTTCTTAATGTGTAACAGGATAAAGTTGGGCTAGATAGTCTTTCTGATCCTTT
>NW_004444129.1:3779876-3781625 GCF_000243295.1 Trichechus manatus latirostris | reverse complement strand
TGTTTCATGAGAAACTATTTGTTCTGTAAGCCTTCACCTGAAGTACAATTTTAAAAAAAAGGATGTGTATTGTATCAGTGTTTCTACCTTAGAAAACTGTGAATAATCCATTGGTATATAAATAAGAGATTATTTTATATTAATTGTGAAATTCTATACATGCAGTTTTTACTCTAGAGATCATTATTTACTAATGTGAAAACTGTTTCCCAAATATTGATTAACAAAAGAAAAAAATCATATCACAGAAGGAAACAGTATGAACTTTGTATGTAAAATCATGTGTACATATGTGTGTGTGCAGGCAGAGATGTCTGATACGATACTTTCCAAAATGCTTTATTGGTTAGCTCTAGGTTGGCGATATTTCTAGTGATTTCTATAATCTTCTTTATATTTTACTAAATTGTTTGGATTTTTCAATGTATATATATTATTTTGAAAATCAGAAAGAATAAAACTATTATAATTTTTAAAAACACATCATGAAAACCTACTACTTAAGGAATCTTGTGACAAACTTTGTTTGGTATATCTCCTCCCCCTGTAAATCACATCTAGTTTACAATTGTCTTACTCAATGATTTTCAGATAATAACATTTCTTTAATGCTGTTGTTAGGTGCTGTGGAGTTGGTTCCAACTCACAGCAACCCTGTGTACAACAGAGCGAAACACTGCCCAGTCCTGCACCATCCCTACAATCATTGCTATGTTTGAGCCCATTGTTGAAGCCACTGTGTCAATCCATCTTGTTGAGCATCTTCCTCTTTTTCGCTGACCTTCTACTTTACCAAGCATGATGTCCTTCTCCAGGGACTAATCTCTTCTAATAACGTGTCCAAAATACTTAAGATGAAGTCTTGCCATCCTTCCATCTAAGGAATACTTTGGCTATACTTCTTTCCAGACAGATCTATTCATTCTTCTGACAGTCCACAGTACGTTCAATATTCTTCACCAACACCATAATTCAAAGGCATCAATTCTTCTTTGGTCTTCCGTATTCATTGTCCAGCTTTTTCATACATCTGAGTCGACTGTGAATATCATGGCTTAGGTCAGGCTCACCTTGGACATCAAGGTGACATCTTTGCTTTTTAACACTTTAAAGAGGCCTTTTGCATCAGATTTGCCCCATGCAATACGTCGTTTGATTTCTTGACTGCTGCTTCCATAGGCATTGATTACGGATCCAAGTAAAATGAAATCCTTGACAAATTCAGTATTTTCTCCATTTATCATGATGCTGCTTACTGGTCTAGTTGTGAGGATTTTTGTTTGCTTTATGTTGAGGTGCAATCCATACTGAAGGTTGTACTCTTTGATCTTCAGCAATAAGTGCTTCAAGTCGTCTTCACTTTCAGCAAGCAAGGTTGTGTCATCTGCATATTGCAGATTGTTAATGAGTCTTCCTCCAATCCTGATGTCATGTTCTTCTTCATATAGTCCAGCTTCTCAGATTACTTGCCCAGCATACAGACTGAACAAGTATGGTGAAAATATACAACCCTGATGCACACCTTTTCTGATTTTAAACCACACAGTATCCTCTTGTTCTGTTTGAACAATTGCCTCTTGGGCTACATACAGATTCTGCATGAGCACAATTAAGTGTTCTGGAATCCCCATTCTTTGCAGTTGTCTATCATTTGTTATGATCCACACAGTCAAACGCCTTTGTATAGCCAATAAAACACAGGTAAACATCTTTCGGGTAATCTTTTCTTTCTGCCCAGATCCATCTGAC
>NW_004444129.1:3778213-3779357 GCF_000243295.1 Trichechus manatus latirostris | reverse complement strand
GATAGAATCCTTCAATATTGTAACTGAAGGCTTGAATTGTTTCTTCATATTCATACTCCTACAATGAAAACCAGTTAATAAGACTATTATTTAAATTTACACACTAACCACTAATGCTAAAGGTGAAGAAATTGAAGATTTTTACCTCTGCAGTCTGAAATTGATCAAACATGAAATCAAGTTGCATTGATAATTATTGGTGATTGGAATGCAAAAATTGGAAGCAAAAAATAAGGATCAATAGTTGGAAACTATGTCCTTGTTGGTAGAAATGATGCTGGAAATCGAATGATAAAATTCTGCAAGACCAATGATTTACTTATTGGAAATACATTTCTTCAACAAGACAGATGATGGCCATACACATGAACCTAACCGTATGGAATACACGGGAATCAAATCAACTACATCTGTGGAAAAAGACAATGCAGAAGCTCAATATCATCAGTCAGAACAAGGCCAGGGGCCTACTGCAGAACAAACCATCAATTGCTCATATGTAAGTTCAAGTTGAAGCTGAAGAAAATTAAAACAAGCCCATGAGAGCCCAAGTACGATTTTGAGTATATTCCACCTGAATGTAGAGACCATTTAAAGAATAGATTTGACACATGGAACAGTAATGATTGAAGACCAGACAAGTTGTGAGATGACTTCGAGGACGTCATACATGGAGAAAGAAAAGGTCATTAAAAAGACAGGAAAGAAAGAAATGACCAAAGTGGATGTCAGATGAGACTCTGAAACTCGCTTTTGAATGTAGAGTAGCTAAAGTGAAAGGACAGAAGATTTCAAAGGACGGCTTGAGAAGACAAAGTAAAGTATTTTAAAGAAATGTGCAAAGACCTGGAGTTCGAAAACCAAAAGAGAAGAACACACTCCTCATTTCTCAAGCTGAAGGAATTGAAGAAAAAATTGAAGCCTAAAGTTGCAGTATTGAAGGATTCATTCATACTAGTGTGAGGAAGTTACTGCATTACCTCTTTGTTTATTTGTATTTGTCATTTCTAAACCATCTGGATTGTAAGCTCCTTGAGGTCACACTACGTAATTCAAAACTCCTAGAATCAACTCCTTGCACATAGCAAGTGCTCAGTTACTGACCGATGAATACATAATTGAATAAAAATTGCTTCATTCTAAC
>NW_004444129.1:3775218-3776586 GCF_000243295.1 Trichechus manatus latirostris | reverse complement strand
TGCTTCCATAAAGATTACAGCCTTGGAAACACTATGGGGAAGTTCTTTTCTGACCTACAGCCTTGCTAGGAGTTGGAATTGACTGGACAGCAATGGGTTTGAGTTTTTGTTTTGTTTTGTTTTGTTTTTTTAACCTACGATCCACCTGCCACCAGTGATGGGGTCCTCACTGCCAACCAGCCTGACAGTGATCCAGCTTCAGAATCCTACCTTAGCGTTTATTTTCTAAAACCACCCCACTCTTGGCATCAACTGTGAAAGGTTATGTTCCCAGGAATGCAGATTCTGAGACGGAGATTTGCAGACAAAAAGTTTCTTAGCGAATGTTCTCCAGATCAACACCTGTGGAGGAAAGGAAGGAAGCAGAATCGGACAGAGGGACAAGATGGGCTGCAGTCTCAACAAAGCCTTCAGCTAACCCCACGTGGAACTCTGTACCTGGGATAATTCTTTGGAGTTTTTGCAAGTTAGGGAAGGAAAGCTGGGCCTTTACCTCTAAATCAACAACTTGTTGGATATCGACTGCCTTTGGAAATAGGGTATGAACTTGAACAAGGCATCTCTCTTCCCCCAAGGATAATTCCTAGAGAGGGCTGATAGCTGAGGGCTATCATCTAGGAGCATTCCCAGCTTCTAGACGAATAAGTCGTTCCTGAAGGAGAATCCAGGCCATACAACTGGGCACTAGACAACTCTAGAAGAAGATACACAAATGCACTAATAATCAGATGAGTACGAATTTACAGACATGAGATTGGTAGGGATGTGGGGAGGCAGAAGCCCTTATGCTGCTGATAGGGATGTAAATAAGTACAGATATTCTGGAAACAATCTGGCAGCACTCAAGAAAAATAAACATATACCCCATGACCCAACAATCCCACAAAAATTCTCACACAGGTCTATAAAGATGCATGAACAAGAATATTCATCACAGTGTTTTTGGTAGTAATGAAGGCTAGGGTAACCTAGGTATACATTATTAGAGAAATACATAAACAAAATATGATGATTGCAATTATGCAATCCTATGTAGCCTTTAGAAAAAGGAACTAGATATAAATATAGAAACACGAAAACATTTAAAAAAAAGAAAAAGAATCAGCAAAGGATTGAGTGAAAATATATACAAAAGAAAAAAGTCCATAATACAATACATCTTATGTAAATGAAAAACACAAACCATACAGCATATTTTACAATATACATATTTACATATTCAAGGGCATATAGCAAAATATTGCTCCAATATTAGTAGGAGCAAGGGAGACGGGACGAGGGGGAAAAAAATAAAAGGGAAAAATAAAACAAAAAACAGTCTTGCATGGACCAATGACTAGCTTAACCCTTTGCACTGAGGTCCAAAAT
>NW_004444129.1:3759308-3773120 GCF_000243295.1 Trichechus manatus latirostris | reverse complement strand
GAAAATCTAAACAAAATGGAGACCAATTGAAAATTAGGACCAAATATTACAGATGGAATCAAAATACTAGAAAAAAACAAGTGCTATATGAACAAGAAGCTTGAGAATAGGACCATGGTGTCTTACCCATAATAGGTGTTCAATAAATATTGATTATTCCAGACTGAACATTATTCATCAAAGCAGAAAAAAAATCTTTTCCTTTATACATTGCTTATGACTGTGTTTTCAGGAAAAAAATCCATAGATGTGTCTTTAAGATTTTTTTTTCTAATTAGTGTTATGAATTGAATTGTACCCCCCACAAAAAAAAATGTGTGTCAACTTGGCTAGTTCATGATTGCCAGTATCATGTGATTGTCCACCATTTTGTCATCTGATGCGATTTTCCTATGTATTGTAAATCCTAACCTCTGTGATGTTAAAAGAGAAGGGATTAGTGGCAGTTATGTTAATGAGGCAGGACTCAATCTACAAGATTAGGTTGGGTCTTAAGTCGATCTCTTTTGAGATATAAAATAGAGACATAGGGACCTCATACCACCGAGAAACAAGAGCCAGAAGAATACTGCAACCTTTGGACCTATGGTCCCTGCACTGAGAAGCTTTTGACCAGGGAAGGTTGATGACAAGGACCTTCCTCCAGAGCTAACAAAGAGAGAAGGCTTTCCCCTGGAGCTGGCACGTGAGTTCAGACTTCTAGCCTATTGGACTGTGAGAGAATAAATTTCTCTTTATTAAAGCCATTTATTCACTTGTGGTATTTCTGTTATAGCAGCACTAGATAACTAAGGCTGAATTTGGTACCGGAAGAGAGCGTGGTGCTCTAACAGATACCTAAAATGTGGAAATGGTTTCGCAACTGAATCAGTAGAGGCTGGAAGAATTTTAAAGTGCCTAATAGTAAAAGCCTAGATTGTCTTGAAGAGACTGTTGGTGGAATTATGGACATCAAAGACAATTCTGGTGAGCGCTCAGAAGGAAGTGAGGAGAACTGTTAACACCGGAGATGGCGCAAATGGTGAGAAGCAGCAGCAGAGAAACGGCAGCAGCAGAACTAGGAGACTAGTGCAAAGAGCCAACCCAAGAAGCAAGAGAGCTGAGTGCCTTTGTGCAAGAGGCTTCCTGGCAGAGTGGGGTGCCTCCAGGCACTTCTCGGTGGCACTAAAGAGCTTTGGAACACTTGCCCTAGCAGGGCAGACACCTGGCTGGCCCAAGGTCCTGAGGAGCAGAGAGGACAAGGAACCAGGAAGCAGAAGCTGAAGAGACAAGGAACATAGGAAGCAGAGCTGCCTCAGTCTTAAAGGTAGGACCAAGACCTCTGGAGTCTCAGAGGGCGGAGTCGCCACTCAGATGGACTAGGAGAATGGGGCCGCCCAAATTCAAGGGAACAGTGTTGCCATTCCAGTTACCTAGAAGGCAGAGCTGAAGCCCAGGGCCAAGGAGTCTCCACCTAGAATCCAAAAAGTGTGGCAAATACCCAGAGTCTGGAGGGCAAGGCCATTGCCTAAATGGTCTCAGAGAACAGAGGATTGTTTTCAAGCCTTGAGAGCTATTGTAATGTGTTCTGCTGACTTGCTTGGCACCTGTTATCCCTTCTTTCCCTCCAATTTCTCCCATTTGTAATGGAAATGTCTACCTTGTGCCTGTTCTACCTTTGTATTTTGGAAATGTAACTGACAGGGTTAAACTGTTCCCCCTGCTGAAATATAACCAATAGGGTTAAACTATTCCCCCTCCTCCCATCACACCCAGGCTCTGTGAATTCCTAATAAGGCATTCTTTGTTAACAGCCCAAGGTTGTCTTACTGTTCCTCTGCTCAAGGCTGCTTCACCACCCACCACCGCCCACCCCCTCCATTCAGACCTGAGTAATAAGCAGCAAGTTGTCCTTAGATAAACTTCAGGCATCACACCCCCAAAAAACACACACCCCCAGCCGCCATATTGCAGCCTCCACTGCACCCCTATACGTGTTAATTAGTTCCTGAAATTGCCCACCTATTCCCAGAAGCTTCATGAATTTTGCATAAGTTCTCTATCCCAAATCCTAAACTGCCCTAGAATCCCTAACTTCAGGGAGACTGGTTTGAGACTTAGTCTCTGAGCTCCTTGCTTGACTGGCTTGAATAAATTCTATCTCTTTCTTAAAGGCCTGGTGTCTCTCAATTGATGGAGGGGTCACACTGGGCAGGACCCACCTTCATTGGGTTACAAATTCTAGAACCCCAGATGAGAGCTTTATTCTGCTTCTAACTTCAGCCGCTCGGCTCCTGGGAGCACCTCTGGCCACTAGGCAGGCGCCTCCCCTCAGCATGAACCGGCTAATTTCTCCGGGAGGTGGTGGCAGAACCAACCTTCATGGCTGGAGCTGCGCCTGGACCCACGGCGACCTGCTTTTTTGAGACTGAGAAATGGAATCTGGATAAGGCTCCTAATCTGGTGAGTACTGTGCAAACGATGTCACAGGTACCAAAGTGCTTCTGAGGGGGTGAGTGACTTAGGAGCCAGGTATGAACCCAAGAGAACTGCCGTTTCTGTCAGAATCTGGGTGGTTGAGGGTTAAGCCAGTGCAAGCCCAAGAGAACTGCCGTTTCTGTCAGAATCTGGGTGGCTGAGGGTTATACTGCTCTGGTCAGAAGAAACCCTTGTTGCATCTTGGTGGTCGTGGTTCTAGTACTTCTGTTTTTTTTCTGATTTTAGCCTAGGTCCTGGTTTTTCTAGTTTCTGGTTTTGGTCTAGGCTCATGTACGAGGAACCCACAAGATACACCAAAGTACAGTCCTCTAGGATGCATCCTAACTAACTGGGATTTTTTTTTAGTTATAACCTATGAAAAAAAAGATAGGATGACGTTTTTCTGCAACTTTGCATGGCCACAATATCAAATGGCTGATAGGGAAACTTAGCCTTAAATTTGTTCCCTAAATTGTAATACTATTCTCCAGTTAGATTTGTTTTGCACTCAGGAAAGTAAATAGGATGAGAAAATATATGTTGATATCTTTATGTTCCCATATAACAACAAAATCATTCAAAATCAATGTAAAATTATGGTTCAAACTGAGGTAAAGAGACAAACCATCTTTGCTTTCCCAGGGGAAGATGATTTTTCCCCTCTTCCTCTGCCGTCAGTCCCACGCTTGTATTGCCAGAACCATCTGGGCCAGCTGCACCAACCTCAGAAATGGTTTCCCCATCACACACTCGAAGTGGTGTGACTTTTGGAGGGGAACTTCCCTACCCAAAACAGGGCAACAGGACATTATCCATTAGGACAAGTTCCTACTGGGCAGGAGGAAAATGGAACTCTGGGATTAGTCTGGGTACACACTCCATTCTCTACATCTGGTTTGTTCAATTGGAAAAACAATCTCCCTCCTTATCAAAAGGACCCAAAACATATGGCAAATCTTTTTACTTCCATCTTTTCACCCATCACCCTACCTGGGCTGATTGTCAGGCACTCTTGGATATTCTTTTAAGCCCGGAGGAAAAGCCAGGGAAGAAACGGAGCACCTCCATCAGCCCAGCAACCTTATTCGACAAGCTCCTGATTTAGCAATACCTTCTTCTGAGCCTAGCTGGGACCCTAATGATCCTCTGGGAAATGGCAGGCTCAACCATCTTCGGACTTGTTTTATTGCAGGGTTGAAAGGAGGTGTTCCAAAACAAAAAATTTAAATAAGGTCTATGAGGTTCATCAAGGACCAACTGAGGATCCATCCACCTTCCTTGAAAAAATTTTTTGCCACATTCTGACAATATACAGATATAGACCCAAAAACAACCAAAGAACACAAAAATCATAAAAAGGGTATTTATTGGGCAAAGTGCACCAGACATTAGAAAGCAGTTACAAAAAACCAAGGGGAGTCTAGGTGTGAGCCTAGCACAATTAGTTGAAATAGCCTTTAAAGTGTATACCAGCAGAGAGCAGGTTCAGGTAAAGAAAGAAACTCAGAAATTCAAACAGCAAGCAGCTTTCCTCGCAGTTGCTCTGGCTTGGGGGCCTTCCAAACTAGGCCAACATAACCGTCTGAAAGGACAACTGCCCTGGACATTGTCAAAGAGCCTTCTTCCGCTAGTTCAAAATCAGTGTACTTATTGTAAATAGGAGAGGCACTGGAAGAAAGAATGTCCAAACTGGAAACCCAGCCGAAGCCCAGCTGCCCCTGAGATGCTTCAATCTTCCCAGCCTGAAAATTCAGACTGAAGAGGACCAGGGGCATCCACCTCCAAGCTTCATCCACTGAGTCCCTGGTTACGTTAAAAGTGGGAAATAATTTTGTAGATTTTCTTGTTGATACAGGAGCCACCTATTCTGTTTTGAATCACCTGAAAGGATCACTTTCTCCCCAAACTGTATGAGTAATTGGGGTAACAGGAAATCCTTCTACAAGACCCCTTCTACAGCCTATGGAGTGCCAGGTAGGCGAAACTTCCCTAACTCATGGCTTCCTATACATGACAGAATGTCCTATCCCATTGCTCAGATGGGACTTGTTATCAAAACTAAATGCTCAGATCAGCTTTTCAGAAGGAAAACTGAGCCTGCACTTGAAAACGGATGGAAGCTCCAGGCCTCCCTGTTAGCTTTGTCCCCTAGCCCCGAGGATTCCTCCCCTGAAATACCAGAAGAAATTACAAATGCCATTAACCCACTAGTCTGGGCTAAAGGGGAACAAGGCCGAGCTCGAAATGCAGATCTAGTCTAAGTAAAGCTTAAACCTGAAACCATCCCTCATCTTAAACAATACCCTTTAAAGTTAGAAGCTAGGCTCAGTCTACAAGCCCAGATTAAAAGACTTCTACAAGCAGGACTCATCCACCAGTGTGAATCCACTTTCAACACTCCAGTGCTCCCAGAAAAGAAGCCAAAAACAGGAGAATATCAGTTTGTGCAGGATTTACACACAGTCAATCAGGTAACTGAAGATCTTCACCCTATGGTTCCAAACCCTTATAGTCTCCTAACCTCCCTGTTGCCAGACTATGCATGGTTTATGGTCCTGGACCTGAAGGATGCCTTCTTCTGCATTCCTTTAGCCCCTGAATCTCAGGAAATATTTGCGGTAGATGCTCGCCTTGTCTCTAGTCTTACCAAAGAGGACTCAGATAAAAACACAATTCTAACTTTAAATTTTCTAGCCTAGGCTGCTTATCTAGTATCCACTGCCAAGGCTCAGATCTACAACAAAAGATAACTTACCTAGGTTTCCAGATTTCTCAAGGTCAGCAAGCCCTGCTACCAGAGCGCAAATAAGTGATCCTCCAGATATCCACCCCGAACACCCAGAGGCAACTTTGAGGCTTTCTAGGTATGGCTGGTTTTTGCAGGATTTGAATTCCGAACTTTGGGTTAATAACAAAGCCTCTCTACAAAGCCACCTGAGGAAAGGACTCTGACCCTTTCAAATGGACAAACAAACGTCAACAAGCCCTCTTGAAAATCAAGGAAAAGCTAGCCTCTGCCCCGGCACTCGGACTCCCAGACCTCAGAAAGCCCTTCGAACTGTACGTACATTAAACGGGAGGAGTCACAGCAGGAGTCTTAACTCAACAACTGGGTCCTTAGAAAAGACCGGTAGCATATTTTTCTAAACTTCTAGATCCAGTCCCTCAGGGATGGCCGGCCTGTCTTAGGGTAGTAGCAGCCTCCTTTTAGCTGAAGCTGAGAAGTTTATCTTAGGTCAGCCTGTGACTGTGTTTGTGTCTCATGTAGTTCTCTCCACACTGGAGCAGAAAGGCGGGCTCTGGCTCACAGCAGGCCAAATGGCCTGCTACCAAGCCCAGCTGCTGGACAATTCAGAGGTCACACTCAAGGTAACTTCTACCCTGAACCCAGCCAGCCTGCTACCAACAAACCCCACGGGTGAGCCAGTCTATGACTGCCCGAAAACTATTGAAGAAGTCTATTCCTGTTGGCCGGACTTGTCTGACCAGCCCATTTGAAATCCAGACTTAACCCTCTAGTCAGGCAGAAACAACTTTATAAAAAATGGAACTTGAAAAGCAGGCTATGCAGTGGTAACCCAAACAGATGTCCTCGAAGCCTGTCCTCTTTCTCCTGGAACCTCAGCACAGAAAGCAGAGTTAATTGCTCTCATACAAGCCCTCCAAATAGCTGCTGGTAAAACAACCAACATTTACACAGATTCCAGGTATGCCTTCTCAGACCGGCATGCTCATGGGGCCATTTGGACAGAACTGGGCTTTTTAACATCAGCTCAGAAAGACATTAAGTATGCCACAGAAATTTTAGCCTTACTTGAAGGTGTGAAAATGCCCACATAAGTGTTGGTCATGCATTGCCTGGGACATCAAAAAGGAATTTCCCACACTGTCTCAGGCAATGCTAAAGCCAACAAAACTTCCAGAGGTGCTGCTGAACCAACTGTGAATTCAAAGTCTAGTAGACAGCTAACTTTAATCCTTTCTTTACAACTTCCAGAAACAGCTCCAAATTACACTATTAGAAATCTCAAAAAAGCAGCTAAATGCAGAGCAACAATAGATTTTCATGGACGGAAACGTACCCATGAAGGAAAGGTTATAATTCCAGGACACTTGATGGACCCCCTTCTCCGCAAGGCACATCATTCTACCCATTGCAAGCATAAAACTCTTTACAACCTGGTCTCTAAACACATTATTGGAGAAAACCTTCATCGAGCCATCCAGTAGGCAATCCATTCCTGCCAAATATGCGGCCAAAACAACTGGGTCCCCTACCACCGGAATCCAGTATCAAAGACAGAATTCAGGAGAAGACTGGCAAGTCGACTTCACTGACATGCCAAGAGCCCCGGGCAATTATAAATTTATTCTAGTGTTTGTTGACACTTTTTCTCTTTGGGTAGAAGCTTTCCCCTGTAAAACAGAGAAAGCACCAGAAGTTACAAAACAGCTCCTTAACGAAATCATTCCCAGGTTGAGCCTGCCTGCGACGATCTGAAGCGACAACGGATCTCTCTTCACAAATTACAAAAGAATTCTCTAGACTTTTAGGAATTAACTGGAACTTACATTCAGCCTGGAGACCACAGTCAAGCAGAAAAGTCAAAAAGATCAATCACACTCTAAAAAACTAAATTGACAAAATCTGTCAAGAAACACAGATAACCTGACCCCAAACTTTGCCTTTAGCCTTCTTGCAAGTCTGGGTCACCCCCAGACGTGAGCTCAAATTGAGTCCTTTCGAAATTATGTATGGAAAACCATTACTTAAAAATAACTCGCTTTCAACCAATACTCAGGTGTCTGTCACCAGGGAGCTCACTCTCCAAAAATATTTGATGTCTTTGTCTGGTGTTCTATCTTCTATTCACAGGTATGCGCTCAGCCTTCTTAAATATCCTGTTGATGCGCCGCTTCATGCCTTCCAGCCTGGGGACCAAGTTCTGCTGAAAACCTGGAAAGTGGAGCCCCTTGAACCCTGGTGGACTGGACCATACACTGTTCTTTTAACCACCCCCTCAGCAGCTAAACTCGAAAACATCAAAGGTTGGGTACATCACACTTGCCTAAACCTGCTCCTCGACCAGGGAAGATTGATGACAATGACCTTCCCCCAGAGCCAACAGAGAGAGGCTTTCCCCTGGAACTGGCACTCTGAGTTCAGACTTCTAGCCTCCTAGACTGTGGGAGAGTAAATTTCTCTTTGTTAAAGCCATCCACTTATGGTGTTTCTGTTATAGCAGCACTAGTTAACCAAGACAATTAGCCATGGAGCATATAACAATATCAGGTTTGTGTGAGCTGAACACCTTCCCACCTGAGCAGTGAGAGCTGAGTTTTGAAAAGTCATGGAGAAAGTACACTTATGACTTAGAAAATCATTTCACATATTGTCCAAACTGGGACAATTTTGAGAGCAAAAGGAGATACTATTAATAAATACAATGGAACAACATGTATGATAGGATTGTCCCTGACAAACCAGGCCATCCTATGGTCCTCTTGTCTTTGACCTACCAAACTGAGGACAAATTGGTATGAATCCAGAGAAATGTAATTGTTGACTTCCCATTACATGATTCATTGTCACTGAAGCAATTATGACCCAGTACTTAAGGGCTGGACCCTAGAGGCATAGTGGTTAGGAGCTTGGCTGCTAACCAAAAGGTTGGCAGTTCAAATCCACCAGCTGCTCCTTTGAAACCCTATGGGGCAGTTCTACCCCATCCTTTAGGGTCGCTGTGAGTTAGAATTGGCTTGACAGCAATAGGCACGGGCACTTGGGTTAGTCAAAACCAAATGGAAAAGAAAAGTTTTAATTTGAATAAATGATGGAAATTTACCATAAGGTAATTGTTGGCTTGTAACCAGAACTGGGTTCTAATTAATTTATTTTTCCCTGATTCTGTCACACATTTCATTACCTGATCCTACTGTTAAACTTTAAAATTGTTTATCCATCCTTATTTTTATAACCTCCCAGCACCTTTAGAAACTAATGACCATTTATTACTTTTCAAATCACTGTATTTCCCCTGGTTTCTGATACCAACATTCCCTCCCCCACCCCCTGCCAGCTCCCATTTCTCTTCTACCCTCTGACGACCTCTATAGGCTATTCTTCCTCCAACTATTCCTTCTCTTTTCACATTTTATACACCCCCTGGGAAGTCTCACTGGCTTTTCTAGCTTAAATCGACAACTAGTTATATCTGACTTTTAAATCTTCATCTCCAGTCCAGACCTCACTTTTCCTGAGCTTCAGACCTAAATAACTGGACGTACCCACTTAAATGTCTCCCAAGAATTTCCCAGAAGTGAATATGAATTCAATATGTTCAAGTGTGCTCGTCACCTCAACACTTGCCCCCAATCTACGCCTCCTTCAGTATTCCTACTTAATAAGTGGCCCCACCATTAAACCAGAAACCCATGGTCCTTCCCTGACTCCTTCCTCTTTTACTCTCCACGTCCATTCAGTTACCAAGTCCTCTCAGTTTTATTCCTTAACTGTTCTTTTCTCTCCATCCCCACTGTCACCAATCTTGACTAAACTAATCAGCATCTCTCACATGAACCACTGTAACCAGTGGTGTCTAATCTAGTTATCTACCTCCAGACTTGCCTCCCACCCGTCTCTTTTTATATTGCAGCAAAACTGATTTCCCAGAATGCAAATCTGATCAGTTTTCTTCTCTACTTAAAACTGTTCTCTGTTTAACCATTGCTCTTAGATGCAGTTCAGACAACATGATTTAGATGTCCCTCCACTATCTGACACTGCCCACTCTCCAGGCTCATCTTTTACTCCCCAACATAATCAGGTTCTCAGATTAGCTTCACTGCTAGGACATTTGCCACTTCATCTGGCTTACTCCTACTCATCCTATTCCTACTGGCTCAAATATCATTTCCTCAAGAAGCCATTGTCTTATCCCAAAACTGTATTAGGTTTCTTCCAGTGTGCTCCCATAAAACACTTGCTGTGCATTAGTTGGAGACACATAATATTGTCATTGTTATAAGTCAGTAACAGTCAATTAAAAGCAAATTCATATAGTTCAAGCTAATACTTGTACCTAATAGACTGTAAATACCCTAAGAGCAGAAACTGGGTCTATCTCATAGACTATCTTACACAGTTCTTGGCACATGTTAAATGATATTTGTTGAATAAATGAACAAATAATTAACTACATTTTCTTGAAATGGGTCATCATTTTAACTAACCTAAATTGAAGCTATGACTATTTTATTTTTAATGCTGATATATTTCTTCTGTTAAACAAGTGCTTGCCTACTCTATTTAGTTTGATGAAATGCTGAGTAAATGTATTCTGAGTTCTCAGTACAGTTATATAAACTGATAAGCAATATTTTGGTCTATAGAGTACAAACCTGAAGTAATTCTATAAAGAGTGCAAACTGTCACGAGAAAGAAAGAAGGCAAAGAATCTAGGGAAAACTGGACTCAAAAACTCTAAAAAATGCTAAAATTGTTTAGCCCCTATAGGGAACCCTATAGTGGAACTTTTGAAAATGTGACTCCTGTGGTTCTAATCTGAAGGAGACCTTAAGAATGGGGTACTTTCAACAAGTATCATCCAAAAGCCCTATCACTTTGAATATTGGATAGCCCCTCAAAAGATAAATATGGGCATGCTAGCACTTTGCTAATTCCCATTAACTACGGCAATCCTTAGTGAATTGCTGCATTAATTAGGAAGTCATTGCCTGTACGGTGTCTGCAAACAGAGAATATGTCTCTGCTTCATTTCTTTTGTCAAGTGTAGTCCTGCTTTAATTATTTATGCTCATACACCACAGCATAGGAACGCTCAAGAATATTTTGTGTGAGTAATGAAGTTTTGGTAATATGAGCCTTCACTCCATCTTGCTACTGTTAAAGCTTACAGAAGAGCAGAGTGAGAATTTAAGGTTTTTGTAGATTAGTGAACTGGGAATTAGCAGGATTCCCTAGGATAGAGTTCTAAATAATACCATGAAAATAAATATCTACAAGTACGATTCTTATTTTTTCAAGCTCTTTAACAGCCCTCAGAAGACCCTAGATGAACCACAAGGAAAAAGGATAAGAAATGAAGCAGCTAATGATAACAATAATTATGATAATAATACTGCTTATGTAAGTCTTTATGGATACGTCTTACACAAACATGAGAGATGGATGTTGAGACAATTTCTAAATAATTCAGAATAAATAGCTTACAAGTGTGGGCAGAGAGAGGCAGGGGAGGAGAGAGTTCGTTTGGTCAGAATCTTCCAGATTGGTAGCCTCTGTTGGTCAAATTCTCTGAATAATTTCTCTTATCTGTCGTTAAAAATCCCAAATCTACTATTAAATCCCAATTTTGCACAGAATTTGCATCTGACTTTGGCCAAGTCCTTTAATCTCGCTGAGAATAAACTTCTTTATGTTCATCAGAGTTGGCACAAAGAGAGTTTAGATTATTTACAAAATCTTTTCCAGTCCTGGAGTTTTTGGTTCTATGACATTCATGATTATAGACTCAGTGTAACATTCTTTTTATAATAATTTACTGAGCAACACCTACTATATGATAAGGACCAAGGAGAAGTTCATCCATAAAATTGTCTGAAGACAATATTACACTGTTTACCACAAAGTCCCCTTCACCTCCAGTCTTCTTTCAGTCCCTTCTGCCGAGTACAAACACACAGAACCTGCCTTGTTTTGGTTTGTCTTCATCAGGATCACAGAGAAATATGGAGGTATTTTATAAGGTGTTCTCAGACCCAAGGAGACTTGAGTCATGACATAGGTGCCTTCCTTCTTCCTCACTTCTCTCACCAAGCGTTACTGACCTTGGCCCTCAGATTCCCAATTCCTCTGGGTCTTCTCATCTAGCACAGGCACGGGAGAAGCCTCCTGTTCCTCAACAACTAGAAGAGGAAAGAAATCACTGGTCAAGACTATGGGCATTCCATGCCCACCAGCTGCTTGCTAGTCTTGAAGATAGAAAGGTAAACCAAAGACTCCATGGGCTAATAAAATGGCATAAAATGGCTCCATTAAGCAATATTCATCAAGCAGTAAGTAGCTAGCAAGAGTGGCCATTTTGAGTTGTCCAAACCAAAAACAAATAACAATTCAGGTTGGGCAATAAAATGAACGGAAAATGCACAGTAGGAAAAATACACGGTAAATTACTGGATCTGCCAGATTAAGTTTCCCAGTTGTATCTCAGTCTTAGTCAACCAAACTAAAAGAAGGAGAGAATACAGCTGATCTGAGAAAAGCTTACCACCTTGAGGAAATGTGTTCAGTTTTCACACTGCTTCTGAACATAACATTTGAATAAACAGTTACATATTTAAAAATGTTTCATATATTTTCTTTCATTGGAAAATTGGATGTGAGATTTCTTGCTCTTGTACATGAAGGGTTTGTGTCCACACTTCACTCTTAGGTCTTTCTTGTAACACCAATTCTCATTAATAGTAACTAGTCATTGACAATTTTAAAAAATGGTTATATTCAACCATTCCGTAAATATTTATTAAATGCCTATTAAGAGTCAGGCCCTATTCTTAAGTGCAAAATATACAGCAGGCACAAAACAGGTGTGGCCCCTGACCTAATGAAGTTCATAGTTTATGGGGAACATAGACGATAAACAAATAAACACAAAAATAAATATACAATTACAAATTTTTAAACCTGGGTTTTCTGACAGAGAATAATGGGAACGGGGTAGACGACATCTAATTAAGGAAAGGCTTCCCTGAGGAAGTGACAGTTGATCTGAGACCTAAGGGATAAAAAGGAGTTAGTAGGGGATGCGTAATTAGGGCATATGCTAACTATCAACCATGCTAGCATTGGAATGGGCTTGGTATATGGAGAGAAATACCTGTGCATGCAAATGGAGACCTACATTTTCAAAAAGATGCTTTGTTTACTGAACTAAAATGAATTATTGGTGATTTTCAGGCAGAAATATACTAATGAGGTGGGAATACCTCTGATCAAACCTGAAGAGTTTGGTTTGTTGTCAAGGTCAGAAAACTCATCTCTGAGTAAGTAGTAAAATATCTGCCTTCACCTAGATATTTGTCTTATCTTCTTGCTTAATTTCAAAACCATTTCTAAGGATCTCCAAAGACTATTTCCTTAGCTTCTTTAGTGTCTCCTCCAATACTGAACTACCCTCAGTGTCAATATTGTTGCTTCATAGCACATTAAGCATTTTCTTTTTTTTAACTTTTTTGTCTGCAGTAAGACTGTGTGTGTGTATACACATATTTGCATAATAAAATGCAATCACCATCATTTGTATAAAAGCATTCTGTATAATTTTGAAGACTGTTAGCAAATTTTCCTTCTGTTTTCTGGGACGTATTACAATTCATCCTGAGTGTAGAAGGTCATTGTGAAGAATTTGTTCAGCTCCTTTTCCCATCCTTATTCCTAGAAAATCAGCATTATATATATGTGTATATATACATATATATGTGTATATATATATATGTATAAAAGCCAGTTGCCATTGAGTCAACACCGACACATGGTGACCTCATGTGTGTCAGAGTAGGACTGTGCTCCATAGGGTTTTCAATAACTGATTTTTGGAAATACATCATCAGGCCTTACTGTTGAGGTGCCCTTGGGTGGACTCAAACTTCCAACCTTTCAGTTAACAGCCAAGCGTGTTAATCGTTTGCACCACCCAAGGATGTATGGATGGATGGATAGACAGACAGACACATAGATAAACAAGACCAGAAAATAAGACAATGAGATTGATAATTCCACTTCTATAGACTCCCAACAAGACTTTATCCTTTAATGAGTTTATGTTTTGACCTGAAAAATGGGTACAAACTAATTGCTATCTATAAAATATTTCTATAGCAAAGCCATCTAGCACTACAAAGCATTATTTTTTCTCTAATCATAACCTTGATCATCTCCCAAGGCTGGTCTCCCTGTTCATATTCCTTTTTTTCCTCTCTGGCCTAGTGCCACACTTGCATTACCAGTGTTACACATTTACATTACTAGTCTAGACCATTTGCTAATCTCTTTTCTCTCTTCTTATGAATTACTACCACACGCTCTCAACATTAACAATTTCCTCCGACATTTATTCATTATCCCTTCAAAGTCTCTCTCATTTAAAGCCAAATTCTTTACCTGAAAAACAGTAAATAGAACAGAGGTATTCTTGAAATGCAATATTGCTTTAATATAATTATATACATATTGTGTTGGTAATTTTTCTGTATTTATGTGCCTGTTCAATTTCCATCTTGTTTCTCTATTACCATATCTATGCAACATGCTTATAAAAGCTGTCAAAACAATAC
>NW_004444129.1:3757436-3758969 GCF_000243295.1 Trichechus manatus latirostris | reverse complement strand
TCATGTGGAACCAAGAGGCAGTCGTTCGAAGAGAACAAGGGGATGCTGTGTAGTTTAAAACCTGGAAAGGTGTGGGTCAGGGTTGTATGCTTTTGCCATACTTATTCAATCTGTATCCTGAGCAAATAATCCGAGAAGCTGGACTACAGGAAGAAGAACTCAGCATCAGGTTTGGAGGAAGGTTCATTAACAACCTACAATATGCAGATGACACAACCTTTCTTGTAGAAAGCAAAGATGACTTGAAACACCTACTGATGAAGATCAAAGACTACAGTCTTCAGTATGGATTACACCACAACACAAAGAAAACA
Organism: Trichechus manatus latirostris; assembly: GCF_000243295.1. Taxonomy (NCBI): domain Eukaryota; kingdom Metazoa; phylum Chordata; class Mammalia; order Sirenia; family Trichechidae; genus Trichechus; species Trichechus manatus. The sequence continues at coordinate 3,758,655 of NW_004444129.1, read as the reverse complement.
AAAATCCTCACAACTGGACCAAAAAGCAACATCATGATAAATGGAGAAAAGATTGAAGTTCTCAAGAATTTCATTTTACTTGGATCTACAATCAAAGTCTATCTCATTTATCTAGTGCTGCTATAAAAGAAATACCACAAGTGGGTGACTTTAACAAAGAGAAATTTATTTTCTCACAGTCTAGTAGCTAGAAGTCCAAATTCAGGCCATCAGCTCCAGGGGAAAGCCTTCTCTCTCTGTCTGCTCCAGGGGAAGGTCCTTCTCATCAATCTTCCCTGAATTAGGAGTTTCTCCTTGCAGGAGCCCCAGGTCCAAAGGACGCACTTTGCTCCCAGCGCTGCTTTCTTGGTGGTATGAGGCCCCCCGTCTCTCTACTCACTTCTGTCTTTTATATCTCAAAAGAGTTGGGCTCAAGACACAATCCAATCTTATAGATTGAGTCCTGCCTCATTAACATAACTGCTGCTTATCCCACCTCACTAACATCATAGAGGTAGGATTTACAACACATAGGAAAATCACATCAGATGTCAAAATAGTGGACAATCACATAATACTGGGAATCATGGCCTAGCCAAATTGATACACATATTTTTGGGAGCCACAATTCAGTTCTTGACAACACCCATCGAAGCAGCAGTCAGGAAATCAGACAACGTATTGCATTGTGCAAATCTGCCACAGAAGACCTCTTTAAAGTGTTCAAAAGCAAAGATGTCACCTTGAGGACTAAGGTGCACCTGATCCAAGCCATGGTATTTTCAATCAACTCATATGCATGCAAAAGCTGGACAATGAATAAAGAAGGCTGAAGAAGAACTGATGCATTTGAATTACAGTGTTGGTGAAGAATATTGAATATACCATGGACTGAAGAACGAACAAATCCATCTTGGAAGAAGTAAAGCCGGAAGGCTTCTTAGAAGCGAGGGTGGCAAGACTTCGTCTCACATGCTTTGGACATGTTATCCAGAGGGACCAGTCCCTGAAGAAGGACATCATGCTTGGTAACGTAGAGGGTCAGCGGAAAAGAGGAAGACCCTCAACGAGATGGATTGACATAGTGGCTGCAACAATGGGCTAAAACATAGCAACCATTGTGAGGATGATGCATGACCAGGCAGTGTTTTGTTCTGTTGTACATAAGGTCTCTATGAGTCAGAACAGACTGGACAGCATCTGACAACACTCTTTATGGAAGCCGACTGCCACATGTTTT
>NW_004444129.1:3750018-3757336 GCF_000243295.1 Trichechus manatus latirostris | reverse complement strand
TTTTTTTTGAAGTACATTTACTACAACATCTGGACTTGCTGAAGGATGGTTCTACTTGGGTTCAGGGAAACAAAATTACTGAACTTTTATCTATATCTGGCTCACTCCAGGTCTCTCTTTAGAGAGACTTTCCCTTCCGACACATTCTAATTAGGTCTCCCCTCCTTGTCTGTCCCTTAGTATCCTGTTATCTTCCTTTCCATCTCTTATAATAACTTTTAATTATATATTTATTTACTTGTTCAGGGTTTTGTTTTTGTTTTTGAGAGCCTGTTGTTAAACATTGCCAGCACACCACTACTCCTAACAGTGCTTCCTGTTTTTTCTTTTGTTCCCCACATAGCAGTCATGAATCAGGGGCCGACTCAATGGCAGCTAGTAACAACAACTCTCTGCTTCACGTGGTATATCCAGCAGTGGCAAGGCAAGGGTCCCTCATGGTTTCAGCTCTTACTCCTAATTTCCCCCTCAATGATCCCACCTCCATGTAAACGTCTCTGCTTCTGGGCCTGGCAACATTACTTCCTCTTGTTATCCCCCCAACCCTGGAGATGGTGAGTTGATGGCCAATTGCCTCTGAGTTTTTTCAACTCTTCCAAAATATTTGAAATTCTCTTATATGAAATTTCCTGTTTTGAAGCATCTGGAGAGGGCTCTTTTTTCTTGATTAGACTTTAATGATGCACCCATCTATCTCCTCCACTAAGTGGAAAGAGGGTGGGAACCAGTTGCTCATCTCCACCAGGAACACTGTAGCTCCCACCTTTTACCCGGCTTGCTCCAGGTCTCTCCTTAAATGTCATGTCCTCAGAGAGGCCTTTCTCTCTCATCCATTCTAATTAGACCTCTCTTCTTTGTCTAGCTCATCTTATTTTCATATAACAATAATAATTAACAATTATCACTTATTATCCTTTCTGTCTCTTATAACAACTTATAACTATACATTTATTTACTTGTTTATTTGTGCATGCCTCCTTCCCCTCTCCAGCTAGACATAATAAGGATCCCATCTCTTATTCAACACACTATCCCAAGCTCCTGCTACAGTGTCTGGCACAGAGTAGGTGATGCATAAATATTTTTTTCCATAAAATAATGGAAAACTTTGGGCTGGATCCTCATACCACCAAATCCAGTTGCCGACGAGTTGATCCTGACTTATGGCAACTCCACGTGTGCCAGAGTAGAACTGGACTCCATAGGGTTTCAATGGCTGAGTTTTCAGAAGTAGAAGGCCAGGCCCCCCCTCCCTTTTTTTTGAGGTGGACTCAAACAGCTAATCTTTCTGTTAGCAGCCAAGCATGTTAACCATTCGCACTACCCAGGGACTCCCTGGATCCTCGTAGTTACCATTATAATACTTTGGACCTAGTCAATGTTCAATAAATGCTTGTAAAGTTAATTAATATGCATGGTTTTCTCTGAAAAATTCACAGGTAGGGCCAGTGTACCAAGGTTCCCCATAAATCCTGCAGGATGTATCTTCCATGTAAGTGTGTACTAATTTATGCATTTTTGCATGTTACCTTCCAAGAGCCTTCATTCCCAGTATGCAGCATGAAAGCACATTAAGAAAGAGTATTCATGTGACTTAAGAGTGGTCACTTGCCTAGTGTGGCAAAAACGATGAGAGCTCAGAATGGAACTCTGTCCAGACAATGACCTTTACAACAAGATTCTTCCTCTCAGGAGCTTTTTATTGTTTTGCTTGTGTGTGTGTGTGTGTGTGTGTGTGTGTGTGTGTGTGTGTGCTTGATAATCCTGTATTTTTTTCGCTTACCTAAAGTGGACTAAACTATCAAAGAGTAAGAGCAAACTTGTGCTTAACATTCTCCTTGTTTTAAACAGTTAACATGTTTGCGTTGTGTTATGGATTTTCCATACTGGTCTAAATTGGTCTTCGTAATGCTCTGCGCTCCGTTCTTGTTCTAAAGTAAAGAGCAAGCGTCAGATGAGTGCAGGGAAGTCTATCATGCATCACTTTTTTTAACTTTCCAATTTCTATTTGCTCCTTTATTCTCCATACTTCTCTGTCCTCTCTTTTGTTTAAAATCTCATTTAGCATTCTCTGGAGGGGAGAACACGAGATTACAATCTAACGATTGTAATGAGAATGGGTTAAGTTGGTGCCGTTTCCCATTTTCATTACAATCTTGGTGGCAAGAATAATGTAGCAGAATTTTTAATGCCTTATATATTACAGGAACATTTTCCCGTGAGCTCCTGTTCCTTTTCTGCGGACAGTGCTCTTGCCATGTGCTGTAGGACTTTGATCTTTTTATATTCTGCATTATAATCAGTTGGCCATTTCACCCCTTCCCCATAGATTACAGTCAAACAAGTGAAAAATATTTTGATCTCTAGCATACCACTGCATCTCATGACTGTAAAATTCTATCATCTGCAGACCAGTACCTGCAAAATCCACGTAGCCTGTGGTTCAACTTGGACGGAGGCACAATCCAGGTGTCCATACAGCCAGGCACTTCTCTGAAAGGCACTCTGGGAACCGTAGTTTTGTAGTTTAGAGCACAAATATACAGTTTGTTCATTTAATATCAGCAGCTCATGGGGATTTGGACTTTAAACTCTAAGATGCTTACCCCTGAAATGGAAAATCTCATAGATCCTTTTACTCAAAGTGTAGCCCCTAGGCCAGTGGCATAGCCCTAACCTGGGCGCTTGTAGAAATCTCAAGTCTAGAATTTTAAGCCACAGTCCAGACCTCCTGAATAAAAGTCTGCATTTTAACAAACCGTCAGGTGCTTGGTACGTACTTCGGAGTTTGAGAAACGCACCTTCAGAGTTTCTTACAGGCTACACTTCGTAGAAAAAGCCAGGAGATAGATTCCCCCCTCCCTGAGTAACCCCCAGGGACACAAGTTCTCTTACCTGGCTTCTCAGAATTGCCTATGATGCGATCCCCACCTGAGCATTTTTATGTGCCTCTGTCTATCATTACTAGCGTTTCTGGGTTCCATTTTCTAGGGGACTGGAACTGTTTGGCAAACTATTTCTCAAACGGTCTTTAGAGCAGAAAACAAAAGCCAAATCTGCTGCCGTTCAGTCGATTCTGATTCATAGCAACCCCATATGTTACAGAACAGAACTGGTCCGTAGGATTTTCTTGGCTGTGATCTTTACAAAAGCAGATCACCAGGCCTTTCTTCAGCACTGCCGTTGGGTGGGTTTAAACCACCAACCTTTCCGTTAGTAGTCAAGCACAAACTGTTTCACCTGTGTCCAAATTCTTGGCTCTGTAGATACTAGCTGTGAGGGAAAGCTACCTATCTTCTCTATGCCTTATTATCTTCATTTTAAACGGTGATAATAATACTTGCTGCATTAGTTAGAGAAGAAAATCAAAATAGGAGTCCCTGGTGGTGCAAATGGTTAACCTGCTCAGCTGCTAACCAAAAATGTGAGAGGTTCAAGTCCACCCAGAGGCACCTTGGAAGACAGGCCTAGTGATCTCCTTCTGAAAACTCAACTGCTGAAAACCCAACTGCTGAAAACCCTGTGGAGTACAGTTCTGCTCTGACCCGCATGGTGTCTCCATGAGTTGGAACTGACTCAATGGCGACGGTTAGTGGAGCCAAAGGAGCTGCCTTTTTACCCCCACATCAATCAGCTTATGGCTACAGGCTGCACAGAGATGAAGGAGGGGGCGAGCAGTCCTCTCAAAAGGGAGGTAGCTCAGCCCTGTTAGGAGCCAATTCGCATAGCACCCAGAGGAGGAAGGCACCGTTCCAGTAAAGGGAATGTAGGCAGGGCCCAACAACAACCGTTTTCTGTGCATGTTTGCTACAGCCTCCACCTTATCAGAGAAACAAAGTACTGGGGAGAATCAGAGTTGAAAAAAAAAAAAATCTTATCTTCATGAGTGGATCAGGAAAGGCCACAGACTAGACCTGTAACTCCAGCCAGCATTTGGCCACAGGGGAGCCATAAGAAACACGAGTCGTGCAATGTAATTTTTCACTACCAGAGGAAAAATGATTCCTACCACATCGAAATACAAAATGTTTTTAGCAAGTAGGCATCCAAGCTACCGGCTATTTAACCTGCTGATGCAGTGCATCTTTAGAAGCAACCTAACCGTTGCCATCATATCAACCCTGACTCATGGTGACCCGCATGTATGTCAGAGTAGAACTGTGCTCCATAGGGTTTTCAATGGCTGATTCTTCAGAAGTAGATTGCCAGACCTTTCTTCTGAGGTTCCTCCGGGTGGACTCAAACCTCCAACCTATAGGTCAATGTTTGAGCAGGTTAACCATTTCTACCACTCAGGGACTCCTAGAAGCAATCTAGCTACTTAAAACTCAGATAAACCAGTCTCAGTCTTCGGCTCATTAATAGAAAAAACAAAATCAGGATCCAGTGAGTCTCTTTGGGAATCATTCAAGGTACTCCTAATCACTGTGTATGTCTAACTTCCTTCTGACATCTCTCATATCCAAACCCATTCCTCCTTTCCCACTACCCCTCTCCAAGGCCTTATCACATCACACCCAGATTGCAGCCTCTGATACGCTCTCATTTGCCTCTGACTCTGGGACCAACCCAGTTACTGAACTTTGCCTTGTTCTTAGTGTACAAGCCCATCATGTGCCCCCATTCTGGTAACTAGATCAATGTCTTAACCGCTGGTGTGTGATTTTTTACTTTAGTTCCCTGCCTGATACCCCAGGTCCCTTGGGACTGGGTCCCTGTGTCCCAGGGTCCCTTCATAGACTTGCCTGATCACCAGTTCTGTGACTTCCCAATGCCCAGTGACAGATTCCTGGGGCCACCTGCCGCCTGCCTGCCCACCTGCCTGCCTGCATCTGCACCTATTGTTTACTGCCAGACAGCTCTCCTCCCAGAGGAGTGGAATGAACAGATGGAATATCTTAACAAAGTAGTGTAAAGAGAGAAAATGCCAGCTAAACTGCTGTAGAAAATGAGGGTTAAACTCCTTTATTAGGAAGAAGTTGCTAACGATGGCGGCCAAGGAGACAGAGAGACTCCCTTCATGCAGGCGTGAGCAGGTGGCCAAGAGCTTGTGCTCTGGAGTCAGACTGCTGCCCATCCCCATCCCAGCTCACTACTCACTAACATGTAAGAGAATGTGCCACTTCTCTCAGTCTCAGTTTCCCCATCTGTAAAATAGGGATAACACCTCCTTTGCAGAACTATTATCGTCTTTGCTAAGATTAAAAGAGATATTATACATAATATTATAGTTTCTTAACATAAGCCAGATACATAGTAAATAGTCAACAAATACTAACCAAACCTGTTGTCAATGAGTCGATTGCAACTCATGGCGATTCCATATGTGAGAGCAGAACTGCTCCATAATGTTCTCTTGGCTGTAATGTTACAGAAAAAGATTGTCTGGCCTTACTTTCACCATACCGCTGGGTGGGTTTGAACTGCCAAAGTTTAGCCTAGTAGACAAGCACAAACCATTTTTGCCACCCAGGGGCCTCAACAAATATTAGTATTTAGAAAATCCAGAGGCAAAGAAAGGAGCCCTGGTGGCCCAGTGGTAAGTTTCAGCTGCTAACTGGAAGGTCAGCGATTTGAACTCACCAGCTGCTCCATGGGAGAAAGATGTGGCAGTCTGTTTTTGTAAAGATTATAGCCTTGGAAACCCTAAGGGGCAGTTCTCCTCTGTCCTGTAGGGTTGCTATGAGTCAGAATCGATTCGACGGCAATGAGTAGAGGCAAAGATACATGTAGGATATCTTTGTTTTGGGAGAAAGGATATTATGCATTTAGAATAAAAGACTAGGCTAGATGAGTCACCTTGTAAAAGATCAATAAGTTAAGAAAACGTGGCAGCTACAAGAATGAGTGAGATGAACACTAGAGCAGAAAGCTGAGTCCAGAGCAGAAAGAAGAACACTGGTATGGCAGCCTTGGGACTGGGGAGTTAGAAGACGTTGGTAAGAGGTTGTAAGGGAGAACTGGGATTGAATCAGGAAAGGTCAGAGAGCAAGAGGGAGTGGGACCCTGGCTGCGGTCTAGGGAACAAAAGCACCGTAAAATGCCCACAATCCAACAGAGAAAGCTATTAGAGAAAAAGTGAAGGAGGATAGAAGAATATGGTGCATTTTACTGGCAGGGCAGTGAATGGAGGGAGGTACAACAAAGTATTCGGAGCAACTTGGAGAGGGAGAACAGTAGGGAAGTCCATAGAGGCAGAGGTAAACAGGCAGTCAGCTGTGACAGAGAAGAGGCAATGAAGAAACTTAATAATATATAATGCGATTTCAAAACAACAGCTGGGAACAGGAAATTGATAGTGAAGCGATAAATACTAACAATGAGGGAAATAAATACCCTTAAAATGCGCAATAGTTAATAACAATGAAGCCAAAGTCTGGAAGCAATTAATAAACTGATAAACAATATCACAAAGTATAAAATGAATAAAGAAAAAAGTGAGGTTATAAATATGACCTTTTTGTGAGAAAAGGGTAGGGGTTTATTGAAAGAGACAGAGGGGAGGATGATTCAGCGGAAATGCAGAAATACAAGCTCCAGGGTCTGAGTAGCTAAAAGAGAGGAGAGGAAGAATTCTAATGCAACTGCAAACAGATGGATAGAGAAACAAGACCATGGCAAATGTCTCTCTTGGCCCTTCCACTGTGGCTGTTGTCCCCAGAGCTACTCTTTTTGTTGTTGTTGTCATTGTTGCTGAGTCAGCTCCGACTCACAGTGACCTTCTGTATAACAGTTGAAACACTGTCTGGTCCTGCACCATCTTCATGATCGTTGGTATGTTTGAGTCCATACCAAACATGCCAAACATGCGGTGGAGAGCTCTTACCACCGTTGTAAATAAAAATGGCCTCATGGACTGACTGCCTAGACTGGGCCAATAATGGAGCACAGTAATGCTAGGCCTTGGTCTATAGGTAGTCTGTAAAACTAATTACTAAAGCAATTGTCCTAAAACTGTAGGTTCTGGACCAGGCCAGAGACCCCATTCTTATATCCAGCTTCTTCTTACTCCCAAATTCCTCTGTCAACCTCAATACACCTTTGTTAAGTGGTTCTGGGAGTCTGTAGGAATTCCCAATCCCAGGAGAGCATCCTCAATGGCTACATCGATCCCCAGCAGCCATAACCTCAGCTGTAGACATGAAGGCCTTGTCGTTATGAGAGATCCTCACCCCCAGGATAGTTTATACCCAGGTGGTTTGTTTTCAATATTTCTTCTTTTCTAGCATGATTATGGTATTTGAGAGCTGCATTTCTTTTCCAAAGTATATTTTAAGTCTCATCCACCTTTGGTTCAGGGAATATTCTCTACTCTAGG
>NW_004444129.1:3742722-3748261 GCF_000243295.1 Trichechus manatus latirostris | reverse complement strand
ATGAAATCTGCCCTTGCGGAATTGAAAAGCAGTAATAGAAGAGAAAACAGGAGTTGTCATTCTCAGCAAGGAGTTTAATAATGGGCTTCTGTGCTCTGCACTATTCCTTCTGGGAAGTACATTTAACAACAGTGACAACGCATATCTCCTCAATATCGTCTAAATAACCGTAGCGTTATCATTAAATGTTTGCATGTGCGTCGTATTCCAAGTGTGCAACTTCCTACCAAATATGTAGGTGGACTACCAGTAGGGTCACCTGGACAAAACTGGTAGAACTTCCTTAGAGCACATCTCAGTTTTTCTTCAGCCACAATCCCTGACAATAGCATTGTAAACACATAGGGTGCAAGAATAGGGAGAGTCCAGGGGCTTGTAATCTAGTTCTACTTCTGCCACCATTTTGTTTTGTAACCCTAGACAAATCACATTTGCCTCCAGCCGCTGGGTTCCTCACCTGTGAAATGGGAAGAGGGGTGCTTGCCCTTCCCACCTCATGGATATGCTGTAAAGATTAAATGAGCTTATAAAGGAGAAAGTGCATTGAAAAGTGCATCCTACAAGCACAAGATGCCTTAATGGTGAATATTAGAGAAGAGCGATGCTAGGAGGGAATTAGAGATCACCTAGTTTATTCTACTTAGTTCACCAATGAAACCACTGAGGCCCAGTCTCCAAGGTCAAACAGCTAGTTACCGACGAGCTAGGATGAGCATCCTGCTCTCCTCTTCCCCCTAGTCTGCACTGTGCACTCTGCCACTGACTTACCTAAGCATTGATTGTCTCCTTTTGTCAGTATAACAGAATTGATCTCGAATATCAGCATTAAAGTGTCTTTTGACATCAGTATTATAAAAGAACTCTGCTAAAACTGATCTAATTATGAAACTAATATTTCTTATAATAAACAGTTGATATTTTAGTATTCCAAAATGGTCAATCCCAAGCATGCAGAGTGCCCCTATTTAAGTTCAAACTGCCAACATAGTACCTAATACCCACTGAGCACTCACAATGCGCTGGACTGTGTTAAGTGCATTATGTCATTTAGTCTCCATGATAATCCTACAAAATTCACATTCCTTATTATTTTTCTCCTGTTGTTAGGAAGGGAGAAGCCAGGGTGTTTCACTGTCCTCCCCTTGCCTAGTGCACTCTTTCCAAGAGTGGCTGCTTCTTAGAGGTTCCTGTTCTTGCTAGACAGCCCCTCCTTCCACGTTCTGCCTCCCACTGGATCCCAGTCTCTGGCAACACCATCTCTTCCTTTGTCCCTCTAGCCCTAGCAGTGGTAGCAGCCTCCTGGTGTTGCTAATCTTGAGGTTGCCTCACTATTTCCTGTTGGGCCTTTTAGATCTTCCAACACCTTTTTACTTAGTTCCCCCAAATTAAATTTCCTGTTTTGAACCACCTGGTGTCTTCTTGATTGGACTCTAACTAACAGACTCAGGTGAGCAATTGCCTGAAAGTTAGAGAGCATCAGCTGGGCTTCAACTCAGGCAATCCAACCGCCATGTCTATGCCCTTAACCTTGATATGCTGTTGTTTCCTACAGAGTCATGGACTAAGCTACTGGTCTCCAAATTTTCTGTTAAGGTTTTAAAAATATTTTTGTAAAAAATATATAACAAAACATTTGGCTCTTTAAATAGTTTTAACTGTACAATTCACTGACATTAATTAATTACACTGACCACATTGTACAACCATCACCGTTAACCATTTCCAAATGTTTTCTATCATCCTAAACAGAAACTCAGTACCCCGTCTGCAAAAACTCCCCATTCTTCCCTCAGCCCCTGGTAACCGTTAGTAACCTTGGGTCTTTATGCATTTGACCATTCTATGTATTTCATATAAGTGAGGTCATACCGAATTGTCCTTCTGTGTCTTATTTCACTCAGCACAATGTTTTCAAGGTCCATCCATGTCATAGGATGTATCAGAACTTCATTTCTCTTAATGGATAAATAATATTCCATTGTATAAATATACCACATTTTTTTAATTCATTCATCTGTTGATGAACACTTGGATTCTTTCGATAGTTTGACTATTGTGAAAAATGCTGCAATGAACATTTCTGTACAAGTATCTGTTTGAGTCCCTGCTCTCAAGTCTTTTGGGTATATACCTCTGGGTTGAATTGCTTGGTCATAGGGTAATTCTATGTTTAACTTTGTGAGGGACCATCAAATTGATTTTCACAGTAGCTGCACCATTTTACATTCATTCTCAGCAGCAATGCAGGAGGGTTCCAATTTCTCCACATCCTTGCCTTTCCATTTTTCTGATGATAACCATCCTAGTGGGAGTGAAGTGGTATTTCATTTTGGTTTTGATTTTCATTTCCCTAATGACTAATGGGAGTCCCTGGGTAGTGCATGCAGTTAACACTCTCAGCTATTAACCTAAAAGTTGGAGGTTCCAGTATACCCAGAGGCACCTTGGAAGAAAGACTTGGCAATCTACATCTGAAAAACCAGTCACTGAAAACCCTATGGATCACAGTTCTACTCTGACATACGTGGGGTCACCGTGAGTCAGAATCAACTCCGCGCAACTGGTTTTCTTTTATTTCTTACTTTTTTTTTGTAAGTGATTAATGATACTGAGCGACTTTTCATGTGTTTATTGGCCTTTTGTATATCTTCTTTGGTGAAAGTCTGTTCAAGTCTTTTGCCCATTTTTTAAAAATTGGATTGTTTGTCTTTTGCTGTTGAGTTGTACAAGTTCTTTATATATTCTGGATATTGAACCTTTATCAGATATATGATTTCCAAATATTTTCTTCCATTCGCTAGTCTGTCTCCTCCCTCTCATGATAAAGTCCTTTGATGCATTTTTTTTGTTTTGATGCAACCCAGTTTATCTGTTTTCTTTTGTTGCCAATGCTTTTTGTATCATATCTAAGAAGCCATTGTCAAAAACAATGTCTTGAAGTTTTACCTCTATGTTTTATTCTAAGAGTATAATGGTTTTAGCTCATATGTTTGGTCATTGATCCATTTTGAGTTAATTTTCATATATGGTGTGACGTATGGGCCCAGCTTCATTCTTTGCATGTGGAGATCCAATTGTCCCAGGACCATTTATTGAAGAGACAATTCTTTCCCCATTGAATGGATTTAGCATCCTTGTCAAAAACCAGTTGGCCATAGATGTATGGGTTTATTTCTGGATTGTCAGTTCTATTTCATTTGTTTATATGTCTATCCTTATCCCAGTACCAGACTCCTTCAGTTTCTATAATTTATAGCAAGTGTGAATTCCTCCTATTTTGTTTTTCATTTCAAGACTGTTTTGGCTCTTTGGAGCCACTTGTAATTCCATACAAATTTGTGTATTGGCTTTTCCATTTCTGAAAAAAAGGCTGTTGGAATTTTTATAGAGATTTCATTGAATCTGTAGATCATTGTGTGTAGTATTGACATCTTAACAACATTAAGTCTCCCAATCCATGAACATGGGATGTCTTGCCATTTACTTAGATATTCTCTAATTTCTCTCAAGACGTGAACAGTAGAGTTGAAAAATGAGGTGCTAGGGAGGAAGTGATGGGGAAAGTGGGGGTAGAAATCTTCCAAATCTTTTTTATTCCCAACTTAAAACCAGCTTAAACCCTAGATACAGATAAGAATTTTTAACATGTTTTTAAATAACAGCTTTATTGAGATTTAATTTATATACTATAAGATTCACTCTTTTAAAGTGCAAAATTTAATGCTTGTACATATATTCTCAGTTGCACAACCATCACCACTATTTAATTTTAGAATATTTTGTGTTGCACACACAGGTTGCTTTAAAATTCCAAGCAGCGATAAGACTGCTAGGATGAGGATTCCACCCAGTGGCATAAACCATTCCATGGGTGCTACCTCCATCCAGTGTGACTGAGCCATACACAAGAGACACAAAGCGTTAGCAAATAAATGCTGTTCATTATTTTACAGAAAGCAGCTTACTTTTATTTATGGATAACATCAACCAAAGTAACCATCTAGAAATCAAAGATCAAAGTAACCATCCAAACATCAAAGCTAAAAGTAATCATCCAGAATCCCTCCCCCATTTACTTTTTTCCTCCAAAACCCCATGCCTTCCTGAGTTGGGAGTTGTTGCATTGGATCTCCCTTTAATTTATGGTATTAAACCAGTCCAGAGAAATCTTAGCTTCTTTTCCCTGGTCAGTCCAGACCCCAGTTGCTCCATAAAGTCCTTTTTCTCATCCAAGGCTAGGTCAGCGGGTGTCAGCTGCAAGTTAGGGAGTTCACAGGACTCCTCCCACTTTAAACCAGCCAGCCACATTACCCCCTTAGGTCTAATAATTTGTTGCAATGACTCACCAACTTCTGGGAAAGGGCTCTCTCTAATTCAGCAGAGAAAGGATAGGAACACAAAAAGGATATACACAAAGAGATACACAGATGAGGTCAGAAGGGGATCTTGGCAAGATACTTCCTGTCCCCTGGGACACCATGTCCTCAGAGACATAGGGTCCTCCCACATCCATTATCAATCAGGAAGCTACAGAGAATTTCTGAGTCCCAGGCTTTTATTGACTCATGCATAGTCAATGATTAGGACCTCATTATATAGGTATGATGAATCAAATTAATGAATATGCATGATTGACTGTATCATGCCTTCCTCCCTTCCTGAGTGCAGTCTTTGGGGCTCCCACCATACTTGCACATAAAGACAACTCCATTGCTAGCAAATTCCAAGGTTTATTTTTAGGAAACCAGACACAAAAGGCAAACCAGCTTCTTTGTCACCCAATTTCATCACTGCTAAAAGAACTCCCATACCCATACCCATAAGCAGTCACTTCCCCCAGCCTCTGGCAACCACTAGTCTATTTTATGTCTCTATGGATTTACCTGTTCTGAATGTCTCGTATAAATGAAGTGATACAATATGTGGCCTTTTGTGTCTGGCTTCTTTCACCCAGCATAATATGTTAGGGTTCACCCATGTCATAGTATGTATCAGAATTCCATTCCTTTTTATTGCCAAGTAATATTCTATTGTATGAATATTCAACATTTTATTTATCCAGTCATCAGCTGATGGACAATAGGGTTGTTTCCACTTTATGGCTATTGTAAATAGTGCCATTATGAACATTCATGTACAAGTTTTTATGTGGACATATATTTTCAATTCTATTGGATGTATGCTTAAGAGGAGAATTGCTGGTCTGGTTCAGCATTTTGAAGAACAGCCAAACTGTTTTCCAGAGTGGCTGCACCATTTTATATTCTCACCAGCAATGTGTAAGGGTTCCAATTTTTCTACATCCTCACCAATGCATGTTATTATCTGTATTTTTTATTGTAGCCATTTTAGTGAGTATGAGTGGTATCTCATTGTGGTTTTGATGTATATTTTCCTAATTATTCAGCTTTTGAAAAGCTACATAGTTATTTGATTAACACTAATAAAATAATTGTTGTTGTCGTTGTTAGGTGCTATCAGGTCAGTTCCGACTCCTAATGACCCTACATGCAACAGAACAAAACACTGCCCGGTCCTG
>NW_004444129.1:3739379-3740915 GCF_000243295.1 Trichechus manatus latirostris | reverse complement strand
TACCACATGCCAAACTCTATTGAAGGCTTAGAGGGCCCAACAATGAATCAGACCTTCCAAGTCTCTGCCCTCAAGGAGCATGTATTCTAATGAGCTGCTTTCCCCCACTCAAACTGCTGTTGAGTGAGGGCCTGGTACCTGGCTCTGCAGAAATTGTCTTGCCCCTATGAGGACAAAAGCCAACACATGGAGGATGACAGAGCTTCAAAACAGAAAGCAACCCATTTAAATGAGTATGAACAGCTCAAGGCCCCAAAGCAATTCACTTTCAGAGTCCAGGGTTTTACTACTTCTAATTCTCACACTTGCTTTCAGAAAGCTAATGTCCACAGAGGAAGAAAACAAATCAAAACAAAAATAAAAATAAAACTCATTCAGACTGTCCAGATCATGACCTCAATTGTTAGCTGAAATTCTTCTAAGGGTGAAAGCAGAGAGATATATTTCTCTTACTGGCATTTTCCACACACATCTGCTTTCAGACTGGAAATACCCGACTTCCATAACAATGCCTAGTCCCTTGGGGTCAATTGTCTAACTGCAGATCTCCTTGCTCCTGCAGAGTTCCCAGATAGCTAGCCTAGGGTAGTTCTGAGGTAGCTAAACCTCAAGCTGCTCAAAATCTTTATAAAAGCCTCAATTCCCAGGATATTTCTAGCACAGTTCTCTAAGCGTGCCTGTGCTCTCGGGGCATAAATTGAGCAAGACCTTAGGGATCTCTCATCGGATACCTTTTTTGATGGCTCTTAGAAGACGATACTGAAAAATGGAACTTAAAGGGCCCACCAAAAAAGCAAAAATCTTACAAACCACCTCTCCCCCAATTCAATTAGACTTCCCTGTCAAATACTCTCATAGCACCTGGCACTTTTCCTCCATGGCATTTGTCACAGCTTATTACTTATTAGCATTTATATTTGATCCTTTATGTTTTGCTCACCACTGTATTCCCAACTGATAAATGAATGCATGCATTCATTCATTCATTGGGCCATGCAAGTCTTAGATGGAAAACTGACCTCTTTTATCTTAGGACATGCCCTCACCCTTAAGAGCAGAAGTAGGGATCATAAAACAAGTTCATTACCTAATCATTACCTCCAAGGCTGTATTATTTGACAAGTGGGCATTCTTGTGGACTTATCAACATCAGTAGAATCTCTTTTCCAAATTGCCTATGTGTGGGTTAATGACTGTCCCTTAAACATGCTACATTCTTCCCTTTGCCCTTCCAAGTCAGGAATCAGTTTCCAGCATTCTCTAACAAGAATATCCCCTGAGATCAGGAGTGGCAATATTAATCTCTGACAAAATAGACTTTGCAGTGAAATCCACCACAAAGGATGAGGAAGGGCACTATATAATGATTAAAGGGTCAATACACCCGGAGGACATAACCATAATAAATATTTATGCACCCAACGACAGGGCTCCAAAATACAGAAAACAAACTCTAACAGCATTGAGAAGAGAGATAGACAGCTCCACAATAATAGTAGGAGACTTCAACACACCACACCACTTCTGGTGAAGGAC
>NW_004444129.1:3730735-3735617 GCF_000243295.1 Trichechus manatus latirostris | reverse complement strand
ACTAGAGGGACCCTAGAAGACATGGCCCCTGGACTCTCTCTTAGCCCAGCACTAAAACTATTCCTGAAGCCACCTCTTCAGACAAATATTAGACTGGACTATAAGGCATTAAAAGATACTCGTGAAGAGTGTGCTTCTTAGCCTAAGTAGATATATGAGACCAAATGGGCAGCTTCTGTCTGGAGGCGAGATGAGAAGGCAGAAAGGGACAGGAGCTGGTTGAACGGACACGGGAAATCCACAGGGTGGAAAGGAGGAGTGTGCTGTCACAGTATAGGGAGAGCAGCTAGGGTCACATAACAATGTGCGTATAAATTTTTGTATGCGAAACTAACTTGAACTCTACACTTTCACTTAAAGCACAATTAAAAAAAAAGAATATCCCTGAGATCACATATCGTATAGCCAATTTTACCTAAACTTAGCTTGAGCTTACTCAGTTTCCAAAACTGCCCAAAAAAAGTCAGTATTGGTTGGCAGTACGGGAGGTTTAGAATGCTTTTAGAAAATGTGTAGAAAGTACAGCACTTTCAAAACATGCCTCTTTTCCTCTACTGATTATCATAGAAAGTTCTAAAATGTAAGATATGTTCATCATTCGAATTTGACTTAGTAACTATTACATCATTAATGTTATCGGCATTCTGAGTTATAATGTAAATTCTTCAGTAAACACTAAAAGGTCACTCTGAGTCTGGAGTCTAGTTCTATAGTGTATCATTTTAATCTCCTGTGACACATACCTTTAGCACCTTTATTTTATTTCCCTAGGAAACTTTTCCTAAAATTCAGTTGCTATAAATGTAAACTACCAGAAACCCAGTTACTACTGAGTCAATTCTAACCTATGGCAACCCCGTATGTGTCAGAGTAGAACTGTGCTCCATAGGGTTTTCAATAACTGATTTTTTTGGAGTGTCAGGACTTTCTTCCAAGGCACCTCTGGGTGGACTCAAACCTCCAACATTTTGGTTAGCAAATGAGTGCAAACCATACTAAATGCATAAGGGGATTTTTGTGCAACAGGAAGGATAAATGTCCAGTGATAAGCAGAATAGAAGTGGATTCACCATGAAAGTAACATGCCTGAGCTTCAGGGCTCCTCACTTGCACAGTCCTTTCCAAAGCTCTACACCAGGGACCCTGGCAATGTGCTAATAAAATCTTATACATTTTTGTAAATTTTGCAAAAGTAAGAAGTTATGTATTTTTTTTGTAATATATATAAAGGGCCCTCCAAATTGTATAAGCTTAACAAAACCTGGATTTACAAATAAAGGTGAAGTTTAGAAAACTTTGATATTGATCTTTTTCTTCCCATCTAACAGATGAGTCCTTTCAGTTGGTGTCTTAGTTATCTGGTACTGCTGTAACAGAAATACCAAAAGTGGATGGCTTTAACAAACAGAAATTTATTCTCTTACAGTTTAGGAGGCTAGAAGTCCAAATTCAGGGCACTGGCTCTAGGGGAAGACCTTTTCTCTCTGTCGGCTCTGGAGGAAGGTCCTCGTCTCCTTTCAACATCTGCAGGCCCCATGTTCTTTGGAGATCTCCATGTGCCCTGGCATCAATCTTCTTCTAGGTCTAGGAGGTTCTCAGCACAGGGACCCTGGGTCCAAAGGATGTGTTCTGCTCCTGGCTCTTTTTTCTTTGTTGTAGTGAGGTCCCTCTCTTCTCTGCTTGCTTCTCTCTCCTTTTATCTCTTATAAGATAAAAGGTGTGACTCAAGCAAAGGAGTGACTTGAGTAAGGGTGGTGACTTTAGTAAGGGTGGTGACTCATGATTCTCCCCACACTAATACTGCTTCATTAATGTATAGAGGTTAAGATTTACAACACTTCACAAAATGGAGGATAATTACATCAGATCACAAAATGGAGGACAACCACATGATACTGGGAATCATGGCCTAGCCAAGTTGACACACTTTTCGGGGGGACACAATTTAATCCATGACAGTTGTGAAGACCTACCTGAACTCTTTTTCCTACCAGCTTTGCTTTTTTATTTATTTATTTTTAATCAAACCATTCATGCCCATTCTTTACAAAGCAACAGAAGTTGACAGGTTATGCTCTGTGGTTCTCTTCTGAGCTTCAGTTTGTTCTTTGTGGACATGCAGCAAAGGGCAACATTCATTCCATTAGGCGTGAGAATTAACCCAGAATTAGTCTTCGGGTACAAAACGGTCCACTTCAAAATAACCAAAATTATAGTTATTTTTATTAGAGAACCTATGGCCCTACCAAGACCTGCACTGAAGTAAGATGATTATTTGTTTTTATGAACATGTGGAGAAGCCATCATCTCAGTCACAGAAATATCTATACACAAATACACGTGTACGCACACACACACACAAACATACACACATATATGAAATCTTTGGAAAAGAATATGTTTTGACTGCAGGGATGGATTTTGTATGAATAGAACCCTGAGGCATCTAACAGTTTAAATAATGCTTTCTATTCCAGGGATAGATAGCACTTTTTTATATTCACTGCATTGGAATTACTTTTCAAAATTCTGCCAGTGAAGACTTATCAAATGTGGGTGCCATTGCTGTACAATAAAGATAAGAACTGAAGCAAATTCCACTCATAAGCTCATGAGCCTGTAAATTGAAACTATCCTTCATAACACAAAGCATTTTACCAGTCCAAAATTTTTTCTTAAAGGCAAAACAGGAGTTTTTTCCTGCAGAATGTCTCCCTCTCCAACTGCTTAAACCTTTTCAATTGCTTGAATCTTATTTGTTCACAGACTATTTATGACAGAAAGATACAGATAGCATCTATAGCCTATTGGCTACAGAAAATGTAGAAAATGACCTCCAATTAATTTTTTTTGTCATTTCTAGATTCAGATAAGTATCAGAGAATATCAATAAAGTATACAATATTGTTTCTACCGATTGAGGAAAATCATTAAAATCTATATATGTCATTGAGGCTTTTATATATGGAATAACTTTGTTCAGAAATTTTTGTATGATGTTAGAATGTCCTAATAAACCACCCACCACTTCCAAGTTCTTTAAGCCGAGGCCTAAATATAGAAATATCAATTCATCTTACTGATCCACACCTCCACACTAGGTTAACTTTCCCATTAGATTCTTAATGGTATCCTACACTGACCCTTCACTGTTGGAAACAATAGAATTATCTATGTGGTTCTTTTTTTTTTTTAACTTAAAAAAATATATATTTTTTGTACTTTAGATGACGGTTTACAGAGCAAACTGGTTGTTCATTAAACAATTAATACACATACTGTTTTGCGAGATTGGTTGCCAACCCCACAACATGTTAACACTCTCCCCTTCTCAACCTTGGGTCCCCATAACCAGTTTCCCAGTCCCCTCCTGCCTTGTCGTCCTTAGTCTCGTTTTGTTTTATGGACCTGTCTAATCTTTGGCTGAAGGGCAAGCGTGCTTATTTTGTAACCGGACACTTCCAGGTCTGCTCGGCGCGGCTAGAAAGCCATGAAGCAGTGAAAGCGGAAGAAGAAGCTTTATTTAGCTGGCCAAGTAAAGGAGGCTACCAGGACATGTGTCACTAAGGTGGCTCCCTGAACAATGGCCCAAGGGGTTTATATGGGTAGAGTAAAATTGGGTCTGGGGTCTTCAGGGATGCCCCAAGGTGGAGTCAGACTGCTGATTGGTTTGGCCCATAAAGGCTTTCCTGGGGTGGTCCAATCTTCTGCCCCTGCTCAGTCTAAGAGGGAGGCCACAAAGTTGGCGTTTTGCCCACATCCGGGGTGCAGACGGGGGTGTGTTTTTCTGCCTCTGACGTCAATAGGTCGTCCAAGGGATAGGGGTTGTCGGTACTGCATGTCAGGCAGGCAAAACCTGGTTCCAGGTCAGTTTCGACTGGTCTTGAGACCAAGTCTCTTGTTTTTCTTAACTGAGCCAGAACTGGAAGTATACCTAAATAAGGAGATTCCTTCAAGACAGGGTCTTAGTTCCTACATCACCTAATAAGGAGACAGCTTACATGCAAGGAGTTAGTTCTCATATCACATAGGAATGGCAGGCACCACCCCTTGCTTATTCAAGATGGTGGGAATACTATTTGCCTCAATTTCTTTAATGTCCCTGTCCTCTGATAAACTACAATCTCCACAAAGCAGGGGTGCTGTGTGTCTTGGCCACCATTATCCTCCCACTTTAGAGAGTCAGTAAATATTTGTCAGATGAATGAATAAATGAATAGATGAGAGAACAGACCAGTTGCTGTAAGCTGATTCCCACTCATGGTGACCTATGTCTGTCAGAGTAGAATTGTGCTCCACAGGTTTTCAGTGGCTGGTTTTTTGGAGGTAGATCATCAGGGCTTTTTTCCCAGGCACCTCTAGGTGGATTCAAACTTCCAACCTTTGTGGTTAGCAACCAAGTGTGTTAATCATTTGCACTACCCAGGGACTCCCAAATCAGTGACTAGGAAATAGAAATATTACACATTCTTTTCTTGCATCTGTTGTTTTGAGATGGAAAAAAAAAATCGACTGAATGATATTTTTGCTATTATTTGCTATGGACTCTTACCTTAACGGATTTTGAAGTTTCCTACAGCTCCTAAAGTACAATCTCCATTGCCCATTTTCATTTGATGCACTGTTTATTTCCTTTGCATTCTAAGGAGACAGATAGGTCAGTCTACAAGAGTTGTAAATACCAACGTCTTTTAAAAATTACGATCATTGCATTACACTATGAAGAAGAAAAGTAAAAAGCAATGCTTAGCCCCTTCTTACTGTTCCACTCAGTACCATATTAATCTAAATGCTCAGATCTACAAATGAGGGGAATGGTTCATAGGAGGAGCCTTCTAAGGACTTTCTCACTAAAAATCTTGTATACTGTTTCCCAGGGAAT
>NW_004444129.1:3725988-3730594 GCF_000243295.1 Trichechus manatus latirostris | reverse complement strand
CCAGAGCCATTAGAGCTTCATGGAACAATCCTAATTCTTTAACGATTTGGTGGTGGTTTTCGTGTCTGTATCAGAACTTGCACTTTGCTTTATTATATGGGGAAAGGACTCGATATAGAGATAATTGTTTCCGTGGGATTTGGGGCCCTTCTCCCTGCCCCGTTTTAGAGATGCCGATGTGGCTGAAAACACATAAAATGGAGAACGTACCTCTTCATTAAAAAACTTTAACCTCTCACTAATGATGATATTAATACCCAGTGTGCGATAAACACCTGAGACGTACTTTGTCCTAAACAACACAGCCTCAGAGAACCTTGTAGTCAATAAAATAAAATACCCTTTTCTCTTTAATTAACATATGAAATAAACACAATCTGTGACACCCAGTGTGCAGCAGCAATTAAGAGGCATTGCTTAGTTAAACCTCCTAATACCTCATTTAAATATGCAATTAAGGGATAATTGCCTTCAATCAATAAAAAAATTGAAATATTTCGCAGGGGCTTCAATTATTTTTTGCTAGGCTTTCTACTTTACACTTGGCCAGCATTAAGCCTGTGAGGCTCACTCCTCTGATTAAAGTGACATTATCCCCTTTCTTGCTACTGGCTTATAAGCATGCTATTAACATTGCAAGAGGCCACTAACAATGTGAGCCTTAGAAACCACCTCCTTTGGCCTGGGCTGGAATGTCTATGGCTCTGAAATTGCCTCTTCATGTCTTGCCTTAGGTTATGTTCTTTGTATTTACCCAGACCAAAGACCTCCAATTTCACCTGGTTTCAAAGGAATCTACAGAAAAGGAGTAACAACTTGCTGTTCTTACTGACAGCACTAAATGCAGAAAAAACAATACTATGGTAATCAGACTTGTTGTATGTACTTTGGCAGGGCTGGGTTTTATCTCTTAGTCCACCTTCCCAAAAACATTTGTTAAGAATGGATGTAATTACAAACTCTTATGTACATAAAGGAAGAAAGGCCTGGCGATCTACTTCCAAAAATCAGCCAGTGAAAACCCTATGGGTTACAAAGGTCTGATCTGATTGTGCATGGGGTCACTGTGAGTTGGGGCCCACTTGATGGCAGCTAACAGCTACAACGTACAGAGAAAGAGATATTTTAAACTGAACCTTCAGACAAACCCTGGGAAGCATGTGAAGTGAATTGGGAAGTAAAGCACCATCACCAAGAAGGATTGAGGAATAACTGAAAGAGTTAGGTGTGTAGGCAGTAAAGTATAACCAAATATCCATCCCGGAAAGGTGCAAATTAAATAGTATGTTGGGTTGACAGGGGATGATCTGCAGTCCTGAAGCTGACTGGCAAACGCAAATGTTTAGTAATAACCTCATAAAGTAAACCATAAAATGAGAGTATATAATCAATCAGGAAGGAGCAAGTATCCCGTGGACAAAGCCAAGTGAAGGATCAGGTGACATCTGATGAATTTACGGCTGTCTCAGCAGCCCTTCTATATTTTTCAGGCCAAAAACCACTGCAGCCTGAATTATCTGAATTGTGGCCCAGCACATGTCTAAACTCCTTTCGTTTTGATTGAGCGGATTTGACCTTAAAAGATCAATGTTGTTTTGTTCTGAACATGAAAAATAACATAATTATGTCATCACTCTGGAATGTGAAAAATGTCTGCTCTTCAATTTAGAGTAGTCACCCCTGAGAACCCAGAGGAAGCCAGCCAGGTTTACTGACTACAGGGCCCACTTAAAAACTCAGCCTCCTCAAGATATGAAGATCCAAAAGAAACCTCAGGAATAGATGAAATCTGCACATACATGAAGCTTAGCAAACTCAGGCATAAACTTTGATTCTTCACCTTTCCTCCCTGCTTGATAACACTTCCTGTTCTTATCAATTTTATCTGAACAAGACTCATCTTTCTCTTCTTGGAAAACTAAATCACCACTGGCTCTTCTCAGAAAACCAAACCACCTCAATACACCTCAAACACACAAAATCTAACCTTTCGTTCTCTCTCCTACATTCACCCTCTGAGTGACTCTAAATTGTCACCTCATTTCCATGTACGTCGCTTCATCTGGGCCTTTTGGACAATTTTTGTTTCTTACCAGTTCTAACCAATTTTCATTGATAGTAATAGTAAAATAATAATCTTAAATACTGTTCTAACTGAATTGCACATCTTATTTCCTGCAATCTTCATAACCCCAAGAGGAAGGCAAATTAGCATCCTCATTTTGCAGATTAAGAGACTGTGGCACCAAGCGATTATATCACTAGAAGTAGCTGAACTGAGATTTAAGTTTAAGACAATTTTGTTCTAGAGTTCACAAGCTCAGTCACCACACTAGAAAAACACTCTAGAATCTTCAGTTTCTAACATTGTGGCACATACTTCATGGATTGATTTAATGAATTTGAAATAATATACTCGGGCTATTTCCAGATTCCATCTTCTGGCTTCAATGATCCTCGAGGGAATTGAAATCTGACTGCAATATCCCTGTGTTTTAGAAGACAACTCTCTATTTTTAGAAAACTGTCCTTTATTTTACTGGGTCTTTTATCTTCTATATGCCCCCATGTGTTCATTCATTCATTCATTTACCATTTATTCCTTCAGTAAACAAATTTGAGCCACTAAAATATTCACCAAGCATTCCTATGCTAACATGAGCGATAAAGAGATGAACAGTCTTGTCCTCTTTCCCTTCCCCGTTCATCTTCCACATTGCCTTAGAGAGATCTATTAGGTTGACCAATATGAAATTGCCATTATTCAACTGTTTATGACCTACAAAAACAGCAGTCTTGTACAGTTCAATCTAATAAAGCAAAAACCCTTTGAAGGCTTCCCAACCTCTATAGGGCAAAGTTGCATTTTCTCAGAATGTCAAGAATTTAGTCCGTGCTAACCTACACAGGCTTATCTCTGGTCTCTCCTCCTGCCTCCCCACTGCTTCTCCTCCTTGAAGCCCGTAGGGCCTGTCTCACATGGCCTATGCCTTTGACAGGTCTTTTTCCTACCTACTTTGTGGGGAATCACTCTTGCATGAGTTTTTTGTGTTCCTACACATCTTGCTGGGTATGCCAAGAATGCAAGGCCCAGAACAATCTACCTGGGCTACTTTTCATGGTTGTGTTTGCAGTGAGCAATCTTTGAGGAATAATGTAATTTCTCCATCTAGGACAATAAGCAGGCTTGCTAATTTACTGCTTGCTATAAAACAGTGGGTTCCCAAAGCTTGGTGTTCCTCAGCTGCAACAAAAACCAATCTGGGCCGATGGCATTGCCCCAGTGAAACTTGAAGGGAAAGTAAAACTGATGCACAAGGTGATGCTTTTTCTGCTTTCTCTGAGGTGGATAATAGAGTCCTTTGTCTCTGACTCAGGAGTCTCATGTCTTCTGCCAGCATCCATGAAATTGTATTAGGCTACTTTGTTAGCTTATAAGTAGGGCAAAATCAAGTCCTAGACCAGAAACTCTTCTCTTAACATTCAAGCAAGTATTTTCTCTGTGAAATCTTAACTTTCTCAAGTGGAGTTCATCACTCCACCTGTCATGTCACCACAGTGCTTGGTGGGCTTCCTTATTATTGCACTTAATAATACAAGAATTGATAAGAGGAACATGCAGCTACAAGCAGTGAGCTCCATGACAGTGGGGCCTTGGTTTATTTTTTCATTTTTTGTTATGCAGAATTCCCAGCATGATTGCTAAGAATTAGTGATCATTCAAAAAAAATGCTAAACTAAACTGCTGAATGAACACAGTATTACTGTTCTTCAGTAACTTATAACCTAAATTTGTTTGTTTTTGTTGATTTCTTATTTGTTTGAAGAGGGTGGGGTTTTTGGGGGGTTGGAGAAAGTCATCTTTCTTTAAAATACAAAATTATATGAATTAAAAGTCCCTGTTCCCTTCCATCAGTACCACGTTTCAGAGATAGCTGCTGGTTCAGTATATGGCCTTCCAGATAAATTTTCTATACATAAACATTTATGTATATAATTTTCTTTACATAAATTAAATCATACTATAAATATACTGATATGTTTTTTTCACTTAACATATTGAGGACATGTTTTCAAGTCACTAAATTTCACATTATTTTTCATCACTGCATGACATTTGTTTATTTGCTTAAGGTTATAGGCTGTATGATTTATTTAACTACTTCTCCAAAGATGAAAGTTTGAGTTATTTCTAATTTTTTGCTATTATAAATAATTCTGTACTGAATGTTTTTAATATGTACTTCTGTACCTGATTGTGAATATACCTAACAAAGAAATTCCTAGAAAAAGAATTGCTTGGTCAAAGTGTATGTGAATTTTGAGCCTTTTTGTACATACATGTCAGTTGCAAATTGTTCTTCAAAAAAATTAACCAATTTTCACACCTACCAGAAATGTATGAGTGTGCTTGTTTCTCCACACATTCATGAATACCAGGTTTTTACATTTTCCAAAAGAATATATTAATCTCTCATTTCTATTTAATTAATTTCTATTTACTTGAGCATATTTTTATGTATTTATTGTTATTTACATTTTCTTTTTTGTGAACTAACTGTTACTTTTCATTCTACAATACTCTGGTTGATTTATAAAGGTGCTT
>NW_004444129.1:3721799-3724626 GCF_000243295.1 Trichechus manatus latirostris | reverse complement strand
ACTGTTAAACAATGATGCTGTGATGAACCTATTTTGGTATAAATATTTACTGAGGAGATCTTTTGAGACGGGGTCCCAAGTTATAGTGGAGAAGTGAAAATACAGTATAGAAAAGAATACTATGCTGATTAATCTGATGGTATTAAACAAAACAAGGTAGGCTATTTTTGGAAATTAGAATGGAGTAAGTTATAAAACAAAAGGAATGATTTCACAAGTTCTAAAGCAATGCCATGTAAGAAGATAAATAACACCATGGTTGTGTTTGTTTTTTTTTGTTTTGCTTCTCTAACTCCCTTTGACAAAAAAAAAAAAAAATTATGTTCCTGATTGAGATAATAGGACCAGCACAACACATTGATTTACATTAGAAAAGAGAGCTTCCTGGTTGTTAATGTTCTAGCTGTTGAAAAAACGATAAAACATTCCAAGTGTTTTGTGAGTTACCATGCTTCCAGTTAAATTGACTCATAGTTACTTTCATGGCAACTCATTGTCCTGGTGATACAGCTTAGAGAAACGCCTGGGCTCAAAGTGTGTCTCCGATGGAGCATTCTGGCCTTTCATTCGATGCCATAAAAAATGGTCCAACCACTTCATGTGTGGCCTCCTGGCCCAAGCATTTCAAATCCCTAACACTCTTCCCATAATCTTTTCTCTTCCTTGCTTTCAAACAAAACAAAAATTAGGTACTCTACCCAAAAGAAAACCATTTATAACCACCAACATTCCATCCTCCACTCCCACCCCTTATCATTCCCAGCACCTTTTGAAAATCATGTCAAATTTGTTAGGGAGAGTTAACATTGTGTCTGCTTTAACCCATGGTCATTTATGTAAACACTGTAACAGACAGAATATCATCTTTTTAAAATCTTTGTAAATTTGTTATATGGGATTTCTTATTCAAATTAATGTTGCATCCACATAAAGAAAGCAATGTTACTATAAACCACCTGCTAAGACGCAACGGATCCTGATTACTTTGAGTAGGCAATAATTTACTGGGTGCATACCATCAGTCTCACACCACGCTAAATATTCTGTGTGTCCAAATATTAGATGTGAACAAGTTTGGCCAATCTGAATATATAATATTTTAGGGATGTAGATAAAGCTTTTAAATTGCTACTTTTAGCATTTATGAAATTACACATACATATTTACGATTGCCTACAGTGTACTATGAAGTTCTGTCAGTTTAGAAATATTGATTTCTCACATATACATATCACAAAATTATTGTGTTCAAACCCTTCATGTGCATTTTTTACATCAGTGCTTTCATCATAACTGGAACTACTTTTTGAGACTCTTAACAGTTTTTTTAGGGCACATCATGTTTTTCTTCTAAGTTGCATGAGGTATAGTCCTTTTACTTTCTTTTATCTCAGGTGAAGAGTTAACATCTTTCCTCATTTCTTCCCACATTATCATCATAAATCCACACAAGGCCCTTTTCTTTCTTGGCTTTGCTTATTTTTATTCTCCATCCTTGATCCCCACTACATTCTTCTCACTGCTGACACCCACACTAATATATTGGCTATATGTCCTTAAATATTTGTTTATCATTGTTAAAGAAGTAGTATTGCTGTGGGTATGTATTTTTGATTCACATAAATGGTATTATACTACAAATTTCTCCTAATTTCTGATTTTTTACCACTCAATATTTGGTTTTCCATATCCATCCATGTTGCTGTTGAACATCTAGCAGTTGCTTCTAACAGTTGCTTGTATTCCATAATATGCCTCCTCTAGGGTTGTTACCCTAGGGGCCACATGGTGCCTACAGTTAATGCACTGGCTGCTAACCAAAAGGTTAGAGGTTCGAGTCCACTCAGAGATACCTTGGAAAAAAGGCTTGGCAATCTACTTCTGAAAAACGAGCCATTGAAAACCCTATGGAGCACAGTTCTACTCTGATACACACGGGGTCTCCAGGAGTCAGAATCGACTCGCTGACAACTGATAAACACAATTTCATATGAAGTTTTGAGCCTTGTGTTTTTAATTACAGCCTTAGCTACATGCTGGGGTGGATTAACCAGTGAGCACAGTATGCACCGGCTTCTAGTAAGCAGGGTATGCACGAGCTTAATGGTGTTTACTTATTAATCCCATAGTGCACAATTTCACCTTTGATGTGGTGAAACCCAGGTGAAATTGTGCACCCCAGATAGCACAATTAAGCCTGTGCATACCTTGCTTATTGGGTAATCCATCCCTTGCTACATGCCTTCCTGCGCTATCTCTCACTTAACTCTAACATCCCAAGGTGGATTCAGCATACCACAAGATGAGAGGATGTGAGGGTACCTGGACTGGGGAGCTCTACTTTGGAACAGTTCTGTGGTCTTTCAGGTATATATGGCTGAGCAGGTGCACATATGAGGCTTCCCCGTCTCTTCTGGGACACATTCCCTCACCAGTGGAAGGCCCAGTGACTTCTCCCTAGGCATTAATTACCCATACCTCTTACCTGAAACATCTGCCACCTGGGTTAGTGCTTCTCCTACCTGGCTTATACCTTCTGGAATCAACCAGAAGAGTTTTTTAAACCTACACATTTTCAGACCCTATCCCCAGAGATTCTGATTCAATACAAAGTCTGGGGCAGAGCCAGTTATTTCCTGGTTGTCATTATTGTCCTCGTTGTTGTTGGTGGTGGTGGTGGCGTGTGTGTGTGCGTGTACATTAAGCTTACCACGTGATTGACACACAGTCAGGACTGAGAAACTAGGACTTAGGTTTTGTGGTTTTTTCTGTGTGCAAATGTCTTATTTCCTAGGTGCTTCAGGGCAGAAGTTGTGTTGTAACTGTC
>NW_004444129.1:3718286-3721035 GCF_000243295.1 Trichechus manatus latirostris | reverse complement strand
TCCTTGTTTTTTTCGTAAGTATGCTTTACTTTCTCTCTCTCTTTTTTTCTTAAATGGTACTTATACATACACCTTATTGATGTTTTATTCATATGGACAAACTGCTTCCATTATGTGAATGTACAATAGCTGGAAGTCAATGGGAATCAAACAGCTAAAGCTCTGTGTAATGTTTTAAAAATTGCAGGACCGACAATAACAACTTACAAAACTGCCAATGTTGAGATAGAGTCAGTTAAACTTATACTTCACTGTGCAGTGTACTTATTCATCTAGAAAATCTCAGAGAGAACTCATCTCTCTCTTTCCATAAACACGATGAACCTATGATCTGCACCCACCACTCATCTGTCACTTTGTCTTACTATGGTGGCTTGCATGTTGTTATGACCCATGATAGACAGGTTTCAGCAGAGCTTCCAAACTAAAACAGATTAGGAAGAAAGGACTGGCAATCTACTTCCCAAAATTAGCCGATGAAAACTCTATGTATCACAACAGGATATTGTCCAATATAGTGCTGGGAGATGAGCACCCTAGGCTGAAAAATACTCAAAATACCCCGTGGCCGCAACAATGGACTCAAGCAGGACCCTACAATGTTTTGTTCTGTTGTACATGGGGTCTCCATGAGTCGGAGCCAACTCCAGGCAACAATAACAACAATGATCTCCTCAATACGAGAGCATAAAGTTCTCATTTTTCCCTGCCCTGTAATATGAGGAAAGGCAAATAGAATCGGCAGTTGTGCAGCAGGGAGTACCTGCTATGTGCAAGGCAGCGCGGTGCTAGCCACAGTGAGGAACACAGAGCTGACAAGACTGTCACGCTCAAAGCCAATGAGGTGCTCATTTCCTTTACCCTGCAGAGTCTCCGGAGGAAGATAATGGGCACAAGTCACAGGGATAGAAATTCCTTAACTGCAATACAGGTACTACATCATACCTTCCAAAAAAAATCTTTCCAGCTGTTTGGGAAAGAGAAGCAGCACAGAATGTTCTTGTATGAAGCCAGGATACTTTGTTATTGTTAGCTGTTGTCAAATCACCCCCTGACTCATGGCAACCCCATGTACACGGGAACAAAACGCTGCCCAGCCCTGTGTCATCCTCCTGGGATCCATAGGGTTTTCATTGGCTGATTTTTGGAATGAGATCGCCAGGCTTTTCTTAGTCTGTCTTAGTCTGGAAGCTCCAGTGAAACCTGTTCAGCGTAGAGGGATGAAGAAAACAAATCCCAGGTGTTAGGAATAAAGTGCCTAAGCATTTTAAAGATCATGACAGCAAATTAGGTGTGTTTAAACAAGACTTGTCTGCACATATCTGATTGATTGTGTTCGCAAATATGTTAGCTCAAATAAATTACAACCCCCTGTCCAAAAATTTATAAATGCTATCAGTTCTAAAATTCTTCATATGCATCCCCAAGTCCACGCCAACCAGCCACCCTCGCCACTGCCAGCCTAGCTACCCACCCTCAGGGCTCTGTCCCTGCCTACCCTAGAATCTGTTCAAGTTTCCCTTCTACAGAGGCTTTCCACCTGTAAGGCAGGGGATGACTTGCATTCCTTCATTCCCTCCGAATACAGGCAAACAAATGCATATTGATTTCGTTGTTTACTTTCATGCAGCTGCATTGATTTTTCACTTGTTTAATTTTCTTTTTGCGTGCTTATGTCTTTCTTTTTTGAATGTGCATCAAGTATGTGTACATCAGTCATGGGGTTGTTAGATCTTCAAGAGTGGAAACAATGTGTTCTGCTTCTTTTCTATCTCCCCCAACTAAATGTTGTTAGTTGAACAAAGGAGAGATTATCTTAAGGTTAGAAAATAAGCCTAGTAAGAGGATTAATCATAGAGGTGGGGGAAGACTGGTGATTTAGTAACTGCCCTTTAGCGTATGACACTTGACGATGCTGAAGATGGTGACAATAAATTTTTTATTAAGTTGTATGCAAAGTGAAGGAAGAGAAATGAGAATTCCAGACCAAAAAGCAAAACAAAAAAACTTTGGGATTAAGTTTCTACTACTCTGGTTTTATCAAAAAGTATGGGATTCCACATTTATTGCAGACAACTAAAATTCTCAATAGAGACCCAAAGAAGCTAAGCATTGGAGCTGCAAAGGTGTCTTTTGTTAGGCTGCGGTTGCTGGTTTCCAGTACTAAATACTTTAACAATCTCTGGCAAGATGCTTACATTTGCCAACTGTTGTGGCCCCCACCATGGTGACTGCTGAAAACTGGAGCAGCGTGTCTGCAATTCTCTCTGGAAATTAATACCTGTATCACTGACATGAGGACCTACAAGCTGATATGGGAGCTGCCATCATTCTCCAGGGCCCCCTTTTTGAATCCCATTCCCTCTACCTCATCTCTCGTTCTGGTTGGCCTATTAATCCTCAGCTACCATTCTGGTTGCCTTCTAAGGCCGATTGATGGATCCAGTCCCCTCCACGCACATAAGTAGTGGGTAGATTGATAAATGATAGACAGATAACAGGTAGATGATAGATAATAGGTATATGATAGGTAGATACATAGATACGTGGAAATGTGAATACACAGATACATACAGATGATAGATACATACATACATAGAGATATAGATGGTAGATAGATAATGAATATAATATATATGGTTCAATTCTCATCAGTATAAAGTTTATCTGAAGACCTTCTGTCTCTAGCAGATCTTACAATTGGGTATTTCTTTAGTTCTCCCAGATTCTTGCAAGGCTTCTTAGTCCT
>NW_004444129.1:3712362-3713223 GCF_000243295.1 Trichechus manatus latirostris | reverse complement strand
TCAATCTAAGCTAAGTCTGCATCACGTGCATATTGTTAGTGGTGCATTAATAAAAGAAGCATAACTAGCTCCCTTCAACATAGAAATCTTGCCTCCAAGCCTCCAGCAACCGTCCTACCTCTGTAAATAGTCAGGATTCTCTTCTCTAACTCTGTCGAGCTGACATTGTTTTTGCCTTTGGTGAAATGGTGTCTGCCCCTTTTGTTTATATTTGCTTGTGTTTGTCCCGTCTCCTTTATTACACTTTAAGTCTCTACCTACAAGCACTGACCTCCTTTGTAACTCACCCCAGTATAAGTATACGTTGTTGACTGCCTGCCACATTAGTGAATAATGTTTGATAATTTTATTGAAATTCCTTTTTGCCCATGGTCTGATTTCTTTAGGGTTTAGCCTAATTTCTTTCAGCGCCTGGCCTGCAAACCCATGTTGATTTGCATTATGGCTGTATTAATGCTTTTGAATGCTGTCCATGTGCTAGGTGCTGCTTAGCACTAAATAAAATGTCTTGCCCTAGTGATTTGTTTTCTTTCAACTTGGCAGATTTGTGACCCCTGTGTTTCTAGGAGCTGAAATTGTCAAGACTCTTAATGCCCCTCTTTGTTCGGGCAATAGCAGGCCTGGTGGCTTTGAGAATAGCTGTTGTTTTGAGAATAGCATTTGTAGACACAACTGCTGCTGAAAAGGGAACCTATACACGGACTATTTCACTGGGAACAAGGCAGCAAAAAGAGCTACTATTCTTCTCCATTAAAAGAAATAAAGGAAGCGTAGTGTATTAATTTGAGCATGAACATGATGCAGCATTTTGCTCTAAATCTGGACATGGTCGTATCTATATTGTTCACATCCGTGCAGTTC
>NW_004444129.1:3709287-3711093 GCF_000243295.1 Trichechus manatus latirostris | reverse complement strand
TGCTCACTTATCTATTGATTTTCTTATCAATTTGTCTAAGCTCTGTATAAAGACTGTTATATTCACTGTGCCTGGGACGATCTCCACTTAATGGCATAGTTATAACCCTGGGAGTTATAAAAAAGTTCTAAAAAAAAAAAAAGTGATAGGTGTAATACATAATGACTTTTGATTCTAACTTATTTTGAATACTCATCAATAAATTAAGAATTGATATTCTAGAAACTAAAGTTTTCAGATTGGTCAACCATGAAAAGTTTCATGTGATGTAATAAATACATTGATAGTAGTAGTCAGCATCTGGAGAGTGAGGTTCAGTTAGTAAATGTCCTTGATACACTGACAAATGGTCAGACACAGCAAAATGGAGTCAGTTAGGACAAGTGCAGCAATCAGAAGAGCCACTGTGTGGAGGATACGGTGTGATTTACAGGGTTCAGATATAGCAGAGAATTGTTGAGAACCATAGTGCCTAACAGTCTCATTCTGAATTTTCATTGTTAAAAGTTAACATTTAATATGGGATCCTTGTGATAACATTGTTATAGTCTTAAATCCTATTCGTTCATTCATTTATTTATTCGTGCATTCATTCCTTTATTTATTTAACCAGAATTTATTAAATTGCTAATATGTGCCAAGATCCCTGAGTGGTACAAGCAATTTGCACTGAATTATTAACCTAAAGGTTGGCAGTTCGAATCCACTCAGCGACTCCACAGGAGAAAGTCCTGGAGAACTGCTTCCATAAAGATTATGGCCAAGAAAAACCCTATGGAGTAGTTCTACTCTATAACACATGGGGTCTCCATGAGTCAGAATTGACTCAATGGCAACAGGTTAGTATGTACCAGACTCTGGGAGAGGTGTTGGATATATACTGACCCATGTAATAGTCAGAGTCACTGGCAGAGGCATAGCTAGGGTATGGCAGATATGGCAGGTATTGCCTGGGCCCTGGGCATGTGGTACCACTAAGCAGTTTCTATTAACCTAGTATGGCTGATGGTGTATCTATGGAAAATGATGCCTATGGCAAGCACTGAAATTGCATCCCTGTCTAAGCATCTGATACCCCTCTTTTAGGTAACTTTAAAAAGATATCCTCTTTTAGATAACTTTACCATAATATCAGCTCAAAAATACCAGTGAAGCTTGTTAATCTTTTATTAATACATCACTGTGCTTGAGGAAGGATGTTGGGCTGTACTGCTCAGTGGTGCCCTCACCCAGGCCAGTGCAATACCCTAGATATACCACTGCCTCGGTGGGGCTTACTATCTAGTGGGAGTGAGACAGACAATAAGCACATAAATGTATAATGCAAGTGGTGATTAGTAATAGGAAACAGAGCACAATGATAAAAATAATGCAGCCACACACGTACATTCACCCACATATGTGTGTACACCCACAAACAACACACATACACAGAACGCCAAGAGTTGGAAAATAAGATATATGAGGAAAGGCTAAGGAAGGAATATTCTTTTACCTGGAGGAGAAATAGGTGAGAAAGAACTAAAAATGCTCCTGAAGAATTCAGAGGGTTATCTTTTTCTATTGAAGATGTCCAAGACATGTTATCAGGAGGGACCAGCCCCTGGAGAAGGACATCATGATTGGTGTTACGGAGTTATGGACTGAATTGTGTCCCCTCCCCCCACAAAATGGATGTTAACTTGGCTAGGCCATGATTCCCAGTATTGTGTGATTATCGACTATTTTGTCATCTCATATGATTTTCCTATGTGTTGTAAATCCCAACCTCTATGATGTTAATGAAGCAGGATTAGAGGCAGTTAT
>NW_004444129.1:3703359-3708732 GCF_000243295.1 Trichechus manatus latirostris | reverse complement strand
TAAATTTATTAGTTACATTTTTTTAATCTTCAAAAAGACTAATGTTAAAATATTTCTTCTTTGATAGTATTTTAAAGGAGAGGTTCTCTTTTATCTGGGATCAGTCTCCCAACTGTTGACAGCAACAAATGATTTTAAAATGTCTGCCAGCTCGGGGTCTATTTTCTCTAAGTTCCCCCTGTCTTTCCTTCTTTCCCTCTGCTTCTTTGCACAATTATTACATATAGTCCTTAAACAGGAAAAGGCCTGTTCAAGCATTATGTGGTCTTGGAGGCTCTATTCTGACCTCTCTGGGTTCTAGAATCTTGATTTAAATTTTCAGTCGCTTCTATTCTATTCAAATACCCTGCTTTGATTTCTCAAAGAGTTCTTTTAATTTGGAATTTTATAGAGACAACCAGTGATTAGCTGAAAAAGCAATGAAGCCATACTGTGGAATAAACAATAATTTAAACATATATATTTATCACCTAGTTCTTATTCCTACGTGTGTATATTAGACAAAGGCTGTACTGAATACATACGTGATTTTCAGACTTGCTTCCCAAGGTATTAAGATAGCCACCACTCATCTGCGAGCTGTCATACTGTGGTGGCTTGTATGCTATGACGCTGGAAGCTATGCCATCAGTATTTCAAATACCAGCTGGGTCACCCATGGAGGACAGGTTTCAGCAGACCTTCCAGACTAAGACAGACTAGGAAGAAAGGCTTGCCAATCTACTTCCAAACATTCGTCAATGAAAACCCTATGGACCGCAACAGAATACTGTCTGATAGAGTCCTGGAAGATGAGTCCCCCAGATTAAAAGGCACGCAAAATACATAATGGCTGCAACAATGGACTCAAGCTTACCAATGATTGGGAAGATTGCACAGGGCCAAGCAATGTTTCATTCTGTTGCACATGGGGTCCCCATGAGTCAACACATATTGACATTCCTGTGAGGTACATTTATGCATCGGGGCAGGGCAAGGAAGGAGCAAAGGGACATAAATGTAAGTCCTACTTTAAAGACAAGAAAACTGAAGTTGTATTGTTACTTAGCTGAATATGCCAAGGTGACTCAAAACGAAGAACAGATTTCAGATCCAGTCCTCCAAGCTCTAGCCTCTGCACACAGTAAACGGATGAATGCCCATTTCCAGTTGGCATGAGAATCTCCAGGGTTTAGGGGCTGGAATTCTGCTTGAAAATTCTAAAGCAGAAATCTTTTGAAAATATAGTTATAGCGCACTAATTAGTGTGTTCCAGTGTCCCTCTATTTCAATCACCTCGAGAGCTGAGATTGTTCGAGCCGCTTAGCCTGGCTTGGCCAGTGCTTGCCCCTAAGAATGGGAGCCCTGGCGGTCTTTCTGACAAGCCAAGCCACAGATGAGTGTCTGCTGACATGAAAAGAACCCTTCTGTGAAATGTATTTAACACTTCATGTTTTATTAAACAGTCTTGGACATTCTTTCTCTCTCCCTCTCTTCCTTCCCAGTGACATCTAATTTTTTTTTTTTTAAATCAAGGCCACCTTCCAGAGCTGTTACCAGTCGCAAATTTTGCGATTTTAAATGCATTCTCTGCTGTAATTTAAAAGATAACTCATTTCTATTTCCAACATTTAATGTATTTTCTTTTTTTTTTTTTTCCTGAAAGCAATAGACGTGTGTAATTAATAAACAATTTAGTATGTTGAGGAACCTAGGAACTTGGCAAATGTTCTGGGGATATGAAGTCTCAAGAAAAGCAGCACATTATAAGAAATAGTAAGTAATTACTTATGTAAGCTTTCTTTTAAATTCTAAGAACATTAACTACTAATTACCTACTAATTACCAGTACTTCAGCAGGTGTTTGCACTTAACTGTAGGCTAAAGCCCCTGCGAAAAACAAACCCCTCGCAGCCTCTCTCAGGATAAAAGCTGAGACCCACTGGACATAGAAGCAGGCTGTAGGTATGGCAAAACTGGTCACAAGCCAAGGCTTTAACCACTTGGTTGCTTAAGGAGAAAAGTAAACTCTTGTTTGCCAATTCGCCTTTTTCTGTTTGCCTAGATGCAGTTATTATCAACTAGTGAGAAGGTCTGGCTTGAATGGCAACATCAAGGTATCTGGGGTTAAACTCAAACAATGATGAAGAGGCCCTCATCAGAAACACATCCATCTCACTTCTGCCGCTGAAGCTTCCCTTTGTGTCTGAGGGGCCTGGAGAATCAGCTCACCACCTCCCGCATTCCCTGCCCTGGAATTGCAGTGAATGTGTACATATTTCACTGATTTCTCTCCTCCTTATCTAAATATGAAAACGATCTTTTTACAGATACCTTCCAGCTTGAAAAGTGTGGGATCTCTGATCCCCCACATCACAAAGTTTCGGGAACCAAAGTCATGTGTTGTTGTTAGTTGCTGTCGAGTTAGCTCTGACTCATGGCAACCTCATGGACAACAGAACAAAACACTGCCTGATCCTGTGCCATCTTCGTGATTATTACCATGTTTGAGTCCAGTTGGAAAATATTCTGTTCTGATCCATAGGGCTTGTTTTCTTTTTGGAATATTTTATTGTGTTTTAGGTGAAAGTTTACACATAAAATTAGATTCCCATTCAACAATCCATACACAAATTATTCTGTGACATTTGTTACAATCCTATAATGTATCAGCACTCCCCCCATTTCCACCCCGCCTGCCCCGTTTCCATCCATCCAGTTTCCTGCCCCTCCTTGCCTTCTCATCTTTGCTTTTGGGTAAATGTTGACTGTTTGGTCTCATATAGTTGATTGTTTAAAGGAGCACATTCCTCATGGTGTTATTTTTATTTTATAGGATAATCTATTATTGGCTGAAAGGTAACCTCCAGAAGTGACTTCAGTTCCAGGTTAAAAGCATATCTTAGGCCGATAGTCTCGGGGTTCCTCTAGTCTCTATCAGTCCAGTAAGTCTAGTCTTTTTGATGAATTTCAGTTTTGTTCTACATTTTTATCCCATTCTAACTGGGACCTTCTATTGAGTCCCTGGTCACAATGGTCAGTAGTCGTAGAAGGGAACCGTCTAGTACATCTGGTCTCAGGCTAGAAGAGGCTGTGATTTACATGGGCCATTAGTCCTGTGGACTGATTGCTTCCTTGAGTCTTTGGTTTCTTTCACTCTCCTTTGCTACAGACAATAAGAGACCAATAGTTGTATCTTAGATGGCCACTCCCAAGCTTTTAGGGCCCCAACGGCTACTCACCAAATTAGGATGTAGGACATTATTCTTATGAACTAAGTTGTACCAGTTGACCTAGTTGTCCCACGAGATTGTGGTCCTAAGCCTTCAAACACAGTAAATCAATCCCTTGAGGTATTTGGTTATGTCTAGGAAGTATCCGTAACTCTGCCTTTTATGTGTTTTATTATATATATGAATATATATGCAACACATACAAACATGTGTATACATATGCCCACAAATATACCTATATATGTATGCACATGTACTCCTATATGCCCTTACATATAGCTTACATATGTACCTATATAACCACTCACAAATTTTTGTTGTTATTACTGATGTTGCAGAACTGTATATGTTACAGCATTTGCTGTAGTTGCCTTTATTCTTGTGTACCTCTCATTGTTTTCATTTACCTTGGTCAGGTTGTGCTAACTTCCCGCATATTCTGTATTGCCTTTCCCATCACCAGAGTTAACACATGTCTACTACTCCAGTAGTTGGAAAATATGTCCTTGATCATAGAAACGATAAAATTTTGCAAGACCAGTGACTTCTTCATTGCAAATATATTTCTCAACAACATAAATGGTGACTATCCATGTGGACCTCACCAGATGGAATACACAGGAATCAAATTGACTACATCTGTGGAAAAAGAGGATGGAAAAGCTCAGCATCATCAGTCAGAACAAGGCCAGGGGCTGACTGTGGAACAGACCATCAATTGCTCATATACAAGTTCAAGCTGAAGCTGAAGCAAATTAGAACAAGTTCACAAGAGCCAAAGTATGACCTTGAGTATATTCCACCTGAATTTAGAGACTATCTTAAATAGATTTTATTCATTAAACACTAACTACAGAAGACTAGATGAGTTGTGGAATGATATCAAGGACATCATACATGCAGAAAGGAAGAGGTCATTAAAAAGGCAGGAAAAAAGAAAAGACCAAACAGATGTCAGAAGAGACTCTGAAACTTGCTCTTGATCATAGAGTAGCTAAAGCAAAGGGAAGAAACGATGAGGTAAAAGAGCTGAAGAGAAGATTTCGAAGGATGGCTCAAGAAGACAAAGTAAAGCATTATAATGAAATGTACAAAGACCTAGAGTTAGAAAACCAAAAGAGAAGAACACACTCGGTATTTCTCAAGATGAAAGAACTGAAGAGAAAATGCAAGCTTTGAGTTGAATATTGCAGAATTCTATGGGGAAAATATTAAATGACATAGGGCGTATCAAAAGAAGGTGGAAGGAATACACAGAGTTACTGTACTAAAAAGAACTGGTTGACGTTCAGCCATTTCAGGAGGTAGCATATGATCAAGAACTGGTGGTAATGAAGGAAGA
The DNA here is from genome assembly GCF_000243295.1 of Trichechus manatus latirostris. Classification (NCBI taxonomy): domain Eukaryota; kingdom Metazoa; phylum Chordata; class Mammalia; order Sirenia; family Trichechidae; genus Trichechus; species Trichechus manatus. Next base: position 3,704,178 of record NW_004444129.1, on the reverse strand, counting down.
AGTCCAAGCTATACTGAAGGCACTGGCGAAAAACAAGGTTCCAGGATTTGACAGAATATCAATTTAGATATTTCAACAAACAGATGCAGCACTGGAAGCACTCACTTGTCATGTCAAGAAATTTGGAAGACAGCTACCTGGCCAGCCAACTAGAAGAGATCCATAATTGGGCCCATGCCAAAGAAAGGTGATCCAACAGAATGCAGAAATTATCGAACAATATCATTAATATCATACACAAGTAAACTTTTGCTGAAGATCATTCAAGAGTGGTTGCAGCAATACATCAACAGAGAACTGCCAGAAATTCAAGTCGATTCAAAAGAGGACTTGGAACGAGGGATATCATTGCTGCTGTCACATGGCTTTGGCTGAAAGCAGAAAATACCAGAAAGATGTTTACCTGTGTTTAATTAACTAAGCAAAAGCATTTGACTTTGTGGGCCATAACAAATTATGGATAACATTGTGAAGAATGTTAATTATGCTCATGAGGAACCTGTACATAGACCAAAAGGCAGTCATTCGAACAAAACAAGAGAATACTGCTTGCTTTAGAGTCAGGAAAGGTGTGCGTCAGGGTTGTATCCTTTCGCCATACTTATTCAGTCTGTATGCTGAGCAAATAATCTGAGAAGCTGGACTATATGAAGAATAACATGGCATCAGGATTGGAGGAAGATTCATTAACAACCTGCAATATGCAGGTGACACAACCTTGCTTGCTGAAAATGAAGAGGACTTGAAGCACTTACTGATGAAGATCAAAGACTGCAACCTACCTACAGATTACACCTTAACATAAAGAAAACAAAAATC
>NW_004444129.1:3700165-3702322 GCF_000243295.1 Trichechus manatus latirostris | reverse complement strand
TAATGAAGTCACAAGTTACTCCTGAGGTTCACCCTTCAGCCAAAGATTAGACAAGTCCATAAAACAAAATGAGACAAAATGGGCACACCAGCCCAAGGGCAAGGACAAGAAGGCAGGAAGGGACAGGAAAGCTGGTAATGGGGAACCCAAGGTTGAGAAGGGGAGGGTGTTACATGTTGCGGGCTTGGCAACCAATGTCAGAAAACAATATGTGTATTAATTATTTAATGAGAAACTAGTTTGCTCAGTAAACCTTCATCTAAAGTACAATAAAAAAATTAAAAATAAAAAAGAATGTTGCTTTCTGTGTGTATACCTATTCTTGACTGTTTATAAAAGTGGTATCGTGCAATATTTGTCCTATTGTGTTTGACTTATTTCATTCAGCATAATGTCCTCCAGATTTATCCATGTTATGTTTTGAGGACTCATCATCTTTATAGTCATGTAGTATTCCATTGTATGTATGCACTACAATTTGTTTATCCACCCATCTGTTGATGGGCATTTAGGTGGTTTCCATCTTTTCACTATTGTGAATAATGCTGCAGGGAACATGGGTGTGCATATGTCTACTTGGGTCACAGCTCTTATATGTCTAGGATATATACCTAGGCGTGGGATTGCTGGATCATAAGGTATTTCTATTTCTGGCTTTTTGAAGAAGCGCCATACCATTTTCCATAGTGATTGTACCATTTTACAATCCCACCAGCAGTGTATAAGAGTTCCAACCTCCCCACAGCCTCGCCAGTATTTTTTTTTTTCTCTGCTTTTTGATCAGTGCCATTTTTGCAGTGGTGAGATGGTATCTCATTATAGCTTTGATCTGTGTCTCTCTAATGGCTAATGATTACAAGCGTGTCTTCACGTGTTTGTTAGCCGCTTGAATGTCCTGTCTGGTGAAGTGTCTGTCCATGTCCTTTGCCCATTTTTGATTGGATTGTTTGTCTTTTTGTTGTTGAGTTGTTGGATTTTTCTATATATTTTAGAGATTCTAATCATATATGTTGTCACCAAAAATTTTTCCCAGTCTGTTGGTTATCTTTTCACTCTTTTGGCAAAGTCTTTTGATGAGCATAAGTATTTAATTTTTACGAGGTCTCAGTTATCTAGTTTACCCTCTGTTGTTAGTGCATTTTTAATTGTGTTTGATAGTGTATTTATGCCAAAAATTAGGACCCCTAGCTCTGTCCTTATGTTATCTTCCAGGAACTTTATAGCTTTAGTTTTAACATTTAGGTCTTTGATCCATTTTGAGTTAGTTTTGCAGCACTATTTGTTAAGGAAACTGCCTCTTCCCCATTGAATGGACTTCAACCCTTTGTCGAAGATCAGCTGTCCATAGATGGATGGATTTAGTTCTGGGTTCTCAATTCTGTTCCATTTGTCTATGTACCTGTCATTGTACTCCATACAGTTTTAATTAACTAATTTTTGGAAGTAGGCCTTTCTTCCAATCTGTCTGAGTCTGGAAGGTCCACTGAAACCTGTCCACCATGGGTGACCCTGCTCGTATTTGAAATATGAATGGCAGAGCTTCTAGTGTCACCGCAACATGCAAGCCACCACAGTAAAACAAACTGAAAGATGGGTGGTGAAAAGTCACGTAACGTTCACTAAACACCCATGATTGTTCCACGTTCGGCCAGAGAATGCCATTTCACACAACCACAGGCAGCTGATAGCTACTGCTAGACACTGTAATGCTCACATTGCCTCACGTTGATACCAAGAATGGATGTAGAAGACAAAAGATGATCTGATAGCAGAGTCTTACCTAAAATCTCCTGAAAGGTGTTCAGCCCTGCCCAGGTCCACATTCAAAAGCAGCTTATGCTTCTCACGTTAGTCCCCTAAATAGCCTCTCCTATTAATTCATTTATGCAACCAGTTTTATTGAACCCTACTATATTTCAAGGAGGTCCCTGGGTGGTGCAAACAGTTCGTTCTCAGCTACTAACCTAAAGGTTGATGGTTCGAGTCCACTCAAGGATGCCACAAAAGAAAGGCCTAGAAATCTATTTCTGTAAAATTACAGCCATTGGGGGACCTCATAACACCAAGAAAGCAGTGCCAGGAGCAGAGCACGTCCTTTGGACCCGAGGTTCCTGTGCCTGAGAAGCTCCTAGTCTGGGGGAAGACTGATGACGATGA
>NW_004444129.1:3691209-3699446 GCF_000243295.1 Trichechus manatus latirostris | reverse complement strand
ACCACCACCAAGGCATTTCTGGATTCTTCCCAGTAATTCTCTGCTTATTTGGGTTTTTCTCAAAGATGAAGCCATCAGAGCCATTTGTTGTACCTTATTTAGCAGGACCAGATAAAAATACGAGCCTCAGTGTGATCACAAAAGACATCTTTCCTATTTGGACTTACTCTTACTTGGCCGTGCTCTTCCCTGTGTTTATCCTCACTGATTACGTGGCTACACGCCAGTCATCATTTTACAAGGGGTTAGCTTCATCGTTACCTGGCTGCTGCTCATATTTGGTCAAGGATTAAAAGCCATGCAGGTGCTGGAATTCTTCTACGAGTTGGTCTCTGCCACCGAGGTGGCCTACTATGCATACATACACAGTGTGGTCAGCCCAGAGCATTATCAGAAAGTGAGTGGCTACTGTAGGAGCATGTCTCTGGTGGCCTACACAGCAGCCTCACTGCTGGCCCAACTCTTGGTATCCCTGGTGAACCTCTCCTATATTTACCTCAATGTTATATCCTTGGCTTCTGTCTCCGTGGCCTGCCTTTTCTTGCTTTTTCTACCAATGCCTAAGAAGAGCATGTGTTTTCATGCAAAATCCAGCAAAGAAGCTACTCAAAAGCCACCAGGAAAGGATGCTGAATTAGAGGAGCCTCATCAGGATCTTGAACCAGTCCACCTAGAATTACTCACCATTTCTAGGAATCTGGATGCCCACCAGCTGAGTAGCCCAAAGCTAACACATGTGGTTTTGAGAGTTTTTGTGCAGTGGTTCCAAGATCTGAAGGACTGCTACTCCTCAAAGCATCTTTTTTACTGGTCCCTTTGGTGGGCTTTCTCTATAGCAGGTTTTAACCAGGTTTTGAACTATATTCAAATATTGTGGGATTATAAGTCACCACCCTAAAGTTCTACAATATGTAACAGACCAGTAGAAGCCCTTTCAACCTTTGGGGGTAGGTATACAAGGCTTTATCCTATTGATGTGCAGAAGATGTGTTACATACACTCTGAGTTACCCTCTCCATGTAGCTAAGATACTCCATGGTAGAAAATTAGAACTGTTTGGAAGTAAGTTTAGTCAATGAAAAGTAAGACAGTAAGACTTCGTATTACGAGACCTAAGCTAAGATAGAGTCCCTGGGTAATGCAAATGGTGAACGTACTCTACTGCTGACAGGTTGGATCCAGACTTCTGGCTTTTCTTGAAGAATCTGGCCCTCTAGTAACATGCGCCAGCATTCAGATGGGGTTTGCATATTCCAGTTTAAGCCGGTCCCCCCTGCCGTACATCCTTCATTGGGTTTGTCCCAGGTCCTCATAGGCAAATGAGTTTGTAATCCCTGCTTTAAACCTTAGAATAGACTTGAATCAAAACCCTTCCCTTCCTATAATCTTCTAGTCAATCTAATATTTAAACTGTGGACTGTAAACTGTTAATACAGAATGGGCAAACCGGCCCATGGGACTCCGCAGCTAAGAATAGTTTTTACATTTTTAAGGCATTGTAAAAAAATAAAATAAAAAGAGTACCTAACAAGGGTTTTAAAACAAAAAGCCAAATAAATAAACAACAAAAAAAGAAGGATATATGGCCCACAAACCCAGAATAATTACTAATTGACCCTTTACAGAACATAAATCTTGAAATCAATTTAGTGGGTTGCTAACTAGCATTTTTTTTTTCAATGCAAGTGCTTTATTTATCTTCAGGTGAGGGTACATGGATATCAAGCAGAGATCTTACAGCATTTTTAAATCAAAGAATAGAATAATTCTTCTAATAATAGAAGAAAGAAGAGAAGAGAGAGCATATTAGCTTGTCAGGATAAGTTTAATTTTCTGAAAATTCTGTTTACACACACATACATATGGACTGGTTGAGTTTTTTTTTTTTTTTTTTCTCTCAGACTATGGTCAAAGAAGTTTGAAATCTACTACTCTAGAATCTACCTTATCATCCCAAGACAACTTGAATAATATATTTGTATCTTCCCTAACTCTACTAACAGAGATTTGCCAAATTTGTTAAAAAAAAAAAATTACAGCCATTGAAAGCCTTATGGGGTACGGTTCTACTCTGAAGCATATGTGGTCTCCATGAGCTGGAATCCACTCAGTGGCAACAAGTTATCTTTCGGGCAGTGTTTTAGGTGGGGATGAATATAAGAGCTTATATCCATAGACCTTATATTCTATAATCCTCCTCCCCATTTATTTTGTTCTTCTATTCCAGATATACATACTTCCTTAACATCTACTATGTACCGTTGATATTCAAAACACACACAGCTCTCAGAAATCTTGTTAAATCCTAGCATGCATGCAAGTTGGGGAAACAGGGGACATGCATGAAAAGTTTCTTTTCAAGTTTTCAGGAGAACAAGAGAGAGAAAAGCATAGATGTGCAAATTTTATAAATTCATTTTCCAGAGTAATTGAAATGCCAAAAGATTGAAGAATTCAATGTTGATGAAGAAATGGATACTAGCGCAATGAAGAACAGCTCTGTCTTTGTCAGTCAGCAGTCTTTTATGTGTCACAGGCTGTCACTTTCTATTGCATTTCAACTGACTAATTACCTCAGTTTATTAAAACTGAATATGAATTCACATATTTTACTTTTCCAGCCTTCAAGCGTTCCTCTTATCAAGAGCTATTACATAATGATGTCTCACAGTTCTGGGGTTTCTCTGGTAAGGAAACGAGTGGTCCAACCTAGATGGGTGTCAGCAGACACAGCACCATCATAGCTGAGGGGAATTGTCTGCTGAAGGTTATGTATGACTCCATCCATATGCTAGTCAGAGTTGAGACCAACCAAGTCCCTCGGCCATGTTTGAGGATCCAGGCACCACGGCAGCCCGAAAGAGGTGTGGAGGTGGACTGGATTGGCACAAATGAAAACTATGCCTCTATGGAAGCTCCACTACCTGTCTGTCAGTTTGTCATACTGTGGTGTCTTGGGTGTTGCTGTGATACTAGAAACTATGCCATCAGTATTTCAAATACCAGCAGGGTCACCCATGGTGGACAGGTTTCAGAGGAACTTCCAAACTAAGACAGACTGAGACAAAAGTCCTGGTGATTTAAAATTAGCCAATGAGAATCCCATGGATTACAACAGAATATTATCTGATATAGTGCTGGAAGATGAGCCCACTAGGTTGAAAGGCACTCAAAATACACAGTTGCCACAATAATGGACTCAAGTATAGCAATGATTTTGAAGATGGCACAAGAAGAGGCAACGTTTGATTTTGTTCTGTTGTACATGGGGTTGCCTGAGTGTCATGGATTGAATTGTATCCCCCAAAAATATGTGTCAACTTGGCTAGGCCATGATTCCCAGTATTGTGTGATTGTCCACCATTTTGTCATCTGATGTGATTATCCTGTGTGTTATAAATCCTTCCTCTATGATGTTAATGAGGCAGGATTACAGGCAGTTATGTTAATGAAGCAGGACTCAACCTACAAGATTAGGTTGGATCTTAAGCTAATCTCTTCTGAGATATAAAAGAGAGAAGTGAGGAGAGAGACATGGGGGCCTTATACCACTAAGAAAGAAGCACTGGGAGCATAGTGTGTCCTTTGGATCTGGGGTCCCTGTGCTGAGAAGCTCCTTGACCAACGGAAGATTGATGACAAGGACATTCCTCCAGATAGAGAAAGCCTTCCTCTGGAGCTGGTACCCTGAATTTGGACTTTTAGCCTACTAGATTGTGAGAGAATAAATTTCTCTTTGTTAAAGCCATCCACTTGTGGTATTTCTGTTTTATGGTAGCACTAGATAGCTAAGACACATGAGTCAGAGCCAACTCGACAACAACAAATGGAAGCTACTTTCCAATCAGAGGTAATGACCAGAGGTAACCAAAGGAAGGGACCATACATTAGCTAAATGCAGCATTATCTGAGGGCTACCTCAGTTGCAAATTAAATTTTAGAGGTTTGGTGGGGTTTGGTGGGGGGTGGGGGGAGCAGTTCTTGGTCGTGGTAGTGTTTTGTATGTGTATATGTGTTGGGGGTAAAGATTGCTATGGTTTTGTTTTTAATCTGGAGCCATATTGCAGTTCACTAACAGATGTGATGGACGGGGTCATGTTAGATGAAATCTAAATCAATCTCATGTGAAAAAGCAAAGCAAATTTCATCGTTCTATGTCATTTCAGTCTTTAAAAAGCACCAGCGCCAGAAATGAGAATTCTAGAACTGAAATCAGCACGTTGCTCTCCAACGTGATTGCAGCCACCATTCAAATTTCATCTGGATTGTACCGAGTAACACGCTGGGAGGAGCAGAGGAGGCCAATTATCACTTCTCAAAAGGAATATCTAGAGTTTTAACTGCAGACCTTCTGAGGCCTTGGCTGTTCTTGGTCAGACAGGTAAAATGGTATGTGGGTGATCAGAAATTCTCAGTAATGTTTTTGTAAATTGCCAGAGGTTATCAATATTCGTGGGGGGGAAAAAAAACAATACTTTGGGAAGTTATGTCAATGTAGGGAGCTGGCAAAGAATGAAACACCAGGTCACAGAGGAAAATGCCACTTATCCTTAGTTGCAGTTACAAATACAAGCACATAAGACTCAGGAAAGGGAAGGGGGCTTGTTTTTTCCGTAGCAGATTCTAATTGTTTGTTACAAAAGGCAGTTATTGTACGCTTTTCCTCCATGCTATCTTAATCCAATCAAACCGTGTCTACATTTCAAAGTTTAGGGCGAAAATACTCCCCAAAACAAAGTGCAGCCTCGTCCTCTGCTCTGGAGAAGTGTGGTGTGGCTCAATGTTTCTCCCTAGTCACAGCCTTCTCAGGAGCCTCCCGGTGTCCTCTTGGTCTTGCTTGCTCATTCACAAGGTAGCAGCCCAAGGGCTGTACTTGCTCTGAGCACCATGTTCTTGACAAGATGAGCTAAAGTTTTCAAAATCGAGATATTTGCCCATAACAATCTGGATTTCCAGGATCTTTTGAAAAATCTGAAGACCTAGTTGCACTGAGCCAAAATGCCCACAGAACTACAATCAGCTAAGGTGAGTGGCAGCTGCCGTTTTGAGTAGGACAAGCACGTTTAGCATGCTGCAGGCCTCATCCCCCACACCTCACTTATCAATGTTGCCTATCTACAGTCCCTGTCTGAAGTCCCTGGGTGATGCAAACAGTTAATGCGCTTGGTTGCTAACCAAAAGGTTGGAGGTTTGAATTCACCCAGAGGCACTCGGAAGAAAGGCCTGGCAATCTACTTCTGAAGAATCAGCCATTGAAAACCCCATGGAGCACAGTTGAACTGACACATACAGGGTCACCATGAGTCAAAGTAGACTCAATGGCAACTAGTTATCTTTTTACTGGTTTTGCTGCCCCCGTGGGCATTGGAGGTTATGAAGTCTGCATCTATTCAGTAGCCCTCACGGGCCTCACAAAGTCTTGCAGCCTCCCTTTTAGGATGCACAGTTCTCCTTCCCAGATGCACTCCAGGCATTCCAGGCCCTCCAGCCCCAGGCACAGTGAGCTCTCCCTCCTGAGTACCAGGATACCCACAGCTCACACCTGTGCTGTTAGAGATTCCCTCATCTACAGATCCTTCAAACTCCTTTACTCATAATCCCAATACACTGAACAGATAAAGAGAGCTACTCTGTGTCAGGAGTGGGGGACCAGAGCCATGCTCTCCCTACAACCCCCTTGACCACTACGCACATAGCCCTCACACAGCCTCTGAGGTGCCTCAGTGGAACCCTTGAAAAAAGCCGTTGCTGTCGAGTCAATCGTGACTCATTGTGACCCCGTGTGTGCACATTACAACTGTGCTCCATAGAGCTTTCAATGGCTGATTTTTCGAAAGCAGAAAAACCTTTCCTTTTACCAAACCTTTCCTCTGAGGTTCCTCTGGGTGGACTGAAACCTCCAAACTTTAGGTTAGCAACCAAGTACGTTGACTGTTGGCATAACCCAGGGACTCCAGGATTTCCCCAAAAATTGTATAGAGTCTAAAGTTTATTAATGGTTACCATGGGTAAATGGGAGGCGGAAAGAGGAAGTCATCGCTTAGGGGGCACTGAGCTTCTGTTAAGGGTGATGGAAAAATTTGGAAAAAGACAGTGGTGATGGTTGCTCAATATGATGAATGCAACTAATATCACTGAATTGTACAATTATACATGTAAAAAATGTTGACATGGTAAATTTTTTGCTTTATACATATACATATATATACTTACTATAAAAAAAATTTAGCTATCTCCTATTGTATATACTCTGTTCCTATAAACAGACTGTTCTTATTGTTGGGCATTGTTTTTAAAGACCAATCCCTAAATATTTATATTCCATGATGCATTTTTGCTCGCAGAATGAGTGAAATAAATATCTGTTGGCCTATCTCTGCCTTGTTTTTGGATAATCATGGCTCTTAGGTAAGAAAACTGGAAGTTCTCTTCCCAACAGAACCTACAGCTGAATATCAGTACGCAAAGATAGCTTCCAGGGCAGGAAGGACCCACTATTTCATTTGTTCACTTACAGAGTGGGCTCCAGATCCATCTACCACACTGAGGTTCAGCACCATCTGGGCAGTGTAAAATAGTGGCAGTAGGAATTGAAAAGATAAATACACCACTGTGCTGGTAATGTTATGTTTTCTGGTTGGCTTGTTGCTTATATGGATTGTTCAATTTGTGAAAACTCATTGAGCTCTACACTTACGATTTGTGCAATTTTCTGTATATATGTTTTATTCAATAAAAAGGAAAAGGGAAAAAATAAACAATTGACTATGAATTATTTACATATATATGTATAGAGAGATTTATCTCAAGGAAATGGCTCTTGCAGTTGTATAGACTGGCAAGTCCCAAGTCCATGGGTCAGGCATCGAGCTGGAGGCTTCTCCTGACTCACGTAGGTGCAGGGGCTGATGAACCTAAGATCAGCAGATCAGATGGCAAGCCTCTGGCTTACGAGCTGTGGAGGGTGACAAATCCCAAGATCAGCAGGTAAGACTGCAGGCCACTGTTTCACAGGCTGCGGAGGCTGACGAATCCCAAGATGGGCAGGTAAGCTGCTAGCTCAAGTCCCAAGAACCAGAGGTCAGATGTTGACAAGCCGGATGCAGGATCCAGGGCAAGAACCTTGCTGGAACATTCATTTATGTATTGTGGGCAGGCCACACCCCCAAGGAAACTCCCTTTCAACTGATTGGCTGCTCATAGCAAATCTTATAATGGAATTAATTACATCATTATATAACTGCCAAATTACACGATTACATAACTGCCAAACTGCACCATAACTGCCAAACCACTGAGAATCATGGCACAGCCACGTTGACACAAAACCTTAACCACTACACTTGCGTTGTTCAGGGCAGGGACTGGGTTTTATTCATGTTTATCGCCATTGTCTAACACAGGGTCTGGCACGCAGTAATGGGCCAGCCTGTTCTTGCTGAATAAGTGAATGTGGCCTTGGCATAGCTTAATACAGTGAGAATTGCCTGTTCCTTTCTCCACCTATCTCTCCTTACAGTCCAAGTATTCATGAGACCATTTACCAATTGCTGGCTCTCCTGAACACTTTCTCCCTTCCAATGAATAGGTAGGTGTGATAAAGCTCTCTCCTAAGCCTACTCTTCCATGGAGCTTTGTCCTGTGCACCAACAAGCATGCACCAGACGCCACACCAAGAGCCAGGAACACAGAGAGGTACACAACCGTTCATTGGAAGAAACAGCCAGACACAAGTTGTTAGAACCATGGGGTGCCTGCCACAGGATTATGAACAAAGCACCCTGAGAACGGCTCTTTAATCTATCTAGAGAGCACTAGGAAACTTTCTCTGAAGAAAAATCTGTGACTCAGGTAGCAGTGTACAGTTTCTGTTAATCATGGTTTAAATTGTGAAAGGTTTCCCATCCTTCTAAAAAATTGCTTCCTTTGACCCTTCCAGACTGAGAGAAAACCATCTGAGTCTTTCCCAAATCTAGCTCCAAACTGTGTCACAATCATTTGAAAACATCCCAGTCTTTCTCACCCTACTCCTTCTGATTGGTAAAAACATATGACAAAGTTATTTTTCATTTTGTCATTTCTAAAAAAGCATATTTTAAAATAGATTAATATGTCGCTATTTCATCAATACACACTGAAAGGAAAGGTGTGGTAGGCAGAATAATGACCCCTAAAGATGTCCAAGTTCTAATTCCAAGAACCTGTGACTGTCAGGTTACTTGGCAAAAGAAACTTTG
>NW_004444129.1:3687671-3689661 GCF_000243295.1 Trichechus manatus latirostris | reverse complement strand
AGCCTATGCTTTACCAAGAATGATGTCCTTCTCCAAGGAGTGGTCCCTTCTTATAACACGTCCAAAGTAAGTAAGACGAAGTCTCACCATCCTTGCTTCTAAAGAGCATTCTGGCTGTACTTCTTACATTCCCCAAAATGTGGCCCCCAACAATGGCCATGATCGGGTTTCTGGTGTGATGCTGTTTTACAGACCCTGCTCCTCCCCTTGAGCGGTATCCTCATTCACCTCTCAAAGATTTCACTGCAAGTATCTCTACTTTCTCTCTCTTGAGTCATCAGTCTCTCTCTCCTACTGATCACCCATATCAGCAAACCATATGTGCTAGAATCTCCAATCTTTAAAAAAAAACTACCTTTTGACTCCACATCCCCTTCAACCATTTCAACCATTGCCTCCATTTCTTTGCTCCCTTCATAGCAAAACTTCTGGAAAGACTCTCTGCCCTGATATCCTCACCCCCCATTTGGTTCTCCATCCATCCAGCCGGTTTTTTGTTCCCACCTCTCCCCCTGTGGAGTACCAGCAAGGTCACTTTTCTGTCTCCAACTTCTGGCTCCCAGCAGCATGTGACAATGTGGCACAGCTGACCACATCTTTCTTGACGCGATCTTCTCTTGCTTCATTGACAATGCAGTCTCTTGGTTGTCCTTCACTGTCCTGACCTTCATTTGCTCTTCCTCTTTGCTCGCCCTACACACCAGAATGCCCAAGGACTTAGTCCAGAAACTTCCACACTTACACAGATACAGTCTCTCCTTAAAGGAGCTCATTCAGCCCATGGTTTTAAATATTATCAAGAGACCACTGACTTCCAAACTTCTCTCTAGTTTTGACCTCACCACTGATTTCCAGACATTACTTGGATGTCTAACAATGGTATTAAAGCTAACATTGGGGAGGCGGCACAGCACTCCCGCCAAAGCACAGGTGACTGCTTGGCTCTTGACCTGCCTTCTGCTGTTCAGAGGATGTGAGAGTTTTCAGGGTGCACATGGAGTTGCATTCACAGGAACAGTTATTGCTAGTTCTTGCTTTCATCAAAAGAGGAGAAAATGTGAGGAAAAGAAGGAAGAAAAGTGATTGGTTTTATTGGCTGTTTTCACCCTATCTCCATGTCTTCTCCCCTCCCCCAGGGTGACACCCTCATCTCCTCCTCCTTCCCCAGTTCAATACTGTGACTGGCACATGTTACATGTTAAATAAATGTTGAATGAGCAAAAAGGAACCTCAAAGGACAGCTGGGTATAAATAGTTAGACGCACACTGACCATTAAACAAATCCTCTCCTACCTGCCCCTCTCCAGCTAAAAACACCGTGGCGTGACAGGACTGTTGGAGGCCACCTACCCAACGGAATTTGAGGAGTTCACAAAGTGCTTCCTGCCTTGAAAGACTTTATCAAACAGTGCACAAAACTCCACCATTAGAGATTAATTCCTTTGGGTTGTGGGAGAGACCATACCTGATGCGGGCATCTGCTAACTCCTGGGCAGGGTCGTTTTTCAGTTTGGCAGCTGGAGAAGTGGCAAAGGCTCTGGGCAATGGGATACAGGATTGAGGGCTGGGGAAAAGAACAAAAGTGAAGGAAGCAAAAAGGATATAGAACTATTGTAGCAAGGAGAGGGGAAAAAAACAATGTTTCATAATATCTCTTGATGCCAACGGCAAATACAAATTCTCTCAAGTACCAAACAAGTGAACAGGAGTTCCAGATAAAGAAAATCACACATTTTGCTACATCTTCTATTGAGAGATATCATGTAACACCCCTTCCCTTGAATGTGGACTTACCTTAGCGACTTGCTTAACCAACAGAATGTGGCAGAAGTGATGGTCTGGGATTTCTGAGGTCGGATTTTAAGAAGAACTTGTAGCATCCTTCTTGGTCTTTTGAAACACTTGCTCTTGGAGCCCTGAACCACCATGAAAAAAGTCAGACAACCCTGACATGGTCAACCTGGAGAGGCAACATGAAGGAGCTCCAGTC
>NW_004444129.1:3681079-3687498 GCF_000243295.1 Trichechus manatus latirostris | reverse complement strand
CAAGCCTTGCCTGAATTCTTGGCCTACAAAATCATGAGGTATAATAAATTTGTTGTTTTAAGCTATCAAATTTTAGGGTAGCTGTTAGGCAGCAATAGGTAGCTAGAATAACAGGGCAGGCCCTGACTCACTGCAGCTTCATTTGGGATTTAGATACAAAGGCCGTGTGAAACCAGCATATCTGCCACCCCTCATGGAAGAAAAACAGAAAATATGAACCACTTTTCCCTTAGTGTGGATATTCCCACAGGGAATATGAGGAAGAAAAGATACCAGAGAGTTCCTCTTAGCCCTCAGAATCCCTGCCACAAATACCTGCTAATGCTCTTTACTAACTCAGAGACCTAATGGCAACAAATGAGACCTGTCTGTTAGAAAACCAACCCCGGAGCAGGGAATTACCTGGATTGGAAACTCCATCCTCACAGCATAGGGTAAGTGGATGGCCAGATGCCACCACTGCCCTCACGTAAGAGGAGCAAATTCTCCAGTGAATAATTCCTGGTGTGCCATAAACTTAGGAAATGTCCCTGGTTTAGTCCACCCTTCATGGTTCCAGCTTAGTCACTTCAACTGTTGAATAACGTGTGATAAACTCCAGGAATTCCTTTATGTGACAATTACGTGGCACTAAGCCATCTTGTACCGACTGGGTTTCTGCTCCCTTTGTCGCCATCTGCACCTGAGCGCATGGCTCCCGCGCTGTTCCATGCAGATGGGTAGGGTTTTGGTAACTGACTGGTCACAGGAAGACTCTGTGAAACAGATTATTGGTCTGGAGCCGGGGGCTGTGTCCACTTAAAATTGTGTTGCATTAACTGTAGATTTCCCCCTAAATCACCTACTCTTTATACATCACTAGTTTATTCTGGAAAATGTTAACTTCTAATTTGGCACTGGCACACTTACAATTGCCTGACATTTTATGAAACCCCAGGGCCCCTCAGACATGAACTGTTACTCAGTTCGAGTCATGAAGTGCCTACTATGTGTGAGGTACTGGAGATACCAAACTGATTAAGACACTGTTCTTACTCTAGAAGAACTCACGGTCTAGCTGAGGAGGTCATCATTTGGTGCTGTTCCTTGAGAAGTCTCTGCTTTTGGAAACTGAGCAGTTCCTAAAAGGTTGGAGATGGTAGAAACAGAAAAGAGCCTTGGGCTGAGAGCTTAGATAATTGACTTCTAGGGTTATTCTTGTTGGAGTCCCTGGGTGGTGCAAACGGTTAATGCACTAGGTTGCTAACCAAAAGGTTGGCTGTTCAGGTCCACCCAGAGGTGCCTCAGAAGAAAGGCCTGGCCATGTAACTCCAAGAATTCAGCCACTGGAAATCCTATTGTGTAAAGTTCTACTATGACACGCATGGAGTCACCATGAGTCAGAATCGACTCAACGCCAACTGGATTTTTTGTTTGTTTTGTTTTTTGGTTAGTGTTATCCCTGTTTCTAATTGTGTGAATTTTCCAAGTGGCCTAACTTCTCTGGGTCTCAGTTTTCTCATATGATGTACGTTGATGCTATTTCCTGCCACATTTTACCATGGGGTTGTTGAGAGAGTCAGGTAAGATATTATGTGTGAAAGTCATCTAAAAAGTATAAAGCTCTGAAAATGTAAGTGAGAGCCTAGTGTGACGAAGCAGATGGCTAATTTAAAGCTGGGAACTTGAGTTCAGCATTAACCCTTCAAGTACCTCCCAATTTAGCTGGCGAGTCCATGCATTCATTCATTCATTTAATAATATGGCCTCCTGTCGTATTTACTTTCATTTTCTATGTCACCTTTCCCTCCTTTGCTCTCCATTTTATATTAAAAATATGGTAAGATGCTCAGATGTAGCCAGGCACCTGCCGAGTACATGCATATGCATGAGGTAGAGCTCTTGCCCCTTGGAGACACTGATGTCACAACTCTGGGGACATGGCTAAGTAACCATGACAACATGGCTCAATGTTGCATCTTGCTTTGGACAGCTCAGAGGATGGCCAGCCTGTTACACAGGCAGGATGGTAACAGTCCCTCTGCAAAGAGAGCAGAGTGTCCAGGTGATGGAACCCGGCCAGTGGTGACAGAGGGCCATCCACAGTTTCCTTCCATCTGTTCTCCCTTTCTCCACTCTGGTGATTGGAGGCATAGCATGTGATTTATCAGGCTGAGTCTTCCCACTTGGGAGCAATGCACTGACCGGGGACAGCAAAGGAGGCTGGGAAATACAGGTGACAATCTTGAGAGTTTAGGTCACAGATGTGATCTTTGTCAATTTTCTTCCCATCTTAATTAACCAGGTGCCCATGACCCTCGGGTACCTAATCAAGAAGATTTTCATATTTTAAAGCCATTAAGTAGAGCAAGCAAACTCTTAAATGTGGGCAAAGGTGGACAGAGGACGGCTCTGGATAAAAATCAACTAACATATTATATGCACTAACCGTGTGATTTCTTTTTTAAAAAAAAATTACCTTTATGTCAATAATAATAATTTAGCCTCCATGTTACTTCCAAAGTGAACTTTCTAAGATAAACCTCCTTCATCACTATATTTTCTAGATCTTTCACACACCAACACACACACACAAAGTATGTGTTTAGTGCCCCCATCATGTACTGCTGAGATTTTGGAACCGTTTTATTCCATTTTCTCAGCCCCTCCCACGGCCAAAAAGTAATAATACACTGACTACTCAGCATGTATACATTGTACCAGTCAATTTCAGAAACATTTTCACTACTAAAAAATAATAATTTAATGGGGCCTCTATGTATGAATGTTACCCTATTGTTCAGGGCTATAATTTCAACAGCATTTTTTTTTTTAAAAAAAAAAAACAAAGCTCTCTCACTAACAGGATGTATATTGAGGGCTTTATTCCAAATGCCATGCTCAGTCAATTCAGGAACGTGTGAAAGAAAAGAAAGCAAACCACTTTGGCAACAACAATAAACAATAAAATGAATGGGCAATCACAGCTGAAGCACAGGATGTGGTCCTGATATCATCCAGGTGGGGTGGCTTTGTGTGACCTACCACATCAATGACTTCTCTCCATAATATCACACTCTATTTCCAAACCTGCCTCCTTAGAGCCAAGTGTCAGCGCCAATAGGCCCGAAGGTATAGAAAGTACTAGTTACAGGTGGCACCCTCAGCTCCATGATCAGAAAAGCTAATCTGGTTAGGAGACTTGGTTTCCCTCGACATCACCCAGTTGCCTCCCTCAGTACTGGCCTTCCTCTCCCCATCATCAGCCCCATGGCCATCTGATCCCTGCCACTAATCAACCTTCCAGGACAGTGATGGTCTGACTACTGGCCAGCTGCCACGAGAACGTCTCTTGGCTCCAACTGATTAATGTCAGCACAGTTAAACTATTTCTACTACCTTATAAGAAGGAAGATTTACAAATAAACTCACACGCCAAAAAAAAAAGAGAAAAATTCACAAGCATGGCAAAGTCACAGTTGCTGTGTAGGTAACTACCACAAGGCTTATGTTAATCATATTAGCATATACCATGGAAAGCTACAAGCATAAAAGATTAAAATTCCACATTGCAATGTACTATACTGGGAAAGAGGACACAGTCTTGGCACTGCACTGGACGTTTGCTTCGTTTAGAACCTGAGGCCACCGCAACAGCTGTTTATAAGCAGCGCAAATTCAAAATTAGCCAAATGGTAAGCAGAAGAGCCATTTATCACTTCGTGTCCCTTGAGACATCTCAAAAAGATGGTTTCCCTGACACTACTCCTGCTGCTGATTTAGTATGCTACCTAAATTCCCTACACACAAAGAAGGTTAGCCAGAATTCTGGTCCTGAGTCCTAGTACTTCTTAGCACAAGGTATTACTCTTGGCACCTATTATGGACTGAATTGTGTCCCCCAAAAAATATGTGTCAACTTGGTTAGGCCATGATTCCTAGTATTGTGTGGTTGTCCTCCATTTTGTGATTGTAATTTTCCTACGTGTTGTAAATCCTAATCTCTGTCTGTGGTTAATGCGGCAAGATTAGGTTATGTTAAAGAGGATTAAGATGGGATTGTAACACCCTTATGAAGGTCACATTCCTGAGCCAATGTAAAAGGAGTTTCCCTGGGGTGTGGCCTGCATCACCTTTTATCTTACAGGAGATAAAAGGAAAGGGAAGTGAGCAAAGAGTAGGGGGACCTCATACCACCAAGAAAGCAGCAGCGGGAGCAGAGCACATCCTTTGGACTCAGGATTCCTGCGTGGAGAAGCTCCTAGTCCAGGGGAAGATTGATGAAGAGGACCTTCCTCCAGAGGTGACACAGAAAGAAAGCCTTCCCCTGGAGCTGACACCCTGAATTTGGGCTGGTAGCCTACAAGACTGTGAGAAAATAAATTTCTCTTTGTTAAAGCCATCCACTTGTGGTATTTCTGTTATAAAGAAGGAAGGAAGGCAGGAAGGTAGGAGGGAGAAATGGATCAAGTATGGGCAATGGGAGAGGGAGAGAGATCCTAGGGAAATATGTTACCACCAGAAATCTATGAGTCTCTGAAATTTTTTACACCCAACAACAACAAGAGCTGGGGAGGAATACATGTCTTCAATGAATATGGCACTTAAAGAAAAAGACCACAGTACTAATCCTAAAAGAGCCAGATGCCTCTCTCACAGATGCCTTCAAAGATTTTCCTTGACTAACTAGTCAGGTCTGTGCCAACCAACATCCATTTACTCTGACTGCTCAGCTAGCAAGCTACAGTCTGACAATTGTCCTAAAGATTAACACATAATATAATCAGGAGAGTACATCCTCACAAATGGAGAGGTGTGGTTATTACAATACAGGTCTTAATGCACATCAGAGGCCATTCCTCAGGCAGAATATTCAATTTAGAAATCTACTGTCACCTAGATACATCTGTCAATAAATCGTAGCAGAGATGCATTTATATCAGGGGCAAAATACTTTGCCTTATGGTTCCTCCTAAGATTCTTGAAGATTAAATGGTTTATCCACAGCATCTTTGTTTAAATGGCAATAAAAGCCTCACCTAACATGAAGGTCAAGGTAAGTAGGACAATTGACACACACACCAATTATCCATGAAGAGAGAATGCCTCTATCCTGTAGACAGCAGCGTTCAAGAGAATTGACATTGCTCAGTCACAATTTCTCTGGTCTCCTGAACCCATACAAACAAGCATGTGGTTTAAAATGTGTAACAAGGCCCTAATACTTGGCATAAATAGAATACAAACCATAACTAACAATGCATAAACACCAGAAGATAACCGGGAGCTCCTAAAAATTAAACCCTTAAACGCTCATCAAAAGGCTTCACCAAAAGACTAAAAAGAGAACTTACAGACTGGGAAAAAAATTTTGGCTATGACATATCCAACAACGGTCTAATCTCTAAAATCTATAAAATACTTCAACACCTCAATAACAAGAAGACAAATAATCCAATTAAAAAATGGGCAAAGGATATGAACAGACACTTCACCAAAGAAGACATTCAGGCAGCTAACAGACACATGAGGAAATGCTCAAAATCACTACCCATTAGAGAAATGCAAATCAAAACTACAATGAGATACCATCTCACCCCAACATTACTGGTGATAATTTTAAAAAAATAAAATAACAAATGTTGGAGAGGTTTCGGGGAGATTGGAACTCTTATGCACTGCTAGTGGGAATGTAAAATGGTATAATCACTATGGAAAATGATATGACGCCTCCTTAAAAACTAGAAATAGAAATACCATATGATCCAGCAATCCCACTCCTAGGAATATATCCTAGAGAAACGAGAGCTGTCACACAAATAGACATATGCACACCCATGTTCATTGCAGCATTATTCACAATAGCAAAAAGATGGAAAGACTATGGCCCCAGGATACCTTGCTACCTCAGAACTGAAGCAACTCCCAAAGTACACCTTTCAGCCAAAGATGAGACAGGCTATAAAACAAACAATAACACAGGAGAGGAACGTGCTTCTTAGTTTAATCCAGTATACAAGAGCAAATGGGCAACACCTGCCCAAAAGCCAAGACAAGAAGGCAGGAAGGCACTGGAAACAACCTAAGTGCCCATCAACAGATGAATGGATAAACAAATTATGGTACATACACGCAATGGAATACTACTCAACAATAAAGAATGATTGAATCTGCAAAACATCTCACAACATGAATGAACCTGGAGGGCATGATGCTGAGTGAAGTAAGTCAATCACAAAAGGCCAAATATTGTATGAGATCGCTATTATAAAAACCCAAGAAAAGGTTTATACACAGAAAAAAATCAATCTTTGATGGTTATGAGTGAGGATAAGGGAAATAACTAGATAGTAGACAATGTTAACTTTGATGAAAGGAAAGATAACACACAGTATAGGGGAAGTCAGCACAACTTGACCAAGGCAAAGTCATAGAAACTT
>NW_004444129.1:3678662-3679892 GCF_000243295.1 Trichechus manatus latirostris | reverse complement strand
TCTCTCTCCTTCTCTCTGTCTCTCTCCTCTCTGTCTCTCTCCTTCTCTCTGTCTCTCTCCTTCTCTCTGTCTCTGTCCTTCTCTCTCTCTCTCCTGCTCTCTCTCTCTGTTCTTGTCTCTCTCTTTCTCTCTCTCTCCTTCTCTCTCTCTCTCTGTAAATACATTCACATACATGCACAACACTCATGCCACTGGTTTCGTTTCAATGAGTTGTTTCTTACATTTATCAACAATGTGCTAGTCTTCCTAGGTTTTCTAAAAAGAAAAGACATGTCATAAATATGATTGGATTAGGGCTGGGGCAGGGGGAATGTTTGTAGCCTGCTATGATAGACTATTTTTCTGTACCCCTTACCAGCCAAGCTTTGCTTCCACCAACTTCCATCCTATAAAATCTACACATTTCTCAGAGATATCTCTCTGAGGCATTGTAGCAAATTCTGTCCCAGCAGCTTCTGCATGGTAGGGGGCCTGGGGAAGGGGGAGGCCCATCTCAGTGGGACATCTGTTTATTTTGTATTTAACAAAAGGGAAAGGGTTTCTTTCAAAAAAATTTTTTTGGCCTGGGAGCCCTGAATGTAATCTTGCAGCACTGACCCCAGCTCCCCTCAGTAACAATGTTAGCTGACAAGCACCTTGGGAATGAAAAGTAAAATCCCCTTCCAGCTCCCTTTGACTGAGCTAAGCTCCTTTTGTGGTCATTTAACACCACAGATTTGATTTAATTTGATGAGACTTCTAAGACAATTTAGAAACTTGAGCATTTAATACTAACCCTGATCGTTCTTCTTCCACGCGTTTTCAAAGGTTTCCTGGTTTGTAAATAAAACGTAGAATCAGATGTGAGAGCAATAATAGTACTTTGTTTTTACACTTTCTTGTTTGTAAGTAAAAGTTATCTTCCAAAGAAAGAACCAGGAGGAATGAGTAGAAATTACAGAAAGACAGGAGAGGGCTCAGCATAAGGAAGCACTTTTTAACGATTAAAGCTACTGCAAATGGAAGGGATACCACAGATTGTAGAAACGTCCAGGCACAGGTGGGAGGTCAAGCAGAAACTTGGGTGGAACTTCCCACAAGTCGCTTGCATACCCTCTGAGGTCCATCAGGAGTCCCTGAGTGGGGCAAATGGTTAAACACTGGATTAAGCACTCGCCAAAAGGTTGGCGGTTGGATCTCATCAGAGGTGCATTGATCTGCTTCCGAAAAGTCACAGCCTTGGAAACCCTA
>NW_004444129.1:3676257-3677626 GCF_000243295.1 Trichechus manatus latirostris | reverse complement strand
ATAAGGATTTGTGATGTTGAGAGAAATGTTCTATTTGCACCCATATTTGCCAGGAATTTGTGAAAATTGGGAGCTGTTTTACAATCACTTTCCTATCAAACTTAAGCTGTTAAAGGACAGTGAACTTTAAGAGATTTGTACCTCAGATCCTTTGTTGTTGTGTGCCATGGAGTGAATTTCAACTCCTAGTGACCCCTTGTGACCGAGTAGAGCTGTCCCATAGGGTTTTCTAGGCTGTAATCATTTTGGGAGCAGATTGCCAGGTCTTTCTCCCGCCTCTTCCACTGCTTGAGTTTGAACTGCCAACCTTTTGGTTGGCAGCCATGCTCTTAACCGTTGCACCACCAGGGTTTCTTATCTAAAGGAAGATACTTTCCTGACCAATAAACAGAGGATTTGTTTTAATCAATCCTGTCACACTTATGGACTCATTCCATCGTATCCAGAATAGGATTGTTTTCCTTAAGGAGTATAACCACCAAGAAACCCTCTTTCTATCACTTAAAAAACTCTGACTTTCCTCCCTCAACAAACTGCTCAATGAGTTTCTTCATTGGGGTGCGTTTCTTTGTCTGGCAAGTAAAGAAACTCTGCTTTGTTTTTTTAACTCTGGTATGCTTTGACTTATTCTTTGAAAGATGAATGAATGAATTACCAACCTTCAGCGGATGGTCAAGTGTGTCCTGAGGCTTCGACAATTATTAACTACTTTGCATAAGCACAATCAAGACTTATGCCCATTTGAAATGGCTCCTCCCAAGAAGAGTTCTCAAGGAAGCATTGATTTTGGAAGAATCTCTGGGTTCCAATGTTAAATCATGGTAGATGGGCTCTACAAATAAACATTCATCTGTTACCAAATATAGGCCAACATGGTATATAGAGCAGTGAGCAGGGAAAGCCCAAGCTTCTTGGTCAGACTGAGCTGTGTTTCAGTTAAGGCGCCACCATTTTGGAAAAATTGCTGAATATTGCTAAGTCTCTGTTTTTTCACCTGTAAAATTGAGATCTGCCTTGCTGAGTGGTTCTGAAATTAGAGATGATGTATACAAAGCATGTTGTGTCCAACACAGAGTAAGTGCTCAATATTATTAATTATTACTACTCACAACTAGTAGTTTTTTTTTTTATAGGTAATACTAAGGAAAGCTTCACAACTTTCCATAGGGGACACCGTTTTCATTTTCTATTGCTGCATAACAAATTACCACAAACTGAGCAGCTTAAAACAAGACACGTTTATTATCTCATGGTGTCCATGGCTCAGGAGTCTGTACACAACTTAGCTGGGTCCTCTGCTGAGGATCTCAAGATGTCAGCTGGGGCTGGAGTCTCATCTGAGGGTCAAGATTATCTTCTAAGCTCACAC
>NW_004444129.1:3675309-3676116 GCF_000243295.1 Trichechus manatus latirostris | reverse complement strand
CTTGTACCTCTACTACTCATGGAATCTTGCTTCTTCAAGGCCAGGAGGAGAGAGATTCTGACTTCTTCCATCTCTAATGTCTAGACTCTCTTTTAAAGGGCTCTCCTGATTAGGTCAGGCCCACCCTGGATAATCTCCCTTTTGATTCATATAGTCAACAAGTCACCTGAATAGCAACCTCAATTACATCTGCAAAATACCTTCATGTTTGCCATATAATGTAATCATGGAAGTAATGTCCCATTACCTTTGCCATATTGTATTGGTTAGAAGCAGGTTACAGGTTCCACACACACTAGATGGTGTGGGTCATAGAATTCTGCCTACCACAGACACCATTTGTAATTTCCATGATATGTGACCATCACTGGATGACCAGTAGTGGTAGTGGAGTGAAGTAAGTAGCCACCACCATTAACATGTTTTCTACCCTACTGAGAACCCAAGCTAACAAGACACAAGGGACATAGCTGTGGCAGTCAGGCAGCAAAAGGGCAACAGAGGGAAATAAAGACAGTATCACATGTTAGTACAGATTTCAGCCCCTTCCCCCCTTACTCAGGAGGGAAACAAAGTGTGCAGTATGGCAACGGCCACTGCCTGCTATAGAATAACCAAAATCAACTGGTCAGCAGTAATTGCTTCCTTGGCGATGACCCAGTATAGATTCATGTAGGGAGCACTTGTTCTTGAAGGAATGCACACACACACACACACACACACACACACACACACACACACACAGCTCCCGCTCCCACACAACCTCCACCTCCCCAGCATGTTCTGCCACCCAAGAATATTGGTGCA
>NW_004444129.1:3673890-3674867 GCF_000243295.1 Trichechus manatus latirostris | reverse complement strand
TGGGTGGAAAAATCAAGTCCACAGCTGGCAATCCTAGTGCCTGGCTGTTTTGAAACCACATGCTTTCTTTATTTTTCCTTTCATTCTGTTTGCATTTATTACTTTTCCTTCACTTTTTTTTTCCTTTCTTTCTTTCCTCTTTCCATAGCTTCTGCTTTTCTCTCTTCTTTATTCATTATTTCCCTTTGATTTATTTTTCACACTTTGAGTCCTCTTTTCCCCTCTCTGCAGCCTTCTTTCCTCCTTTGATCTTTTTCTCTCTACTGCTTTTTGCCTCTTTTTTGCTTACACTCTCTACCCCACCCTACTGTGAGCGGGACACCAGACTTTAACTGTCTTCAAACCTTTGCTGGAGTCCCTGGTGGTGCAAATGGTCAAGAGCTCAGCTACTAACCAAAAGGATGGTGGTTTGAGTCCTCCCAGAAGCACCTCAGGAGAAAGGCCTCGCAATCTACTTCCAAAAAAAAATCAGCTATTGGAAACCGTATGGAGCATCGTTCTATTCTGACACGCACCGGGTTGCCATGAGTCGGAATCAACTGGAGGGCAACTGGTTTGGTTTTGGTTTAACACCTTTACTATAGATCATCTAACCATTTATGAAGGACCTTTGAATACCTTCACTATAACATTATTTTAAAAAATAAAGTAAATGAATGAATTACCTTTTGTCATGGAGTCCATTCCTACTCATAGCGACTCTATAGTGAATGGATTAGGTGCAACACACTGCCCTCCTCTAAGCAAGGTGATAACTCCTTTTGAGTCTGGTAAAGTCTTACCGAATAGGTTATTTCAGGAAATTTATTGGGTAAATTTTACCAAAAGAACCAAACACTGCAACAGTCTGTATGGATGTATTTGGGAGGAAAACTAAACCTCATGCAGATTTTGCAGGCAAAATCCATTTCTCCTCAGCAGCTACATATATTACTGTAGGCATTTTTGTTTGCAAGGTGTCTTAGTCATCTAGTGCT
>NW_004444129.1:3671105-3673617 GCF_000243295.1 Trichechus manatus latirostris | reverse complement strand
GTCTCTTATAAGATAAAAGGTGATGCAGCCCACACCCCAGGGAAACTGTCTTTACATTGGATCAGGAATGTGACTTGAGTAAGGGTGTTACATCCCACCCCAATCTTCTTTAACATAATCTAATCTTGCCTTACATCAATAACAAAATGGAAAACAACCACAAAATACTGGGAATCATGGCCTAACCAAGTTGACACGTGTTTTTGGGTGACACAATTCAATCCATGACACAAGGTATAACTCCATTAGAATACATCAGCAACCCTAGTGCATTGAGAAAGTGGGAAGCCCTTGGTATAACTCCCCTCATGTTCTTATATCTCCTCTTCTTTTCAGCTTCCACTGCTCAGTATGTTCACATAGAGCAGCTTGCACTATGGCAGATTATGGTTTTATGTTGTGCTGCACTTACTCCTTAAACATCCTCAAAAACGATTTTTTGCATCATAACAAGAACCCTTACAAACATCTCAGTGATGACACAGAAAATGTGAACACTTCAGCCGTTCTGTCAATGTTTGCGGAAAGAATTATTCCTGACCCAGCTCCAGCTGAAAAGCAACTTGCTGAAACATCACCTAAAGCAGGAGGTTCCAATTCATTGGAACTCAACTTATTACATGCTTGAGCAGCTACTGGAACAAGAAAAAGCTGTGCAAGCTTTTGAAGGCCAGGGTGTAAGGAAGAAAAAAAGTAGATATGCTTTTCTCCTTTACTCAGTGGAGTCTGACAAGCTGTGTAGGTGATCATCCTCCTCCTTGAGAAGTCAGTGCTGACAATGGCAAGTCTGGACGGGGCATTTTGCTGCTGTTCAGGTGTCTGCAACTCTCAGGTGTATAAATGCCATCTTAGTTTGAAGTCAAGAAAATATTTCTAAGATTCAGACTCACGTATACCTTCTACAGTCCCAGGAAAGAGTGATGAGTTGGAACAGAGTTATCTTTATTAACCACAACTCTGGAATAATGATCTAACCCTGCTTCCTGACTGGTGTTGATCACCCTAGTGAGTTGGATTTAAAGTGAATCTGCACGGAATCCTGATTCTTTCCTCTCTTCTCAGAGTCAAGGCCACCTTAGGAAAACAAAGTCTCTTCAAGATATCTTGAAATATGAAAAACATGGGGATCCTGGGAGGTATCTTACCTAGTATCCGGTTTTAAATTTCTCCGTGCTGTAATTTCTTTCTAATCTCCCCCCACAACATCGATAAAATCTGGTAAATATTAGAGTATGGTTTCAGCTTTCACTGTGGAACCTTAAAGGGAAGGACTGTATCCATTCCTAACAAGAGCAGTACTGGGGCGTGACAAGCAGCCTGAGGGAAGGAAGGAGCCTGAGATGGCAGGATGTGACCCACACTGGGAGCTGATAGCAACGGCCTGGGGTGGAGCAGTGAGTAGCAGGTGACAGGTGAACGTGGTGGGCTGAGGGCAAGTATCAGCCATGACAGATGGGAAAGAATTGAAGCATCCCCTGGGGACTCCCAAAAATGTCAGAGACAATTATCCAATTAAAGGAACTCGACTCCAAGAATAATGGTGCTCAATTATTGTAACGTAGACATTGAAAAGAATTGTGGCTACATTTCGTGTCACCATGTGTGAAGTCTTGACATCTTTGCTACGTACCAGAGAGATATTAACTTCTCTAGCCATTTGCTCACACGTTTGTATATCCTTGAACAAAATATTCAGCTTCTCAGACCTTCAGTTTGCTCATCCTCCAAACAAGGGAATTGAACAAGATAGTTTTAAGGATTACTTCTAGTGATATAATCCTTTGTGTCCATGATTTGAGTACCAGCCACCTACCATGAGTAGACGGTAGATTTGGAGATAGCCTCAACATTCAACATTAGAAAGCCATTCAATAACCTGACTCTATAAATAAGGCAGAAATATCCTATTTGCACACTTGAATCAATTTGAGTATGAGCAAGTCTCATGGATCCGGTGAAGATTTACAAAATTAATGACAACTGCTGAAAAATAAATAGAGATTAGGGCATGCTCATTTAACTTGATTAGAGCTTTAATATCTCTAGTGTTATTATTCCTAATTTTACAATTAGTTCAAATCTGTGCTGGAATGAGGAAGCACATTGTAGGTGCTTAATAGACTTGAGTCGAGAGAATAACTGACAAATACTCCTAGCCAGTAGAGTTCCCTCTTGATGCCATTAGAATTATTTCATACTCTATGTTTTTTTAGCCTTGTTAACTCCATTATGGCTGCCATAATGCTCAAGAATGAGAACATATTCTTATTTTAATGTGAAACCTGAATGTACCATTACAAATGATACCAATAATAAAGAAAAGAGGTATGTAGACATCTAAAAATATTAGAATAGCTAGACAGAATTTCTGAGTGAGGTTGGGTTTCAATAGCGTTACCAAAAGAAGTGACTGGAAAGTCTCCCAACAAAGTGAAGTATTAAAGTGGTACATGGCAATAAGGGAGGCCAGAACCTAGGGTGGACTGCTGTTGTTGTTACGTGCTGTTGAGTC
>NW_004444129.1:3603364-3670090 GCF_000243295.1 Trichechus manatus latirostris | reverse complement strand
AAAAAGATAGAAGGAAGATTAATTCATAGTTATTTAAATAATCATAACATCGAAAAGCATTAATTGATGGCATGAAAAAAAATCCAGTCGTGCCTAACGTCTTTATTAGTAACCATAGTTAAGACATGGAAAGCCTATTTATTCAATTTAAGGAAGATACAATGCTGGGAAAAGTTAACTAAAGCCACATATATTTCTCAAGACTCTTGTTTACAAGAGACAGAGGCCCAATTTAAATTAACCTCAGAAAACAAATTGTCTAGGGGGTTCATCACTTCAGGCATAGTTGGATCCAGTTGCTCAAATAATGTAATCAAGCAACATTCTCTCTCTGTTCTCCTCTGTGCTTACTTCATTTTCAGGCAAGTTCTCCCTAGTGAGGTCAAATATGTCACTAACATCTCCAGGCCTATGTTCCAGCATCTCAGCAACCGTAATGAAAAGATCATCCCCCTTGCCCAAGAGTTCCAGTAAAAGTCCAGGTTTTGAGACTCATAGCCCTGGCTTGGGGCCTGTGCTCATCACGGAACCAACCACAGTGATTTCATATTTTGTCTAGGCTTGGGTTGTGTGTTTACTCAAAGCCCTAGAATTGAGAAGGAGTTTTTTCTCTGAAGGGATTCTGGGCAGGCAAAAAACAGTGACCAGTTACACCTAAAATAATAGGCTAAAAATTAATGGTTTAAAAAAAAAGAAAGGATTAAAAGTCCTAAGCTTGATTTAAAGCAATCAATTTCATAAATTAAAGATGAGGATAGACCACATTTGTCAACAAACAACTCATATGAAAACGATTTAGAGGTTTTGTTAGATAATAAGCTCATTATGAACCAACAATGTGTTACAGAAACTGGAAGAACTAATTCAATTTTAGGTTGCCATAATAAAAAAAAAAGGGTAACCCAATTATGGGAGGTTATGGTCCTACTGTTCTCTTCATTGGTCTGACCATAGCTAAATGTTACCTTCGTACAGTGCATCCAGACGAGGCTGACTAGGATAAAAAACTAAAAATCATTTTAGGGGAAGAGCTCAAGAAGTTGGAGATTTCCACTCCATCTTGGGAAAGAGACCATATAGCAATGTTTAAATGTTTGAAAAGCAATCATATGGACATAAGACTGACTTAAACTGTGCTAGTTCAATGGGAAGAACTAACACCAGCAATGAAATTAAAGAAAAGATTTTGGTTGTATAACAAGTAGTACTGTCCAGCAAAATAATTGGCTCCCTTGAGATGAAGTAAACTTCCCTCAAAGGTAATTATCAGGAAAGTTGTAGGATTATGTTGGGAACTAGTAACTCCTAAGATCTCTCCCAACTCTTAAAGCTATGATCCAATTATAGCATGAATATTTGTTAACATCTCCACTGTGAGCAAGTTAACGTAAAATGTGCACATTTTCTGTACTTTCAAGACTTCTGGGTCTGTTATCTGAATATGACCAGGGAAATTCACCACTCTGGCTGGTTGGAAGGAGTTCAATGCCATGTGCAAATAAACACTATGTGGAAGGATCATGGAATACAAGACACCAAGGAAGATGAGGACGGAGGCAAATGCCTCACTCATCTTGTCACCCTTATGCATTAGTCAGAGCTCAGTGCATGTTCTAAATTAATTAGAACATCACTATCTGATCAGTATTCATATTATTTATTGAGGGAAATGGTTGAAATTACTATTAAAATAATTTTAACCATCTTTGGATATTGTTATCCATGTTATAAAACAGCTATAACAAAGTAACAAGTATATTATAAAAATGTAATAAAGTATCTGAAAGTGTTTCGTACATTGTTAAACAATATATACATGTAAGAGATTATTGTAATTATTATTCACTCCACCATAGCGTAGATCAACTTAATTCAGTTGCTGTTGAGTTGATTACAAATCATAGCAACCCTATGTGTATCAGAATAGAACTGTTCTCCATAGAGTTTTCAGTGGTTGATTTTTCAGCAGTAGATCTCCAGTTCTTTCCTTCGAGGCGCTTCTTGGTGGACTCAAACCTAGGTTAGCCTCTGAGTGCATTAACTGTTTGCACCACCCAGGGAAATCCGTAGATAACTTACAAAAAACAGACCAATCCCGTTGCCATCAAGTCGATTTTGACTCATAACAACCTTATAGCACAGAGTAGAACTGTTCCATAGGGTTTTCAAGGATGTAATCTTTTTGTTTGTTTGTTTTATTGTGATTTAGGTGAAAGTTTACAGCTCAAGTTAATTTCTCATACAAAAATTTATGCACATATTGTTTTGTGTCTTTAGCTGCAATCCCCACAATGTGACAGCACACTCCCCCTTACCACCCCAGGTTCCCTGTGTCCATTCGACCAGTTCCTGTCCCTTCCTGCCTTCTCATCCTGCTCTTGGACAGGAGCTGCCCATTTGGTCCTGTGTATCTGATTGAACTAAGAAGCACATCCCTCACGTGTATCATTATTTGTTTTATAGTCCTGTCTAATCTTTGTCTGAAGAGTGGGCTTCGGGAACAGTTTCAATCCTGGGTCCGAGGCTGTAATCTTTACAAATACTGAGTAAATGATCCATTTATTTTTTGAGACAAAAATTTACTCTTCCATCATTTAAAAAAAAATTAAAAGACAAAAAAAATAGAGGATGATATAAAAGATGCTTTCTATCTCTGGGAAAAAGATGCAACATTTAGCCATATTGTTTGATTTTTATATTCCTGTCCTAAACTAAACAGCACGGTTCTCAGGAAAACCAGTTCCCAGTTCCCCAGTTAGCAAAAAAAAAAAAAAAAAAAACTCCTTGTGGTTTCTTATAGGAAAAAAAGAAAAACCCCAACTTTTAGCACTGATGCTACGTATTGCTCTGTTAAAGAATTTTCTCTGCAAAAAAAGAAAAAAACAATTAAAGTGAGAGTTTGATATTTTGCTTTCCGATGCTGTCTTTTTATTAGTGAGTGATCATGGTTTGTTAATAATCAGCAGACAATAATTTTTTGTAATCCTATCAAGTGAGTCTGTATGTTTCTGCTCTCTTGTGACTGTGTTAATGTTCACTGCTGTAACCTTAAAGCTGAAATCGGTAACTATACACGCTGTAACCAAGGGGCTATATGAAGAAGAGCGGGGCATCAGGACTGCAGGAAGACTCATTAACAATCTTCGTTACGCAGATGACACAACCTTGCTTGCTGAAAGTGAAGAAGACTTGAAGCACTTACTGAAGAAGATCGAAGACCACAGCCTTCAGGATGGATTACAAAAATCCTCACAACTGGACCAATAAGTAACATCATGATAAATGGAGAAAAGATTGAAGTTGTCAAGGATTCCATTTCACTTGGCTCCACAGTCAACACCCATGGGAGCAGCAGTGACGAAATCAAACAACACATTGCATTGGGCAAATGTGCTGCAAAAGACCTATCTAAAGTGTTAAAAAGCAACAATATCACTTTGAAGACTAAAGTGCGCCTGACCCAAGCCACAGTATTTTCAATCGCCTCGTGTGTATGCGAAAGCTAAGCAATTAATAAGGAAGACTGAGGAACTAATGCCTTTGAATTACAGTGTTGGGGAAGAATAGCGAATACACCATGGACTGCCAAAAGAACAAGCAAGTCTATCTTGGAAGAAGTACAGCCAGAATGCTCCTAGAATTGAGAATGGCAAAACCTTGTCTTACGTACTTTGGACATGTTATCAAGAGGAATCAGTCTCTGGAGAAGGACATCATGCTTGGTAAAGTAGAGGGTCAGAGAAAAAGATAAAGACCCTCAACGAGATCGATTGACACAGTGCCTGCAACAATGGACTCAAACACAGCAAAGATTGTGAGGAGGGTGCAGGACTGGGCAGTGTTTTATTCTGTTGTAGGTAGGGTCTCTATGAGTCAGAACCAACTGGACAGCACCTACCAACAGCAATCTTTACAGAAGCAGACTGCTGCATCTTTCTCCCAGGGAGTGGCTGGCTGGTGGGTTTAAAATGCCAATCTTTCAGCTGTGAGTGTGAAGATTCAATAAATCCTTGGAAGACACAAACTAAGCAGGTTAAGGATATCAAATTCCTCTGAACTGAGAACTAGTGCTGGTGTAAGGAGATGCTACACTGATGTGTATACTCAAATGTCCTAAAGTAGCTGTGACGATTAAATGAATTATTGTCTGTGAAAAGTGATTTGCAATGTGTTGTATAATTCAAAAATCAAAATATTGTGATTATTCTGTTCTTATTATTATCATTGCTTTCATTACCCCACTGCAAAGAATTTGGCTGCAGAAATATAGCTCCTTGATTATTAATATCAGGATTCTGGTGCCCACAGTGAGCAAAATCAGGCAACAGTCTTCCTACATGTGAACGGTTAAAATACACTAAATTGTCTTCTGATAACTTGAATTATTAATTATTAGCAGAGGACATAATTTCAAACATAGGAACTTTGTGGCCGCTCTGTATATCACAAACCACTCTTACAATATTCCTTATGGTAGTAAAATTGCCTGGTAAAAGCACAAGATCAATAACAAAAGTAAGCATGCTGGAGACCTATATTAAAAGTACATCCTTAAAAGGAATCATTTAAACCATTTTGATTCTCCATTACCGTAATTTCAAAGGACCAATAGGCACGATTTATAAAACTTAACTGTTCTGTACTTTATGTCTGTTGCTTTTTGACCAGATGAATCTCGTAATTTGGGCTGGGGAGAAACTAAGAAATAATGAAGCTGAACCTCTCCATTTTACAAATGAGAAAGCAGACAGTCATAGCAAATAAGTGCTTTATCCAAGGTAAGTTAGCAGAGGAGCTTGAACTTAAACAGAAGACTGCAATCTTTAGTGCTTCTCAGGAAATGTTATTTGTTTTTACAGTAAAATTTGACCACATATTTAAGAAAGTTGCCCCAAATTTTTGGAGGTCTTTGCCTTTATGGTCATCATCCTCATCAAATAAATATTAAGCATGTGAAAAGATGCTTGATTTAAGCTAAATGTTGTAATTGAAGAGCTATGATTCACTTCCAGTAATAACCTGGGTTACCATCCAAAAGGTATAACAACGTTACCCACATTGCCGGATACACAAACGTGCAGGGAACCAGGACTGCACCTCAGAATGTGCAAGTCTGCAAAGAAAGGTGTCCATACAGGCATTGCTGTGGAATATGTGAAGGACTTGTTAGAGATGGATGATGAAAGGGAAATATTGACCTTGTTTCCACTTGGAGTCAAAAGATGCAAAGTGATTCTTTCGTATATTTTATTTTCCTGGGGAGAGCATGTTACTTAATTTAAAAAAGAAGGAAAAAAAAAAAAAGCCATGAGCAGTGCAATCTCTCTAGTTGCCAGTGTTGCTTTTTATTCCCCCTAGTATTCTTTTACCACGAAATTATTTTTGCGTTGTTCAAAAGGAAAAATTCGGCAAAGTTTAACCCAGACAAGATGAATGTTAATTGCAATGTTATAATACTAATTTGTGCATCCTTACTCAACCATAGGAAACTCATTATGGCCTCATTTAACATTCTGAAAACATTTTTTAGACCATTTATAGGCTCAAATGGAAATAAATATGACTATATGTGTAGAATTGTTGTTTAAATCAAATTAAATTTTCCAATTAGAGAAAGAAGGCTTCTTAAGATCACCCATAATTCATATTCATTGAAGACTTCAGTTCAGGTTCTAGAACTCCGAAAGACCATTTGGAACAAGAAATTTTGATTCTTGCAGTGATGTACTTATTAGAATATACTATTGGTGATATCTTTAAACACTGAAATACATTTTTAAGATAATTTATTATTGAGCCATAGTTTAAATCTTTTAAAATACTAGCTAGTTTAAAATTTAAAGGTGGAATGTGAAAAATTATGAAAAACCAAATAAGTATATATCCAAACAACATCATCTGTTTGGAAGGAACAAAAAATGAAAACCTTGATGCTCTTTTAGTGCAGTTGGCTAAATGCTTATCCATGCTAGCTAAGAAAAAGAAAAAAAAAAGTACATGGCCATAACATCTATAAAGTGTAAATAAGAAGAACCAAATCAAAACCGAAGGTTGAACATGGTCAGCTTTAAGGCTTTAATAGTATCGTTAATAATAGATTCATAAACTGTGTCCATTTAGATACCAAAGTTAAGTTCTTAAGAAGAATAAACAAATATACTCAATGGAATCAAAGACTTTATAGGATGACTCATTAATTTCAACTCTGACATTCCGCTAATGATGATACATTACATTGCATTTATATTACATCACATTTATATTACATTAGGAACAATCCTTATGACTAGATGTTCAAGGGGTTTTATTTTTTCATTCAAACTTACACAGTTCTTGTTTGAACATTTGAATACATAAAGCACAAATCTGTGCACTATAATTAACATGTTGTCTGAAGTTCATAAGATTTCGGAAGCAAGAACTTCCAGGATTTCTGAGGAGCCTGAGGCTTACAAGACAGATGGCTTGCAGCCACCTCATCAGCAGGCTCAGAATTAGGGCTAAACAGAAGAGGCTGTGACCCCAGTTGTGTGATTTGAGGGGAGGAGAAAATGTTTTCTGTTCTACCCTTGACCTGAACAGTATTTGTTATTTTATTAAAAAAGATAAATCCCTGTGTGTCAGAGTTGTAGCTGCCAGAGCCCCTGTTAAAATTCATCCCACTCATGACTGAATGCATTGGTACAACAAATATTTACTAAGTACTGGCTATGTTCTAACTACTATGAGGAATGCAGAGATGTATGAGCTGTAGGGCTTCAGAAACACTATGAAACAATTTAGAGACAGAAAAATCTAGGTTCAAACCTTATCACTACGCTTTACTAGCTATAGGATCATGGACAAGTAACTAAGTCTCAGTTTTCCTCATATGTAAAATGGGGATGATAATATCCATATCCTAGGGTTGGATCACGGTTAACTAAGTAAATGCATGCAAGGAACTTAGGAAAGTTCCTAGCACTTACTAAATGTTCTATAATTGTAGCCATTGCTGCTATTATTATATTAGTCACAGACACTATCTTAAGGGATTTAAAGTGAAATAGGGGAGATGATGTATATACATACATAACTATAATACAAAGTAGAAAGAGTAGTTCAGAGAAAAAAAAAAATTAAAAAGATGGCTTCCAAAAGTAGGGATCCATGAAAGTTTAAGAAAAGAGGTCACATTTGAGCTGGATCTTGAGGTCTGAGCAAATATTTCTAGAAAAGTAGCAAGCACCTTAATACTCAGTCAGGACTTAGTTCATTCATTCTTTCATTCATTCATAATAAACATATGTGAATTTAAGAGAGCTACCTGAAGAGAATGAGTATATTTTGATCAATGGGAATGGTAAGGTCTGTGATTTTTGTGCTTCAGGAGAGGATGGATCTTGATGAGTGCTAATGGGTGGGGGCAACTGTGAGTACTGGGTGCCAACTGCAAAGTACAGTGTGCTTGAAGGAATCATAGGGGACAGAGGACACGGACAGGAGGAAAGTAGAGTATTTCCACTAATTAATCAATAGGTTATTTAGAGAGGAATGATTCAATGGGAAAAAGAATGAAATATATCAACAGACAGTGACTGAGGTCTGTGGATCAGAATATGAGAATTGGGCATAGAGGATTATTTTAATATTTTGTTTTAGCTCCACGAATGGCTTATTAACTATAGCTCTTTTTCAACTTTTTTCAGTGATTGCTCTACTATTAACAATATGCAGCCTCAATCTATTAGTCTACCTTCAAATAATTATTACACCATTTCATATCTAGTTTACGAACCCATTTCTCTCCTCCTGTCCTTTCCATTAATGTTGTCATATAGTTTACATATACATATTTTATAAACCCACCATACATTATCATTATTACCTTTTCTTTAAATAATTATCTTTTAAAGAGATAAAAATGAGGGAGAAACATCTTTTATATTTACATTCTGGATCTTCACTTTTTGTTTGTTTTCATCTGGTATTATTTTACTTCTACCTAAAGAATTTTCTTTAACATTTTTGAAAATACAGGTCTGTTGGTAATGAAATAACATAGCTTTTGATTGTCTGAAAAGGTTTTTTTTTTATCTCGATTTTTAAGGATGTTTTCTCTGGCTGTAGAGATATAGATTGACAGGTTTTTAATTTTATTTTGTTTTGTTTTTAATTCAGCACTTTAAAAGTGTTATTGTATTACTTTGTTTGGGTTTGCGTATTTCTGATGGGGAGTCTGCAATATATTTTTAATCTTTTCCCTTTGTACGCAATATATCTTTTTTTCTCTAGCTTTTTTAAAGATTTCTCTTTTTCATTGGTTTTTAGCAATTTGATTATGATATGCCTTTGTGTATTTTGTTTGTTTGTGCATATGTTTACCCTGCTTGTGGTTGCTGAATTTCTCATATCTGTGAACTTGATTTTTATCATATTTGAAAAAATATGTCGTTATTCTTCAAATAATCACCCCCTCATTCTTTTGGGGCTCCAATTACACAAATATTAGACTAGTTGGTATTGTCGCATAGATCATGGAGGCTCTGTTCATTAAGTAATTTTCTCTCTTTGTTTCATTTGGATAGATTGTATTGCTATGTCCTCAAATTCACTATCTCTTCTTCTGTGGTATCTATTCTGCTATTAATTCCATCCAGTGAAATTTTCATTTCTGATATTATAATTTTTGTCTCTAAAAGTTCCATTTGATCTTTATTGTACCTTCCACTTCTTTCCTCATAATGTTCATGTTTTCCTTTAAATAGTTTAGCATAATTTTAACAGCTGTTTTAACATTCTTTTCTGCTAGTTCCATAATCTCTGTCATTTCTGGTGAGATTCTATTGATTGTTGTTTCTTATCATTATGGAACACATTTTCTTGATTCTTGGCATATTTATTAACTTTTTATTGGATGCTTGACATTGTTAATTTTCACATTGCTGTGTACTAGATTTTGATGTATTCCTTTAATGAGTACAGGAATTTGTTTTGGCAGTTAAGTTACTTGCAGATAAGTTTAGCCTCTTCTTAAGATTTCCTTGGACGAGTCTTGAGTAGTTTCACTCCAGGAATTCAAAGTTAATACTAAAGTGTCATCCCTCTTCAGTCCACACTGAATGAGGGCTCTCCACTCCACTGATTGTAGCTCAGATGTCTCCCCACCATCTATGGCTGCTGGACATTGTTCAGGTTACAAGTCCTTGGTTGTTCTTTTCTCAGCCTTGTGGTGATACACTTCACTCACAGACAGACTGGTATTCAACAAAAGACCCAAAGGATCCCCTTGAAGATTTCTGAAGCTCTTGTTCTGTATGGCTCCCTTCTACCTAAAACTCGGCTCCACAAATTCCAGCATCTTAGCCTTCCCAAACTCTGATCTCCATCTCCTTGATTCAGTAAGACTACCAGCTTCTGTTTGGGTTTCCCTTTCTACACCTATAATCTGGAAATTGTTTCCAGGCAGAAAGTGAGGATACTGTACGACTTACCTCATTCTTTCCCTTCTCTGAGAGACCACACAGTCTTGTGCTGCCTATCGTCTATTGCCTCTGAACAGCTGTTTTATAAATTTTATACACTTTTCTAATTTATTATA
This sequence comes from Trichechus manatus latirostris, assembly GCF_000243295.1. NCBI lineage: Eukaryota > Metazoa > Chordata > Mammalia > Sirenia > Trichechidae > Trichechus > Trichechus manatus. The sequence continues at coordinate 3,660,510 of NW_004444129.1, read as the reverse complement.
GGAGAGTAAGTCCACTCCTTATTACTCCCTCATGACCAGAAATAGAAATCAAGGATGGGAGACACTGAGGAAATAAATCCAACTCTTCTATGGTGAATAATGCCAATCAAGTGGACAAGGTAACACAGGGTGAGGCAGGACCATAGTGTATTGGTGTTTGTGTGCTTTAACAGATGAGTGCCAGGAGGTATTAATTAATTGCACTGTGTTCATTTGAAGGAATATTTCTAGAGGAAAATCACTGGCCTCTATCCTCAACAATTTTATTAATGACTTCAACTGAACAAGTCTATAAAAATGTATCTTCCGAGTAGATTCAGAAAGCTTTCAATAGGTGGGACAGACAGACATTTAATAAAAACAAATTTTAAAAACTCTTCAAAATTAGATTTAAAAGACCAAAGACACAAATACAGAAGAGAAATAACTGTAGTTTTATAAATTTACATGAGAAGTGTACCATGTTATTTGGCCACAAGCTTAATATGAATTGTCCTGCCATCTATTTAAGAGAGAGAGAGAAGAAAAACAAGGGGTGGGGGAGAAAAGAATGGAATTAAAAATAAATTAAAAGAAAACAAACTTTGGCTGAAAGGTTATCCAAATGAGTGCAGAAATTATCAAACAACATCATTAATATCACAGGCAAGTAAAATTTTGCTGAAGATCATTCAAAAGTGGCCACAGTAGTATATTGGAAGGGAACTGCCAGATGTTCAAGACAAATTCAGAAGAGGATGTGGAAGCAGAGATATCATTGCTGATGTCATATGGATCCTGGCTGAATGCAGAGAATACCAGAAAGATGTTTACCTGTGTTTCATTGACTATGCAAAGGCATTCGACTGTGTGGATCATAACAAATTATGGATAACATCGTGAAGAATGGGAATTTCAGAACACTTAATTTTGCTCATGAGGAACCTGTATATAGATCAAGAAGCAGTCATTCAAACAGAACAGGAGGATACTGACTGGTGTAAAGTCAGGAAAGGTGTGCATGAAGGTTGTACCCTTTTACCATACCTATTCAATCTGTATGCTGAGTAAATAATCTGAGAAGAATGGGGTATCAGGATTGGAGGAAGACTCATTAATAACCTGCGTTATGCAGATGACACAACCTTGCTTGCTGAAAGTGAAGAGGACTTGAAGCACTTACTGATGAAGATCAAAGACCACAGCCTTCAGTATGGATTACACCTCAATATAAAGAAAACAAAAATACTCACAACTGGACCAGTAAGCAACATCATGACAAATGGAGAAAAAATGAAGTTGTCGAGGATTTCACTTCACTTGGATGCACAATCAAAACCCTTGGAAGCAGCAATCGAGAAAATGACAAGATGCATTGTATTGGGCAAATCTGCTACAAAAGACCTCTTTAAAGTGTTGAAAAACAAAGATATCACCTTGAAGACTAAGGTGTGCCTGACCGAAGTCATGGTGTTTTCAATCACCTCATATGCATGCAAAACCTGGACAATGAATAAGGAAGATCGAAGAAGAATTGACACCTTTAAATTGTAGTGTTGAAGAAGAATATTGAATATACCATGGACTGCCAAAAGAATGAGCAAATCCATCTTGGAAGAAGTATAATCAGAATGCTCTTAGAAGCAAGGATGGTGAGACTACATCTCATATACTTTGAACATATTATCAGGAAGGATCAGTCCCTGGAGACAGACATCATGCTTGGTAAAGTAGAGGGTCAGCGAAAAAGAAGAAAACCCTCCACCAGACGGATTGACACAGTGGCTGCAACAATGGGCTCAAGCATAACAATGATTATGAGGATGATGCAGGACCAGGCAGTGTTTCATTCTGTCATACATAGGGTCGCTATGAGTTGGAACCGACTCGGCGGCACCTAACAACAACAAACTTTAGGCCAAAGGCAATAATCCTGCTTTCTTCTCCCTGAGGGCAGGGACTTTGTTTTACTTATTAATGTATCCTCTTCACAATTCTTTAAAAAGCTCAATATGCATTTGCACAATAAATTGTGTTCAGTTTCAGGCATCTCATTTTAAGAGGTACATTGACCACCTAGAGTACATCCACAATGGAGAAACCAACATCCTGATGATTCTGGAGAGTATCCCAATAGAGAAATATTTGAAAGCATTTCATGTTCAAACCAAAGAAGACAAGGCTAAGGGGAGAAATGTTGACTATCTTCAAACATTTGAAGGGTTAGCTAATATTTGATGAGGTTGTCAGATTGTTCTGTACTGTTCTAGAAGAGAAAACTACAACTGGTGGGGGCAAGTTACAGGAAAAAAGGTTTTGATCTAACTATGGAATACCATCCTTCTACAAAAAGAGGTCACAAGCACTGGAATTATTCAACAGGTATTCCATTTAAAAATATTTTGAGAATGTTTTAAGACTACTTAGGAATTCTATTTCCCTTCCAATTCTATGAATCTATGATTCCTTAGTGTCAGTGGAATGAAATAAACATTTTTACCTCTCCCTAGGTCATGACTGAAAACCTTTAGCCAGCATTGTTTTACTTTCACTACTGACAAAGATCCTTGTCCTATCTTCTACCACAGAGTAATGGTTTTGCTACTAGAGGTTAATCAATTTCAAACTTTATCGCCTTAGAAAATCTCTTGAGGTGGAGATGGATGGGAAAAAAGTGCTAATGGGAGAGGAAAGGAAGTACAAAAGTGCTCTGTGTTGGGGGACATGGTGAACAGTAAAGAAGAACCAGCCCAGCCCTTTCCATAGACGAGGATAGATCTATATCTCTACAAACCAATAGGTGGCTGCACTCAGAGTTTCCCCAAGTTAACAGGCAGTACATTCATTCTCATGCCTCTTCTTGACTTTTCCAGTAATTAAAACATAAAAATACCTATCTATGGCAAATTGAAGGAGCGCTGGTGGTGCAAAAGATTAAGTGCTCAGCTCCTAACCCAAAGGTTGATGGTCTAAAACTACCCAGCAGGTCTGCAGGGGAAAAAGATCTGATGATCTGTTTCCTTAAAGATTACAGCCAAGAAAACCCTATGGGGCAGTTTACTCTGTCACATAGGGTCATTATGAGTTGGAATCAACTCAACGGTACCTAAGAACAACATGGCAAATTATATATAATATTTGCAGCTGAATAATGGGTACACTGGGATTGATTACACCATTGTCCCTACTTTTATGCATGTTTGACATTTTCCGCACTAAAAAGTTATTATTTTTGGTCTATCAGATGTCTTTCAATTATATTCAGTCCTGTTCAAGGCTAACACTTTAATTAACACATTTTTGCTCTTAATTTTGCCTTTACACTTGGAAAGAGGTCCACTAGTACAACACACCTCACCTCTGTGACCCCTGGCTCTAACTTCCCCTGGAAAAGTGGAGGGACTTATCTGATAGGTGAGTTTGGGATAGGGAAATTGGAATGCATAGCTCATCCCCTTCCCTACCTCCTTTTAGGAGCCAGTCTGCCCACAGAAAGTACTTCTGGTCTGCCCCTCAAACTTGGGGCAGCCCCTATAAGAGGAGGCTTTTTAGTGCTCTGTGGCCAGAAAGGTAAGTCTAATTCTCTTATGAAGTATTATAGAAAGTTCATTGTTGCTGCATATCTAAGTCTTCTCCTCTAATGCAGGTTTAATAAAGCTAAAGTTTTATGTTACTCAGCCTGAGTTCTTTGTCTTTCTCAGAGGATTCAGACTTCTTCAAGAAAGAAGGATACTGTTCCTTGGTCCCTCAATGCCCTAGCAATTCCTACCCCAGCCTCCATGCTTAGAGAGCCTTCCCACTCCCTCTCCCCTTGGCACGCTTGTCTTTGTTGACCAAACTTCCTGAGAAGGTTTTTCTGAAGTGCTCCGTCAAGTGAGTTACTACTCCCTCCTCTGCACTCTCTCTCTCAGCATGGTTTATACCTACGTTATATTATTTGTAGAGTTGAGTTGTCATTATCTGTTCACACATCTGTGTTGCCAAATTGATGGTGCCTTCTGGAGTTAAGAATGTGTCTTGTTCATCTAAGTGTATCCAACACTAGCATAATGCCTGTCTCTAATTAGGTGTGCCATAAATGTCCTGTAATAGAATGAATCACTGAATGAATGAAGTATTTAGTATTTTCAATGAGTAATTATTAATTCAGAATAAATGGTTGATTTTTAAGACAAGACCTTAGTTATTTTTCCTAGTAGAGTATAATAGCTCCGATGTCTGAGACAACAACCATGTATTGCAATTAAATTTTAATTTATATTGGCTTTATTAATTTATAATCTATAGACTCTAAAAACTACATGTTAATATACTAAATGTATTACCTTATGTAACCAAGATTCGGGAACCCTGAGTTTTATTTTTGGCTCTATCACTGACACATCTTTGCCTTTGAACAAATTACTTAACCAGTTGGTGCTTCAGTTCTATATTCATAAAATGGAGGCAGTAATCTTTTCAGTAAAGTAGTCTCGTATCCCTTTTCAACTAACACTTTCCATATAAAAACTGTATTTTCAGTTTTGCATATTTAGTTATAATTTCATAGTACAGATGAACCTTGGAAGCTTATTGAAAAGCTATCACCTTTAACACCAAGAGATACAACTTTTTATTGATATAAAACAATTCTTTAATATTGAAAGAATCAGAGCCCATAGAATTACTCCAGTTCAATGGAGAGGTGATCTTTTCCATAATTTGATTAAATTAAGGAATAAAGACAAAATCTGGGTATTATTAAATTTGGTAACACTTAAGGGGAAAATATTCACATTAAAATATAATAATTTGTCTGTTGAATGGTTATTTTAATAAGGAGAGTCTGATTCAGTATCAGAATGGAATTGCATAGCTTCCTCATTTCTAGTAACTGGAAAATCTGCCATTGGCACATTGCCTGTTTCTATACTTTATGCAGAGAAAGAAGGAAAAACGACATTACTAAAATAGCCAAGACATCTGTGTCTGTCATGGATTGAATTGTGTCCCCCCAAAATATCTCTTAACTTGGCAAGGTCATATCCCTGATCCAATGTAAAGGGAGTTTCTCTGGGGTGTCACCTGCACCACCTTTTATCTTACAAGAGATAAAAGGAAAGGGAAGCAAGCACAGAGTGGGAGACCTCATACCACCAAGAAAGAAGTGCAGGGAGCAGAGTGAATACTTTGGACCTGAGGTTCCTGCACTGAGATGCTCCCAGACCAAGGGAAGAATGATGACAAGGACCTTCCTTCAGAGACAACACAGACAGAAAGTCTTCCCTTGGAGCCAGCACCCTGAATTTGGACTTTTAACCTATTGGACTGTGAGAGAGTCAACTTCTCTTTGCTAAAGCCATCCACCTGTGTTATTTCTGTTATAGCAGCACTAGATAATTAAGACAGTGTCCAAGACTATCAGTTGCCCACCCAATATGCATTCTCCCCTTCTTTCCTACATACAAAACCCCAATTTTATTCTAAGCAGCAAACGTCCCAGGTTTAAAAAAATATGCATGAATTTCCCACCCTCCCTTGCAGCTAAGAGAGGCCCTGAGATTAAGTTCTGAACAATAAGATGACTGCAGAAGCTGTTGGGTGTGCTTTCCAGGGAGAATTATTAAAAGGACAACAGATATATAACACCCCTTTTCTCTTTGCCTTTCCCCCTTCTATCTCTCTGGAATGTGGACATAACAGCTGGATCTTCAGTAATCATTTTGTGACTTTGAGGATGGAAGCCAGGGCTAGGGATGGAAGAATATTAAATTAGAAAGATCCTGAGTCCCAGATCACTTCATGGTGTCACCACTTTAGTCCCAGGAAAGCCCTGTCTCAAAACTTCTTTCCTGTGAGAGAAAAATAAACTCTTGATCTCTTTAACCTTTTTGTGATCAGGCTGATGGTGCTTAGCTGCTAAGTACAATTTCTAGGTGGTATAACATGCCCTACTTCAAGAGAAAGACAGTCCAAAACCCACATTTCTTCAGAAGTCTTTGGGAGTAAGAAAAGCATTCTGAGATGTTTTACTGCCTTCACTCACCAAATTAAAAAAAAAAAAAAATCTCAGATTGAGAAATGGTCAGCTACCCTTGGAAACTCTACATGGGACCGTGGCATCAAGGGAACTTTGGGTTTGTAACAGTCACCCAAACCCAGCATCCCCCCTGCCCCAGCAGAAAAAGCAGACATTCCATTTAGTTCTAAGGACCTGTGACTCCAAGTGTATGTGACCCAAAAGGGAGATGAGATTAGTCCCTGTGAATACTGCTACCATTGCTTATAGCATTAAAAGTTTTGAGACTTCATGAGCCTGAGACCAGAAGAACTAGGTGGTGCCCGTCCTGACAGGGAACACAACAGAGGGTCCGTGATGGAGCAGTAGAACAATGGGATGCAGAACTCAAATTCTAGTAAGAAGACCAGACTTAATGGTCTGACTGAGAATGGAGGTGCGCAGGAAAGCATGGCCCCTTGACTCTCTATCAACCCAGAACTAAAACAATTTCCGAGGCCTTTGGACTGGACTATGGTACATAAAGTGATACTCATGAAGAGTGTGCCTCTTAGTCAAGTAGATACAAGAGACCAAAGGGGCAGCTTCTGTCCAGAGGTGAGATGGGAAGGCAGAGAGAGTTAGGAGCTGGTTGAACATTCATGGGGAATCAGGGGCGGAGGGGAAGGGTGTGCTGTCACAGAATGGGGTGAGCGGTTGGGGTTTCATAACAATGTATGTAAAAAAAAATTGTATGGGAGACTAACTTGAAATGTAAACTTCATTTAATTACAACAATAAAAAAAGGAGGGGGGAAGTCTTTGTTCATGTGTCTATTTCTCCCTATAGACTATGAGTTCCTTAAGGGCTAAGATGGTCATATTAATCATATTAATCATTGTGTCTCCAAGCAATAAGCACTCCACAGGTGGATACTGAATGAAAGAATGAATTCCTAGGGTCCAGAGTTCTCAGGAGCAGACAACTCAGATGCCTAAACTCCAACATGTGAGTTGGTGAAGATGAGAGCATCTCCAGAAGCCAAGAACAGCCAGTTGCATTCTTCCCTCTGCTGAAATGAAAGGGGGGAGGTGAGTAAAATGGGCATAGGAAGGGAGCGTAGTCTCTTTCCCTCCACATTCAGGGAAGAGATATTCCACCTGGAAAAGGTAGCATTGACTGAACTATTGATTAATCATTTTAACATTGCTGTGATGACAGGAATCATTGCCTCTGTTTATGATGGAGGAAAACAATCCATACTTAGATCTACCGGAAAATTACTTAGAAATTTTATGAGATGGGTCTTGCAGAGTGAGAAATAAGTCACAAAATGGAGGAAAGCATTTCCTTCAAAGGAAAAAAACATGATGGCATGAAAAAGCATAGAGCATTTGGGGAGTTTTTACTATTTCATTGAGAGATGTTACGATCATGCCAGGCCTGTGTCCAAGCACAGCATTCTGCTCAGATTACTGGTTAGCAAGAGTAATTCTAACGCCATCCCCAAAGTGGTTTTGGTCTTGAAACCCTTAAAGAAAATCTTAAAATAAAGTCCAGTATGTAAAATAATGAAAAGCAAACTTACGTGGTTGAAGAGGAGGGTGACAGACACAATGACTGCCTGCTCCCTACTCTTTATCTGTCCTCACCCCCACATTGCACTTGGTGGAGAAAACACAGTTTGAAAACTAGTCAGGACTGTCTCCTTGTTTTGCCTATAAATAAATCCAGAGTGTACAGAAATATTCATTCCTTTATTCATTTCCCAGAAGCAAAATAGCAGATTAGCCCCAAATAGGAGGCTTAACACTTCAGAAACATCCTTGAGCCCAAAATGTCTCTCCCCTTCACTATCACCTATTTTACCTGCTTGCTGTTCTAGAAAATGAAGCAAGAGATTAAATTGTTCTTTTAATATTTGGCTGAAGGTATTCCCTTTCTTTGACAGTATAACTTAGTTTAAGAGAAGAGATTTGTTAAAATGCTTTATCCCAAAAGTTTTATCATCACTTAAACCTTTCCTCACATGCACCTTTCAGATTCAGTAACTTACCGAAACAGTCTTTGGCCATCAGAGAGACAAGGAGAGAATCCAATTACCTACCTTGCTCCATTCTCCTTGATCAAACAAGCTACTTGGTGTTTCAATTCTTTCATTTTCTAAGGTATAAACGTGATTTAGTGCCATCCTATCTGGACACCAGATGTTTTATTTGAAATTAGTTACCAGAATATAAATGGAGTGAACACTAATCAGGTTTTTATAATACAAATAAAGTAGCTTGTTTCTGTGAGAAAATCTTTGGTGACTGAGCAAGCAAAGTATTTTCATCAGATGAAACGTGGGTACCACAAGAGCAAGCTCTGCGCAATCTTCCCACACAGCTCTGGGCCCTCCATAAATATTAAACAGCAACAACAAAACCACCACGGCCATGACCTGCAATGCCCCTGGATTCTCTTGGCTTCTGGTGAACACCAACTGTCCAACCCGTCTAAAGATATGAGGTTTGTAAGGGGAAAATCTGTAAACTAACAGTCTAATTCTGCACTTAGTAGGAGAAAGAAGCATGGATCTTGTCAAAGAAGCTTAGAAGTTCAAGTATTTTTTCCAGATGTTGATAATAAACTTAGTCACTTCTATGTTCAGTTACTTGATGGGAATAACTTAGGCTCAGAATTTTTTTTTTTTTATTGTGGTGAGTGTATGTGTATATATACATACAGCAAAACATTTGCCATTTCAACACTTTCTACATGTACAATTCAATGACATTAATTACATTCATCATGCTGTGCAACCATCACAACTATCTGCTTCCAGATTTTTCCATCACCCTTAACAGAAGCTCAGCGCCCCCTAAGCGATTAGTCCCTTTGTCTGCCTTCCTTCCACCTCTGGTAACTACTAATAAACTTTGTTCTCTATACATTTACCAATTCTAGATATTTCAAATAAGTGAGATTGGATGAAACTTGAAAACATTATGCCAAGGGTGATTTTTTTAAAACATCAACTAGAAGCACAGAATGTTATGGGGAATTCAAGTTTGCTTATTATAACTGGAAGGGGCCTCCATGTTCACTTATGCCAATTCCTCATTTTATAACTGAGGAAATTGGATCAAGAGAGGTGAAGTGACATGCCCAAGAAGAAATTTGGGGGAAGGACAAAGTGAGATAGGGACAGAACTATTATCAGAAGAAAAGTCCATTGCTCTTTCTCTAAAATTTTAGAGACAAAAAAATTGGTTCCATCAAAACCTTGCTTATGTTCTGTGGAGTTGTAGTATAAAAAGTATTTTAGTAGTTCCTTGATAATTGTTGATCAATGGGCGGGACACAAGGAAGCTCACATTGAAAGCTCCTTGAAAACCCTATGGGGCAGTTCTACTCTGTCCTATAGGTTCACTCCAAGTCAGAATCGATTGGACGGCAACGGGTTTGGTTTGGTTGGTTTAGGAGTGTAGAGGGTCAGTGAAAAAGAGGAAGACTCTCAACAAGATGGATTGACACAGTGATTGCAACAATGGGCGCAAACATAGCAATGATTGTGAGGATGACGCAGGACCGGGCAGTGTTTCATTCTGTTGTGCATAGGGTCACTGTGAGTTGGAACCAACTAGACGACACCTAACAACAACAACAACAAGAAGTGTTAATATGTTGAGTTATAGGATACACGTATGTTCAGCTTTAGGTGACACTGCCAAATAGTTTTCCAGAGTGGCTGTATCGATTTACACTCCACCTGCTGTGTATGAGAACTCCATTTGCTCTACATGTTTGCCAACACTTGGTGTTACCAGTCTGGTTTTCAACTCTGGTGAGTTGAAAATATGGTTTTAATTTGCATTTCCCTAACTCTTAATCAAGTCAAGTACCTTTTTTGTTTGTTTGTTTATGGGCCATTTGGATATGCTCCTCAGTGCTGATTCAAGTCTTTCACCCATTGTTAAAACATGCTGTCTTCTTCTTATTGATTTGTAAGAGTTCTTTATACATTCTGGATGCGAGTCTTTTGTACTGATAACATGTATGCATTGATATATATTGAAAAAATATTACCTTCCACCCTGTGGCTTGGCTTGCCTTTCACTCTCTTACTGGTGTCTTTTGAGGAATAGAAATTCTTAATTTTAGTATAGTCCAATTTATTTATCGTTTTCCTTAATAGTTAGAGAACTCATAACCTGTTTAAGAAATTTTTGCCTATTCCAAGGTCATAAGGATGTTCTCCTTTGTTTAATTTTAAAGTTTTTTTATTTTGTCTTTAAATTAGGCTTGAAATCTACCTGGAACCAATTATTTTTGGTATGGTATGAGGTAGTGGTCAATATTCAAATTTTTGTATGGATATTCCAGTTAAGTAGCACCACTTATTTAAAAATATTTTCCTTACCCAACTGTGCTACAGTGTCACCTTTTTCATAAAACTGTGACTAATTATGCTTGGATCTGCTTCTAAATTTTCTGTTCTGTCCCATTAGTTTATTATAATCTATGCTTGTATCAATATCATACTCTGTTAATCACTGTAGTTTTTAAATAGATCTTCTATCTGGTAGGTAAGTCCTCCATATTTCTGCTTCTTCTTCAGGATTGTTTTGACTATTCTAGGTCCTTTTTATTTACATACAAATTTTAGAATCAGCTTGTCAATTTCCATATAAAAATGCTGGGCTGTATTAACTGTAATCACATGAATGTATGACTTAATTTGAGGAGAAGTGGTATCTTTACAATGTCGGTCTTCCAACATACCATCTATGGCTGTGGTATATTGCTCCATTTAATTAGATCTTTAATTTTCTCCTAGTAATGAATTGTGGTTTTTAGTGTAGAATGTAAATTTTAATTTTCACACCTTTCATTAAGTTTATTCTCAGGCATCTAATGTTTCCTGTTGCCATTGTAAATGGTACCATTTTTAAAATGCCATTTTCTAATTATTTGTTACTGATGTATAGAAATAAAAATCAATGTCAGCAAATAATCTTTTATCCAGATATTATGCCAATTCACTTACTAATTCTAATCATTTTTTTATCATGCAATCTTGCTAAATTCATTTACCAATTAGATATTTGTCTCTAAATTTGTTTAAATTTCTGATGAAATCATGTCATCTATAAATAAGGTAGGTATTTTATTTCTTCCTTTCTGATGGATATGTTTTGTATTTATTTTTCTTGCCATTAATGTACCAACTAAGACCTTCAATTCAATGTTGAATAGAAGTAGTGACAGCGAAGTAGTGATAGTAGGCTTGCATGTCACATTCTCTGTCTCACAGGAAATTTTTCAATATTTCACCATTAACTGTGATGTTTGCTATAGTTGGCGTTTTTGTTTCGTTTGTAGATAATTTTAATCAAATAAAGGAAGTTTCCTTCTATGCCTATTTTGTTAAAGTTTTATGGTAAATCAGTGATGAATTTTATCATATGCTTTGCTGCATCTCTTTATACGGTGAATTACATTTATTGACTTTCGTTCATTACAAGGAGCCCTGGTGGCATAATGGTTAACAGCTCGGCTGCTAACCAAAAGGTTGGCAGTTTGAATCCACCAGCTGCTCCTTGGAAAACCTATGGGGCAGTTCTACTCTGTCCTGGAGGGTCACTATGAGTTGGAATCAACTCAACAGCAACGGGGTTTTTTTTTTGGTTCATTATAATCATTTGCATTCCTGGAACAAAGCTGTGATGTGTTACCCTTTTGTCACGTATCAGACTCAATTGGCTAATGTTTTGTTTAGCATTTCTATCCCACGATTATGAAAGATGTTGGCTTATTATTTTATTTCTTTTAATTCTCTTGTCAGTTTAAGGATCAAGATTACACTGCTTCATAAAATGAGTTGGAAGTTATTCCTTATTCTTCTATTCCCTGGAAGAGTTTGCATGAGATTCATTTTATTTCTTTCTTCATGCCTGTAAGACTACTTATAAATCATCTCGTTTTTTGTTTTTGTTTTTATTTTTCGTAGAAAGGGTTTTTTTAACAGAATCAAATATTTTAGTCAATATAAGTCTATTCAAATCTTGTGCCTCTTGTAAACACTGTATTCTTAGGGTTTTTTTGTTATTTTTAATCAATCTCACCATCTTAGTCTTTTATTCACAGTATTTTGCCCCTTGACATTTAATGCAATAATTGATATGTTGTTGTTGTGTGCAGTTGAGTTGATTTCGACTCATATTGACCCTATATGACAGAGTAGAACTGCCCATAAGGTTTCCTAGGCTGTAATCTTTATAGGAGCAGATTGCTAGGTCGTGTCTCCCACAGAGCCACTGGAGGATTCGAACCACTCACCTTTTGGTTAGCAGCCAAGAGCTTAACAGCTGCACCCCCAGAGCTCCTTATAATAACTGATATAAACCCCCCAAAACCAAACTCATTCACTGTCGAGTCGATTCTGACTCCTAGCAACCCTATAGAACACAGTAGAACTGCCCCATAGGGTTTCCAAGGCTGTAAATTTTTATGGAAGAAGACCACCACATCTTTCTCCTGAGGAAGAAACTGTCGATCTTTTGGTTAGCAGCCAAAAGCTTAACCACTGTGCCACCAGGGCTCCTTAATAATTGATATAATTAGGTTTTGTATATATGTGTATATAACCTGCCTGATCTGTGTTTTTTTCTGTTTTCTTCATTTGGACTCTAATCATATGTATGTTAAATATTTTCACTATGCCCCACATGTCTTTACACCCTTTGTTTATTTTCATTCTTTTTTCTATACGTGATATTTTTTGTAGTTCTTTAATCATGTCTTCTTTTGTGTTAATCTGTGTTAAATATGTCCATTGGGTTCTTAATTTCACATGTTGTATTATTTTTTATATCTGAAACTTTCATTTGCTTTTTCCTAGATTTCAGTTCTCTGGTGAAATTTTTCATTTTTTTAATCCATATTTCTTTCGTTTGTTCTGTTTTCTTAAGCTTAATAATTGGAGTTATTTGAAAGCCCATGTGTCTTGATTGGGGGTATTGAGTGGAGTGGAGAATCCCCTGGGACGATGCAGTCCCAAGAGATCAAGATTACCCGAGATGACTCTGGAGGCGCAGTTGTTGATGCTGGAGCAGCTTATTAAGTGGTACATGTGCAAGGTTACAAGCAATAGTGTTGATGGCCGGGCCCTCTGCAGTCAGGGGGTCATGCAACCAACTGACCAGAAAGCTGTCTGTCTGAGGTGGAGTCTTAACTGGGTGGTCTCTGTGATTAAGTTCTATACCTCAGTAGAGTCCAGTTGCTAGTTTTATATCTGTGTGTTCTAAGCTATTCTTGCAAGAGTAAGCATTACTCTTAGCTAAAACCTGAAAGTTACATCTGTGCTGAGATGGCCTACCCTTGGGTAGTCACGGTAACGGCCTCTGGGGTTAAGTTCCTCCACAGACACATAGTAAAAAGACCTGCAAGACACCTTATGACCTGTTGGCTGCTTACTACGGCAGCTATTGTCTGTGTCCTAAGAGGAGATCCTAGTCCCTCTGTCCAGGTGGTGGTAATGAGGGGCATGCAGCAAAAATGGCCTTGCAAGATGCTTGTCTGCCCTCTAGCCATCTAGCATCCAATGGCAATCGGTAAAAGCTCCCTGGCAGAGTCTACACCATATCTTTTAATTGTATTATCTGAATCACCTGTGAGTTCTTTCTATTGTCTGATTTTTCTCTTGGTTTTGGTTATATGATCATGTTTCTTGCCATATCTAGTAATGCTTGTTTGAATGCCAGACATAAAGACTCAAGATTACTTTACCTTTCACCAGAAAAGGTTCATCCTTTCCTCTGTTAGGCATAATAGACTGGGCAGGAGAGGAAAGGGAGTGATGGTGATCCCCTTTATTCAATCAGGGGCTAAGCTGAGGGTGGTAGCTACGCATGAGGTACGCTGGCCAGGAATGAAACCCGAATCTCCCACATGGATGGCAAGAATTCTCCCACTGAACCACCACTGCCCTCATCCTTGGTAGCGCTTAGTCTGCCTCTAATTTAACCCTGTTCCTAGTGCAAAACACTCCAGGGATTTTAACTAAGAACATGATAAGTCTTTGTTTCCCTAGAACCAAGAGATTGTGGGAAATTCTCTGCTGTTTTTTAACTTAGATTTGTTATCCTCACAGATTCCTTTAGAATTTGGCAAATATCTTGAGAGAAAAGCACCCATGTGCTTAAGGCCCAAGGTGTTTATTTTTTTGTCAACTAGTCTTGTGCAACTGCAAACACTCTGCTGGCTAATTTGCTTTCTGGCAGCAACTCTCTGCTTGGGCCAAGTTGTAATTTTCAGTCTCTAGTTTGTGCCTATGTCCATAACTGGCAAAATCCTCCAGAAAGAGACTGTCTTAGTCACCTAGTGCTGCTATAACAGAAATATCACAAATGGATGGCTTTAACAAAGAGAAATTTATTCTCTCACAGTCTAGTAGGCTACAAGTCCAAATTGAGAGCGCCGGCTCCAGGGGAAGGCCTTGTCTCTCTGTCAGCTCCAGAGGAAGGTCCTTGTCATCAGTCTTCCCTTGGTCTGGGAACATATCAGCGCAGGAACCTCAGGTCCAAAGGATGCACTCTGCTTCTGGTGCTGCTTTCTTGGTAGTACGAGGTCCCCATCTCTCTGCTCACTTCTCTCTTTTATATCTCAAAAGAGATGGGCTTAAGACACTATCTAATCTTGTGGACCTCATCAATGTAACTGCCACTCGTCCATCTTATTATACAGTAGTGATACAATATACAACACATAGGAAATCACATCAGATTACAAAATGGCAATCATATAATGCTGGGAATCATGACCTAGCCAAGTTGACAGATATTTTGGGGGGACACAATTCAATCCATGACAGAGACAAAAAGAGAAAGAGAGAGAAAAGGTTGTTAGCTCATCTCAAGATGTTCTCTGCTCTCTAGAATTTTAGTCCTCGTGGTGCCCATTGTGTCTACATCTCTTTAATGTCTTTAAATGTACTCATTTGGGGCTATTTTATCATGTTTCAGTTGTTCTCAGCGAGAATGTAGATTTGACACAAACTATTCCATTCTGTCCAGTAGTGGAAATCCTCAGTGTCTGTTTGGGAGGAAAGGAAGCACCAGTCCTAATTCCTCACTACACTGAAATGGTTTTTAACTCCTAAATTCCATCTAAAGAGTTTTTCTTTTCCTTCTTTGTTTTATGGAGGAAGGGTTACTTCAGGCCAATGTTCATTGAGAAAACCATGCTTGCTTAAAGGCTAAGGGCAACATGGAATAACAAAGTTGTATGTTCTTTTTGTGTTTTTAAATCTAGCCAGGCATAGGATCATTGTAAAAAGCAGCCACTTAAACGAACAGAAAGAAAACTGGCAAGAAATCTGCAGAATATGGTGACTTCTGTAACGTTCTCTTCTCACTGTCAAGTACAAACTTTCTGTAGTATTCACTAAATGTTGCACGGAGTAACTGAGAACACCACAGGCTTCTTAATAATACCACACATATCACCTGCCAGCTTTCTCTACAGCAGGCATTAGTTATTCACAAAAACTCCTTTTTCATTATATATTAATTCTGATCTGACTTTCATTATGAAATTTTCTATGAAAAAGCACAGATAGTAAAATACTTATTCATATGCAATATATCTCTCTGAGGAGGTTATTTTGAACTTATTATTTATCATATTTTTAATAGAGAAATAATCTTTTTCCTTCAAAAGTTTAAAGATATCCAATGAATCTTACATTATAATCAATAATATATAATCAATAGCAATAAAATAATAATAATATTAACATAATAATGTCTTTAAAGAAAAAAATTGCCATCCCCAGTCGATTCCAACTCACGGTAACCCACGTGTAGGGTAGAACTGCATTCCACTGGGTTTTCAAGGCTGTGATCTTTGAAAGCAAATCACCAGGCCTTTGTTCCAAGGCATCTCTGGGTGGCTTCAAACCACCAACTTTTCAGTTAATAGTCAAGAACTTAACTGTTTGCACCACCCAAGGACTCCTATAATGTGGTCTAAAGATGATTAAATGCATACTATGAGTCAGGTGCAGTGTTTTCTGCTTTACATGCCTCATCTCATTGAATCATCTCATCAGCTCTCTGAGGGAGATATTCTTGACCCATCTTTACAAATAAGGAAACTGAGCATAAGTTCATACCCACATCTGTTTCATTCCAAAGCTAATGTTCTTAACCACAACAATATGCTGTCTCTGAGGTTAAATGAAAGCTGATGTATAGATTTCCAATTTGCTAGGTACCTATTCCTTGCTCGTTTCCAAATTTCATCAGATGGATAGACAGGTAAAGAGAGAGAAGTGCAAGTCAAATCTATCAATTCTATCACTTGTCAACCCATTGCTGTCGAGTTGATTCCGACTCATAGTGACCTATCACTTGTCAAAGGCTCCAATAAATGTTGACGGCGGAGAAAACGTTGCAACTAAAATGAATTTCTGATATCATCTGAAGATCACAATTTTCTGTATCATCTCTGTCCAACAGAAATGTAAAAAAGTGACCTCATGATTCCTTCCCATCCCTACTCTTACTCTGAGATAGTGTTTCTGTCCCTACTTGCTTGCTTCCTCTTCAGTGCCTGGTGACCTAATCTGATCCTTTACAGTCCAACAACCCAGATTCTAATTAAAGGAACTATCCAATCAGCTGTCAAGATTAGGTCTACTAGGTTTCATTTAGTGACGGATTACTCCTTGGATAAAATCATAACTTATCATAGAATGACCTTGACCATCTTCAATTTCTTTTCCTCCTCACCTCTGCTTTTAATTATTCTTACTATCATTGTTGCTACTGCTGCAGTTGTTATTATTATTGGTCATATGTTTTAATTAATGCTTTAATTTTACATCATTTAGCCACGCATGTCTACCTTACTGATATTTTCCCACCATATGCCTGTTTCTTGTTAATCGTAATAGAGCTATCAAAGACTCCAATCTCATCATAAATTAATTCTACTTCCTCTAGGATACTTGAAAGTTTTTGGTCTTTATAAAAGCATCTGCTATAAATTTAGTTATTTTTTTTTCTATTCTACAGTTTTGTGTATCATTTGTTAATCAAAATAATTAGAATAAAGTTATATCTTAAGTAATAATCCCCATGCCCTTGTTATTTGCATGATATTCAATTTTAATTTTCTGGTCTTATTATTAATTCATTATTCAAAGTAGCTCTTTTCTCTTTCCTCAGATTGAATTGACTTATAATTAAACACACTTTTAAAGATTTTAGAAACTTCTTCAGATAAATTTTATAAATGATAGCTCAGTTTTTGGAGGTAACACTTGTGAACGTAACACTTCTGAACACCGGCAGCTAGCACTCTAGGAAATAGAGATCAGTGTAGCCAGGCAACAATTTCAAAACCATCACATGGTCAAGCAGTAAGGTGAATATGAAAAATGCAGGCAGAGGTTCTATAGAATCTCTCTGGAGGGGATGTCTTAATATTAGCATTACAAAAATGTCTCCAGCTCCCCAATCTTAAATACATAATTTGCGAATAACATTATGGGTTTGCAGCTGGCAGTGAAGTGTGATATATTGTTAATGCTTTCTGCAAATGTTAGAGTAGCTATCTATCAAGACTCTATTGTCTGTGATGGCTTTCATATAGCACAGTCCAAAAACACTTCAGTCTCCTGCTAAACTAGAGATTTCACTGTTCTGCAGATCATTAAAAGTTTTATTACATCTAAATAATAAAAGCCCATTATTAGGGTCAATTCATAGCTATAGAGTTTGCAATTTTAGGATTTTCTCTACGGATTTGCCTTGTACTCTCTGGAATCTAAGCTTTCATTTTGGGGGGTAAAAAAAGATAAGTAAACTTTCTGTAGCTTTCTCGGATAGGAAGACAGCACCGACAACATTTAAACACTGTGCCTGAAAGCCAAGCATATCAGGTTCCAATTAACATTCTCAATCCAAACTCCCCTCACATTTTCTCAGGTTGAAGGAGGTTGGGCTTCAATGAAAGGCTGTGTTTATAAAGTGATTATGAAATTTTCTCCTGTCATTCAGTTTTGTGGGGTATCTCTGGGCAATTTCTGACGTTGCTACTCTAGCAACGGCGTATTTAGTGCTTATCACAGACAGAAGCATTCTGAAATTGTGAGGGAGGAGCCGTAATTTATAATGTGCTACAAATTGCTCTCAACCCTAGAATACAAATTCAAGTATGATAGTTGATACCAATCTGCAATGTATTTTTGAGTAATTCCAATTGCTTATGAAAATCCCTTAATGGTTTGGGGATACATTTTGTCTACCTAACAGTCACTCTGACTGCGTTGAGAATTCAGACACAATTTTTAAAATGCAGAAGGGATTTCAGGGTAAATGAGATTTTTTTAAACCCCGTGTGTTCAAAATACAGGCATCTTTGCTTTAAGCACCAAGACCCTGTAAGACTCTGCAGATAGGATGGCTCTGAGAAAAAGTTCATTCTCGGTAAATATGACCGGGAATGTCAACTGAGCACAACTTTAAATGATCTGTGTACGTTAGGCATTTTCCTACATGAAGAGAGAATAGTGCATATCTCATCACTTGCTTTCAACATGTTTGTTGAGCAAGACGTAGTTGTGCTAACACAGAGAGAGAGAGAAGTAAAGCCATTCAGAACTATTTCTACAATAGCCAAAGTGGAAACAAGTGTGCAATATGGCTGTTGAACCAATAGAGCTATAACACATTTTGATTATTGTTTAAAATACAACACATCTATAATGCATTACTTGTTTAGAATTTGAGAATAAATTCATCATAAACAAATCTCAAGTTCAAGTGCCTGTATCTAACTTGAGGGAAGAAAAGCAGATAGGCACGGCAGACGACACTCATCAGTACACTATCACCAGTAGTGAGGAGGAGCATTCCCAGTGGGCTTGATTTGAGCCGTTGTTAACTGAACAGAACAGCCATCGAGAAGGAATTTAGGGTTGAGAAACAAAGAGGTAGAATTCTCTTTTTTTTTTTTTGTGGCAGTGAATGTGGTCCTTGCCCGTTTGAAGACCCTACGATAATGCCTCAGCACTAGTGCCTAGATCATAGATAACCACTGCTGTCAAGCGCTCAACCACGGTGCCACCAGGGCTCCTTAGATCAGTATAGGCCAGAACAATTTGCTGCTCTTCATCGTATTATAGATGGGATACCTATATCCCGTGGGAGGTTGGTAGCCATTTCCCATGTTGTAAGGTAAAGCCTAGAAGTTGGCATTAATTGTGTTTCATCTCTACTGAGTTTCTTACCTCCTCATATCTTTGGAACCCTGGTGGCACTGTGATTAAGAGCTTTGGCTGCTAACCAAAAGGTTGGCAGTTCGAATCCACCAGCTGCTCCTTGGAAACCCTATTGCAGTTCTACACTGTTCTACAGGGGCGCTATGAGTTGGAATTGACTAGACAGTTTGGTTTTTTTTGTTTTGTTTTGCCTGATACGGTAAGAACATGGTGTTAAATAAGCCAACAGAGGACTTGACACTTCTTGGTCTGAAAATGAGCCTGTCAGTTTCACTTATACAGTTACCAGCTAACCTGACACTGTAAGCAGTGCAGGACTGCGTTAGAGTTCAAGCTTGACCGTGTGACTTGCTTTGGCCAATAAAATGTGAGTGGAAGTGAGGTGTGCCATTTCTAAGCAGAAGCTCAAAGAGCCATTGCATGACTCCATCATGTTCTCTTTTCCTTTGGCCATGAGACCATAAATGTCCCAGATAGAGTTTCTTCAGGTTGGGTCTGGAAAGGGCACACATTCACAGTACAAGCTTTTGTCATTGCTGGCTGCTGAGACTTGGGAGTTGTTTGTTACCCATAGTATGATTTAGCTGAAGCTGAACGACACGTCTTATGTTCTTATCTTTGGTCCTGAGCCTCTGCCCGTCTATATTCTCGTGCTATTTATCGGTTGCCTGGAAACTCCACTAAACTCTATAGGACAGAGTACCGTACCGTGCCTGTTGCCATCAAGTGGAGTCCAACTCATAGCGACCCTATAGGACAGAGTAGAACTGCCCCATAGAGTTTCCAAAGAGCACCTGGTTGATTCGAACTGCCGACCTTTTGGTTAGCAGCCATAGCTCTTAACCACTATGCTACCAGGGTTTCCAGAACTCCACTAGCATTTACCATATAGATCCTTCTGCCCACTCTGGACAGTGTTGTAAGTTCTCCCCACCCACGTCAAACTTCCATTCCTAGTTTTTTGTTTTTGGGGATTGTTTGTTTTCAATCAGCTATCAGGAAACCCAACTTGACCAAATGACATACATGAAGGTGCAAGGGAACCTCGGGTGCCCAGTTGATGCATAATTTTGCCACAGGAATCTCTGATTTAAAGACAAGTATATTCATCCAAATAAAACACTCTCTAATAATGGAATTTCAAAAAAGTTGTTTCGGGGAAAGGAGGGACATTCCAGCACTTCTATTAGGTACTTACCAAATACCTCTCCCTACCACTGATAGGAAAAAAAAAACTTCAAAGCACAAATCTAGAGATTATATTTTAGCTATAACTTGAACTATATATACTTGCAATTACTCACCATGTGCAAGGCACTTCATATGCATTATCTCACATAATCTCTTCAACTGATCTATACAATAGATATCACTTATCATCCCCATAAGTACACTGAGGCACAAGGTCTTGTGGCTGGTGAGTGGCAGAGCCCATGCTTGGTAACCACTATGCTATGTAACAGTGACACCAATGAACTCTTTATTCTCACAGTCCAAGGGAAAATAAAGCATCATTGTGGATTTGCTAACATCTTGCTTACTTTTTTACTTTACAATCTATATTGTGATTTTTTATATGGCCATTATGATAAACGGGATAATAGAGGCAGATACTTCCCATCAGAATGGCTTAGTAAGTACAAAATCCAAAGTCAAGCTACCTCCTCTGCTTCAAACACTTAAAAAATATTAAAATAGAAAGAAAACCGAAACAAATAAAACAACAACAAAGCAGAAAGATGTACCCCGGCTTAAAAGCAAGGCTGTGGATCTAAAAGGAAAACAGAAAACCAAAACGTTGATGCAGGTGGGGGTTGAGGTATGGATGCTAAAACCATGACCTGCCAGACTCTGGTGGTGGTCATAAAGGTTGATCCTGCAAGATAATGAGAACTGAAAGTGTTCTGGAGTCCCTGGATGGTGCAAATGGTTAACACGCTCGGCTACTAACCAAAAGATCAAAGGTTCGAGTCCACCCGGAGGCTCCTTGGAAGAAAGGTCTAGCAATCTACTTCTGAAAAATCAGCCATTGAAAACATCATGGAGCACAGTTCTCCTCTGACACACACCAGGTCACCATGGGTCAGAATCAACTTGACAACAACTGGTTTTAAGAGTGTTGTATGCTGGAAGAGTATCTAGAGCCAAGTTCACGGCTAGAACAAGAGGCTACAGCGTAGCTCTCTGCCGCTCCTGAAGGAAGTTTGAAAAAAATGCTGCTGAAGGAGGCCTGAGGCTTCAGCTATTAGAAATCCAAGAGTCTAGCAAAATGGAAGGAACCAAGCTGCCTTCTAGCTCTGTGAATGGGTCGGCTATATCCCAATACCAGCAGAAATACCATACAGTTATAAACTTTGTTCTTAATTGGGAGTGCCTGAGTCAGGGCAAATACACAACTCTAGACAGGAAGACAGAAGCACAAAGGAAAAGAGCAAGGGAAAGAAAAATCTCTGCACTTAAGATGGCCCTGTGAATCCAAATTCCTAAACACAGAGAAATCCAATGCTAACAAAGAGAGCCAAATAATAATAATAAGTAAAATAAAATAAACTCACTCCAAATGAAATTAACGTCATCAAATAATCTAAGACCTTAAAATACGTATTTGTAGGGTGGTTAAAAAGACTAATGAAACAACATTCAGAAAAACATAATAATAAATAATTAAATAAAACCACAGAAATTAAGCAAGGTGCTTATGAAAAATAATTACTAATTTTTGAAATAAAGAAAGACTATTTTTTAAAATGGAAGAATAAATAATAGGATAAATTGTAGACTGTACTGAAGAGAGAATTAGTAAATTTGAGTGGTCCAGCACGAGTTCAATAAGAGTTCCAGAAGGAGAGAATTGAAGAAATAATAGCTGATAGCTTTACAGAATAGAAGGAAGACATGAGTCATTAGATGAAATGTATACTCCAAGTTCTGAACAGGATGAAGAAGAAATCCACATCCAGACTGAAAAACAAAATCTAAAGATGCCAAAAATGATAGATTACCCACGCAATAACGACAATTAAGCTGGCAACAGAACTTTCATAAGCCAAAAGACAATGGAATAATTTTTTTTATGTGCTGAAGGAAAGAAACAGTAAGTCTTAAATTTTATACACAGCTAAACATTTAATTAAGAAAGGGCAAAATAAAGGGTTTTTTTACACTTATAAAAATAAGAGTGTTTACGACCCACAGATGCTCGTTCAAAGAATGATGAAAAATATGTTTCGGCAAGAAGGAAAGTGGCACCAGAGTGAGGATGGATGTTGGTGACTTGCACAGCTCACCCCCCTTGAAGTCAGGCTTGAGCACATGCTTCCTTTGGCCAAGGAAATTTGGAGCAAAAGTGATGTGTAATTCTCTGGTGTGAAGGCTGTAAGAGTCAGCGCATGCTTCACTATGCCCTTTCCCCCTGCCCAGCTCCCAGCACTCTTCCACATAGGAGTTCTTCCTTCAGCTGGTCTTCAGGATACAGGAGCTGAGCCCCTAGCCAACCTGGAATGTGGGCAGGAGATAAAACTATACTGTGCAAGCCACTTCTTTTTTAATAAAATTATTTGTTAGCACAGTATCGTAGAAGTTTTCAGCGGCTGATTTTTCAGATGCAGATTGCCAAGCCTTTCTTCCAAGGCTCCTCTGGGTGAAATCAAACCACCAACCTTTCAGTTAGCAGCCATGTGTTAACTGTTTGCATCACCCAGAGACTTCATTACGAAGACCAATTACACGAAGTACAAACGAAAATTACACAAAATTAGAGGAATTGCAGAAATTGATAGAAGATGCTGGAAAAGTTGGTTAACAGCTAATTGTAGAAATATTAGCTAAGTTCTAAGGAAAATCTAAGTCTCTAGGCAACAACAAATGGAATATGTTCAGAGGAGAGTTAAAGTATGTGTATTCTGGAAGACAATAGAAATACTGAATAATCTTAAGCTTTGTTAAAAAATGTATAGGTAAGTATGTATGTTTAGAATTTAAATATACTCACTAAAAGAATAGAAATACAATCTAAAGCTTTCAAACCAGCAGAGGGAAGGAGGGAGAATAATGAAAACTCAACCCACTCATGAGAAATTAGAAGGCACGAAGAGGGAGAAAGAAGTAAAAAAAAAAAAAAAATGATGATAAACAGATATCACAGGAGAATATGGTGGAAATAATCCTAAATACATTAAAATAAAATAATGGAGCTAACTCATATCTTAAAAGACAAACCAGGCTGATTTTTTTTAATGCAGCTATTTGCTGCTTTAGTTCAAAAAAAAAAAAAAATACCTAACACAAAGCCGGAGCCCTGGTGGCACAGTGGCTAAAAGCTCAGCCGCTAACTGGAAGGTCAGCAGTTCAAATCCACCAGCTGCTCCTTGGAAGCCCTATGGGGCAGTTCTACTCTGTCCTATAAGATCACTGTAAGTTGGAATTGACTCAATAGCAACTGGTTTGGTTTAGGTTTTTTTTTTTTTAAACACAAAGCCACACAAAAAGAGACGGAAAAAGATACACTATGCAAATACTAATGAAAAGAAAGCTAGTATAGAAATATTAATATCAGACAAAACAAAATTAAAGTCAAAAAGCATTAACAGCATTAAAGAAGGATGTCAACCATAAAAAAGGAACAATCCACCAAGAAGACATAAAATCATTCTCTCTTGAACCCACTCCAGTCATGCTTTTGTTTCTATCCCTCCAAGAAATCACTCCTGTCAATGTCACAAAAGACCTTCACGTTACCAAAAATCAATGGTGAGTTTCCAATCTTCATCCTACACACCTTTCACAACATTTGACAGAGTTATTGATGTTCTCCTAAAGAGGCTTTCTTCACTTCTCTCCTGCAACACCATACTCTTTGCTTTGTCTTCCCCTTACTGGCTGCTCCTCCTTTCCCCAAGCTTAAACATTACCTTGGCCCAGGGCTCAGGCTTGACACATCTTCTCTTCTCCTCGTCCATGGCAGAGGTTGGTAGTTGCTTCCAGAGACACTCCCTGAGTGGGTAGTGGAGGGATAATTGTAGTTCCTTGCTATAGAACAGAGCAAGAAAAGAGCAGGGAATGAATATGAGAGCAAATAGACATACAACTGTCACAAGCAAGTAACAGGCATTACATGGTTAATATTGTAAAGCAGAACTCTTCATTTTTACCTCCATGCCTGATCTTCCCAAGTCTTTCCCGTCTCAATAAATGGCAATACCATTCATCTGTTTGCTCAGGCAAAAAACTTAGGTACCATTCTTGATTTCTCTCTTGCTGTTCCACCCTACATTCAATTCATCACCAAATCCAACAAGCTGAATTTTCAAAATGTATTCCAGATCTGCCCACTTCTAATCATTACCTCTTTAGTCTAAACTAATGTCAGCTCTCTTGCCTTGGCAAGTGATCTGAATTCAGACTTTTAGCCTCCTAAACTGTGAAAAAACAAATTTCTGTTTGTTAAAACCAGCCACTTGTGGTATTTCTGTTATAGCAGCACTACATAACTATGACACCCTGCTAGTCAGTAAGGCCTTAAAATACATAAGTGAAAACAGAGAATTAAAGGAGAAATTGATAATTTTCAAGTTATGCCCTTCTTTCTATCAAGTGTAACGGATAAATCAGATTTTTAAAAATATTAATATATAAGATACAAACAACAAATTAGTAAGTCTGATGTAAGATATATATAAAACCTTATATCCTCAAAATAATATACATCCTTTATAAAGTTACTAAAAATTGATGCAGTACTAAATCAGAAAGAAAGCCCTAACATTTTAATGCATCTATATCATACAGACCATAGTACAATGAAAATCAAAGTCAGCAATAAAAATACAGTAAGTTAAAAAAAGATATGCTTGGAAACTAAAAATCAGACCTCTAAACATCCATGATTAAAAGGAATTCAGAATAGAAATTACTGAATTATCCTTAAAAAAAACCATTGCCATCAAGTTCATTCTGACTTATAGTGACCCTATAGGACAAAGTAGAACTGCCCCATAGGGTTTCCAAGGAGCAGCTGGTGAATTTGAACTGCTGACCCTTTGGTTAGCAGCTGAGCTCTTAACCATTGCACCACCAGGGCTCCATAGTCTCCGTACTCGTCCCCAATCTCCCTCTTGCTTCAAAACAGTTTGCTCTGCACGGAACAGACAGAGATATCCTTTTCAATGGAAGTCAGCTCCTGCCACTCTGGCCTTCTTGCTATTCCTCAAACATGCCAATTTTGCTCCCTCAACACGCTTGCCCTGTAGGGTCTTTGCCGTTGCCTCCAACTGGAATGATCTCCCTACATACGCACATGACTTGCCCCCTCACTTCATTCAGTCTCTTCTCAAATGTCACTTGCTCAGATCATGATACCCTGACAGTCTCTCTCCTTACCCTGCTTTTTCTTCTTCACGGCACTTGCAGCTACCTGATATTATGTTGTTGTTGTTGTTAGCTGTTGTTGAGTTGGACTTGAGTCCTAGTGACCCCATGAACAACAGAACAAAATGCTGCTGGGTCCTTCATCAGTCCCATGATCAGAACATTGTGATCCGTAGGGTTTTCACTGACTAGCTTTCATAAGTAGATCATCAGGCCTACACCTTCCTTCCTAGTAGATCTTAGTCTGGAAGCTCCACTGAAAACTGTTCCGCATCATAGCAACACACAAGCCGCCACTGACAGATGGGTGGTGGCTGTTCATGAGGTGTATTGGCTGGGACTCTAACCTGGGTCTCCTACGTGGAAGGCGAGAATTCTACCAGTGAACCACCACTACCCCAATACTGTTTATTTATGAACTGTCTGTCTCCCCCCACTAGAATGTAAGCTCCCTGAAAGTGGGCACTTTTCTGCCTTTGTTCACTGTCATATTCCCAGTACTTGGAACAGTCCTGAGCACATCCTAAGTACTCAAGAAATATTTGTTGAGAGAATGAACACGTAAATCTTTGAGTTAATCATGAAATTGTATGTACCTAATAACAAGAAGGCATGCAGTCTTTCTCTCTTGAACCCCTGTGTTATGGATCAAACTGTGTCCCCCCCAAAAAAATGTGTTATAAATCCTGACTTCTATGTCTGTGATTATAATCCCATTTGGGAGTGGGTTGTCTTTGTTATGTTAATGAGACAAGATTAGTGTAGGGTGTATCTTGAGTGAATCTCTTTTGAGATATAAAAGAGATTAAACAAGCAAGCAGAGCAGAGATGGGATAAGATAAATGTCAAGACACTTGGGGAACTCCAAAGAACCAGGGAGCGGAAGCTGAAGAGACAAGGGCCTTCCTCCAGAGCCAACAGAGAGAGAAAGCCTTCCCCTAGAGCCGGTGATCTGAATTCGGACTTTTAGCCTCCTAAACTGTGAAAAAATAAATTTCTGTTTGTTAAAGCCAGCCACTTGTGGTATTTCTGTTATAGCAGCACTACATAACTAACACACACTGCTAGTCGGTAAGGCCTTGAAATACATAAGCAAAAACAGAGAATTAAAGAAGAAATTGATAATCCTCAAGTTATGCCCTTCTTTCTATCAAGTGTAATGGATAAATCAGATTTTTAAAAATATTAATATATAAGATACAAACAACAAATTAATAAGTCTGATACAAGATATATATCCTTACATATCTTAAATACCAGCAGTATATAAACCTGATTTCCTCAAAATAGAGAATATACATCCTTTATAAAGTTATTAAAAATGGATGCAGTACTAAATCAGAAAGAAAGCCCTAACAAATTTTAATGCATCTATTATCATATAGACCACAGTATAATGAAAATCAAAGTCAGCAATAAAAATACAGTAAGTTAAAAAAAGATATGCTTGGAAACTAAAAATCAGACCTCTAAACATCCATGATTAAAAGGAATTCAGAATAGAAATTACCGAATTATGCTAAATGTATTACATTTCAAATCTTGTAATATGCATAATATTGTTTGGAGTTACGTGCATACCCTTAAATGAATTTGTTATAAAACAATCAGTAGTTTTTAAACATGAGTTAAGTATTTAAATCAAGAAACTAGAACAATAACAAGAGTACACCATAAAAATACATGAGCAAGAAAGTAAAATGCAAAAGAAGACATTTATGAAATAGAAACAAACAATAGGGAGGATCAATAAAACTAAAAGTTAGACTTTGAAAAAATGAGGACTTAATAAATAATATTACAAATATAAATGATATAACTACAGATAGAAAAGGACAAAATCGCTAAACAACTTTGTGCAGATAAAAGGATAATTTTCTATAAAAATATAATTTACCAAAATTCACTGAAGAAATAAAAAACCTGAATCAACTAATAAGCTACACGTCAGTAAAATCAGCAGCCAAAATCTCCACACCCCAAAACCTCCCCCTCAAAAAAAGTGGTAGAGTTTTACAGATGAGGTTTAACAAAACTTCAAGGAACCGATAATCCCTACGTTAAAAAAAAACTATTTCAGAAAACTAAAAGCGGGAAGACAACGAATTAAGCCTACACAGTTACTATAATATATATCCAAAGAGAATAAGGAGAGTAGAAGAAACAGTAGAAAGACAAAAAACATATAGGAAGAGATTGATATGTTTGACTCATTAAAATGAAAAGCTTTTCTTTTTATCAAAAGCTACCATAAACAAAGTGAAAAGTCTAGGTCCAGACTGAGAGAAGTTATTTGCGTGTATATAACAAAGGATTATGTGAAAAACTTACAAAATCAGAAAGAGAACGACAAACTAGTAGAAAAAATAGGCAAAGTATATGTACAAGCAATTCACAAAAGAGGAGACCAGAACTGACAATAAACTTATGAAGAAATGCTCAACCTCATTAGTAATTAGAGAAATGCACATTAAAACAATGATGGATGCCATTTCATTCCCAACATATTGGCAAATCTAAAAGCCTAATAATACCCCATGTTGCAGAGAACTTTGAGAAAAAGTGAGCTCTTAAATACTGCTGGTGAACATATAAACTGGTTCCACAACTTTGGAGATCAAGATGGCAATAATTAGTAAAAATAGCATGCCTGACAACCCAACAATTCTAATTCTTGGTACATAATCCAGAGAAATTTTCCAGCACATGTGCCCAAGAAAACATGCATAAGAATGATCACTGCAGCAATTTTGTTGCAGCAGGAAAAAAAATTGGAAACAATTTAAATGTTCATTAACAGCAAATTGGATAAATAAATTGTGGTATATTCATACAAAGGACTTTTTAGAGCAGTTAAATTGAATGAATTAGAGCTGCATTTATCAACATAGATAAATCTCAAAAACATCAGGATGAAGAAAAAATACAAAAACAAAAAAGACCAGCTGCAGAATATGTATACTATATCATCAGTATAAAGATTGAAAACATGTAAAACAACACTATTTAATGTTTGCATGTGTTATATATGTAGTAATTCTAATAACATAAAAATATGCATAGGAATCAAAAGGACAAATTCAAGATAGTGCTAACATTTGGGAATGAGGGAGTGTTATAAAATCAACGAGGTGCACACAAAGGTCTTTAAACATATATATCTTCTTAAAAAAAAGAATAATGATAAGGCAAAAGAATAAGAATAAGGCAAAATGTTAAGATTTGTTATGATATGAAAAGAAATGGTGAGTTTCATGGTAGATAAATGGGTGTTTGTTATATTACTTATTTGCAATCATTTTTTGTATGTGTTTGGAATATTTCATAATAAAAAACAAAAATAAAACAAGAGGCAGGAAAATAGCAATGTGAGGACTAAAAAAAAGGAGATGGGGGAAACAAATGAGGTTAGAATTACTAGTAAATAAAGAGAAGGAAAAAATGTGAGAAGGTAAGGAAAGGAAGAGCAAAACAAACTATCGAAGGTGAGCAGGAAATGGACAAAAGTCTGGCTAATGTCTGAGGGAATGAAGGCATGCTGATACCATTTCATTCTCTCTTCCACTGCTGATACCACTAACTCAATCGCTCCCCCTCTTGGGATGGTTAAAGAATCCAGAGTTGCACTGATCCCAGTAACACCACCTCTGCTCTCGTTTCTCCCAACAGCTGGATCTCTATTAGTTCTTGGGGAAGGCAGGGCGCAAGCTTTGTGTACCTACCCAGACTTCAGGTTGGTACTTTCTATGATCCTGAAATTCAAATGAAGGACATCTCTTAGCACTCCTAAAGATAGTGCTTTTTCCTACTGTAGTAAATCACTGCCTAAGCAATGTCAATTTCAGGAAACTATTGACTATTTAACTTCAGGAAGTAAAGCAATTTTTACTTTTAGGAGAAATTACTGTACATTTTGTTCACAGTATAAACTTCCCATCTTTAGCCCCAAACATTTCCATCTCTGGCTTTCCCTCTCCCCATTCAGGCACTGGAAGTGTGATGCTGTCCTCACCTCTTCATTCTAGCAGTTATAGAGTCCTGTCGATTTGCTCCTTCTCATATTGTACATGTGTTCCTACCTCTTGTCTGGGCAGTTGTAACAATCTAGTTCGTCTCCATACCTGGGGCTGCTCCCCCTTGAAGCCATGCTCTACACCATCATCTGATGAATTTTGTTATAACCTAGCTCTGATCTTATTACTCTTTTCCTCAAAAAAAATTAATGGTACAACAATGTCTAAAAACAGAGCTCAAATTCTCCACTCCAGCTTTCAAAGACCACTGTGACCTCTTCCCAAGTTGCTCCACTTGGCTTATTCTACCATAACTTATGCACTCATCCTGTGCCCCAGTTAAATGGTCATTCTTAATCATTCCCTACCATCTTCCACCTCTGAACATTTACTGTACTTAGAAAGTTCCCTCTACTTTCTCTTTCCTGATCTCCACCTGGGGAAGTCCAATCCAGCCTTCAAGATCCTGCTCAAATGCAGTCTACTCCATAGAGGCTTACCTAAAGCAAGCTCACCCCTCCTCAGCATTACTCTACCAGGTTATAAATCACAAAAGGGCAGAGTATCATTTCCTGTTCATTGCTATGTTTTCTGTCATGCTTAGCATGGTACCATACATATAATAGGTCCTCATGGATACTTAAATAAATATGTGTAAACATATACTACTTAAAATCACATGCCACCATTCATCTGTCAGTTTGTCATACTGTGGTGTCATAAAGGAAGGAAGGCACTCAAAATACGACTGGGGAAGAGCTGCCTTCTCAAAGTAGAGTCGACCTTAATGACTCGGACGGAGTAAAGCTTTCTGGACCTTCATTTGCTGATGTGGCATGACTCAAAATGAGAAGAAACGACTGCAAACATCCATTAATAATCAGAATGTGGAATGTATGAAGTATGAATCCAGGAAAATTGAAAGTTGCCAAAAATGAAATGGAACACTTGAAGATCAATATCCTAGGCATTAGGGAGCTGAAATGGACTGGTATTGGCCATTTTGAATCAGACAATCATATGGTCTCCTATGCTGGGGATGACAAATTTAAGAGGAATGGCATCACAGTCATTATCAAAAAGAACATTTCAAGATCTATCCTGAAGTACAACACTGTCAGTGATAGGATCATATCCACATGCCTACAAGGAAAACCAGTTAATACACTATTATTCAAATATACTCACCAACCACTAATGCCAAAGATGAGGAAATTGAAGATTTTTACCAACTTCTGCAGTCTGAAATTGATCAGACATGCAATCAAGATGCATTGATAATTACTGGTGATTGGAATGTGAAAGTTGGAAACAAAGAAGAAGAACTGGCACTTGGAAAATACTTCCTTGGTGATAGAAATGATACCAGAGATAGCATGAAAGCATTCTGCAAGACCAATGACTTATTCATTGGAAATAGCTTTCTCAACAACATAAACAAAAACTATACACAGGGACCTCGCTGAATGGAATACATAGGAATCAAATCGATTACATCTGTGGAAAGAGATGATGGAGAAGCTCAATATCATCAGTCAGGAGAAGGCCAGAGGCCAGCTGCAGAACAGACAACCAATTGCTCACGTGCAAGTTCAATTTGAAGCTGATGAAAATTAAAACAAGTCCATGAGAGCTAAAATATGACCTTGAATATATCCCACCTGAATTTAGAGACCATCTCGATAACAGATTTGACACATTGAACACTAATGACCGAAGACTAGACGAGTTGTGGGATGGCATCAAGAACATCATACATGAAGGAAACAACAGGTCATTAAAAAGACAGAAAAGGAAAACAAAAAAAAAGACGAAAATGTGTGTCAGAAGAGACTTTGAAACTTGCTCTTGAGCATAGAGTAGCTAAAGCAAAGGAAGAAATGATGAAGTTAAAGAGCTGAACAGGAGATTTCAAAGGGCGGCTTGAGAAGACAAAGTAAAGTATTATAACAAAATGTGCAAAGACCTGGAGTTGGAAAACCAAAAGCGAAGAACATGCTTGGCATTTCTCAAGCTGAAAGAACTGAAGAAAACATTCAAGCACCGAGTTGCAAAGGTGAAGGAGTCCATGGGCAAAATATTGAACGATGCAGGACCATCAAAAGAAGATGGAAGGAATACACAGAGTCACTGTACTAAAAAGAATTGGTCAGTATTCAACCATTTCAGGAGGTAGCATATGTTCAAGAACCAATGGGACTGAGGGAAGAAGTCCAAGCTGTACTGAAGGCATTGGTGAAATACAAGACTCCAGGAACTGATGAAATACCAATTGAGATGTTTCAACAAATGGATGCAATGTAGAAGTGCCCACTTGTCTATGACAAGAAATTTGAAAACAGCTGGCCGACTGACTGGAAAAGATCCATATTAGTGCCCATTTCAAACAAAAGTGATCCAACAGAATGTGGAAATTATCAAACAATATCATTAATATCACATACAAGTAAAATTTTGCTGAAAATAATTCAAAAATGGTTGCAGTAGTACATCAACAGGGAACTGCCAGAAAATAAGCTGGATTCAGAAGATGTGGAATAAGAGATATCACTGCTAATGTCAGACGGATCTTGGCTGAAAGCAGAGAATACCAGAAAGATGTTTACCTGTATATTATTGACTATGCTAAGGCATTCGACTGTGTGGATCATAGCAAATTATGGATAACATTTCAAAGAAAAGGAATTCCACAACACTTAATTGTGCTCATGAGGAACCTGTACATAGACCAAGATGTAGTCATTCGAACAGAACAAGGACATACTGCATGGTTTAAGATCAGGAAAGGTGTGTATCAGGGTTGTGTCCTTTCACTATATTTATTCAATCTGTATGCTGAGCAAATAATCTGAGAAGCTGGACTATATGAAGAAGAACACGGCATCAGGATTGGAAGAAGACTCATTTAGAACCTGTGGTATGCAGATGACACGGCTTGCTGACTGGAAGCACTTACTGATGAACATCAAAGACTACAGCCTTCAGCTTCGAGGAGATCGGAGCTCTTATGCGCTGCTGGTGGAAATGCAAAATGATATAGCCATTTGGAAAATGATATGGCACTTCCTTAGAAAGCTAGAAATAGAAATACCATACGATCCAGCAATCCCACTCCTAGGAATATACCCTACAGCAATAAAAGCCGTCACATGAATAGACATATGCATACCCATGTTCATTGCAGCATTGTTTACAATAACAAAAAATGGAAACAACCTAGATGCTCATCAACAGAAGAACGGATAAACAAACTACGGTACATACACAGAATGGAGTATTATGCAACAATAAAGAACAATGATGAATCTGTGAAGCATCTCATAACACGGATGAAACTGGAGGACATAATGCTGAGTGAAATAAGTCAGTCACAGAAGGACTAATATTGTATAAGACCTCTACTGTAAAAACTCATGAAAAAGTTTACACACAAAAAGAAACAATCTTTGTTGGTTACAAGGGATGGGAGGGGTGGGGAGGAATACTAAATAGACAATAGGTAAGTGGTAACTTTGGTGAAGGGTAAGACAGTATGCAATACTGGAGAAGCCAGCACAACTTGTACAAGGAAAGGTAATGGAAGCTCCATAGACACTTCCAAACTCCCTGAGGGACTGAATTGCTGGGCAGAGGGCTGGGAGGAACACGGTCTCGGGGAACATCTAGTTCAATTGGCATAACACAGTTTATAAAGACAATGCTGTACATTCTACCTTGGTAAGTAGCATCTGAGGTCTTAAAAGCCTGTCAGCAGCCATCTAAGATACTCCACTGGTCTCACGCCTTCGGGAGCAAGGGAGAATGAAGGAAACAACATACAGGAAAAAGATTAGTCCGAAGGATTAATGGACCACAACTACCATGGCCTCCACCAGACTGAGTCCAGTACAACTAGATGGTGCCCGGCTACCACCACTGACTGCTCTGACCAGGATCACAGTAGAGGGTACTGAACAGAGCTGGAGAAAAATGTAGAACAAAATTCTAACTCACAAAAAAAGACCAGACTTACTGGCCTGGCAGAGACTGGAGAAACCCTGAGCGTATGGACCCCGGACTCCCTTTTAGCTCAGTAATGAAATCACTCTCGAGGTTCACCCTACAGCCAAAGATTAGATAGCCCCATAAAACAAAACGAGACTAATGGGACACAACAGCCCAGAGACAAGGATTACAAGGCAGGAGGGGACAGGAAGGCCTGTAACAGTGAACCCAAGGTTGAGAAGGGACAGTGTTGACATGTCGTGGGGTTGTTAACCATTGTAGTAAAACAGTATGTGTACTAACAGTTTAATGAGAAACTATTTGTTCTGTAAACATTCATCTAAAGAACAATAAAAAGTTTTTTTTTAAAAAAAAGAAAGAAAGCAAGTGACATATTGCATTGGGCAAGTCTGCTGCAAAAGACCTCTTTAAAGTGTTAAAAAGCCAAGATGTCACTTTGAGGACTAAGGTGCACCTGACCCAAGCCATGTTATTTCCACTTGCCTCATATGCATGTGAAAGCTGGACTACAAATAATGAAGATCAAAGAAGAATTGATGCCTTTGAATCATGGCATTGGCGAACAATATTGAATATACCACGGTCTGCCTGAAGAACAAACAAATCTGTCTTGGAAGAAGTACAGCCAGAATGCTCCTTAAAAGCAAGGATGGTGAGCTTTGCCTCATGTACTTTGGACATGTTATCAGGAGGAACCAGTCCCTGGAGAAGGACACCAGGGTTGGTAAAGTAGAGGGTCAGTGAAAAAGATGAAGGCCCTCAGCGAGATCGATTGACACAGTGGCTGCAACAATGGGCTAAACATAGCAATGATTGTGAGGATGGGGCAGGTCCAGGCTGTGTTTCATTCTGTTGTACATAGGGTCACTACGAGTCAGAACCAACTCAACGGCATCTAACAACAACAACAAATATCACACGTACAGCCAGGCGTCGCTTAACATCCGCCGGGGCAAGGTCCAACCACATACATATATGTCCGTTGTCGTGGATCGAATTGTGTCTCCAAAAAATATCTGTCAACTTGGGTGGGTCATGATTCCCAGTGTTGTATGACTGTGTAATCTGATGTGATTTCCTTATGTGTTGTAAAGTCTATCACTATGATGAGATTATATGTGATCTCCTTATGTGTTGTAAATTCTGTCACTGTGATGAGGTTATACTGATGAGGTTTACAAGATTAGATAGTGTCTTAATCCAATCTCTTTTGAGATATAAAAGAGAGAAGTGAGCAGAGATTCATGGGAACCTCACACCACCAAGAAAGTAGTGCCGGGAGCTGAGCGTGTCCTTTGGACCTGAGGTTCCTGTGCAGAGAAGCTCCCAGACCAAGGGAAGACTGATGTATCACAAGGACCTTTCTCCAGAGCCGACAGAGAAAGCCTTCTCCTGGAGCTGATGCCCTGAATTTGGACTTGTAGCCTCCTGGACTGTGAGAGAATAAACTTCTCTTTGTTAAAACCATCTGCTTGTGGTATTTCTGTCAGAGCAGCACTAGATGACTAAGACATCCATGGTCCCATAAAGTTATACAGCATGGGGAGGAGGAGGAGTTGTGGCCCCCACCCCCCACAGGACTGAGGGATGGAGAAAGGCATTGCTTAATGTCCACCACACTTTCTGGGAAATATGATATTATGTGATTTGGACATTGTGTGAACACCACATTATATACATTATATAAATGCTCGCCTCCTTCCTGACCCCTTTCCCCTCAGCTCACCACTCAATGGGGCTCAGGCCCCACCAGCCACCCTATCCCCATGCTTCCCTCCCTCTGTCTTGCCTGCTAGCCTTTCTCTTTCCTTTGCTCTTCGGGGTGGGGGGGAAGGGATCGGCGGGGAGGGGGTGCTGCCCCACAGTCTCCTCCCAGTGATTGGAGGTTGCTGGAAGGGAAGTTAACTGGCACATTACTGTATGGTGTTTGAACAATGTTTAAATCACATAACATCCTATTTCACAGAACGCATCATGGATGTTAAGTGACTCGTGACTGTACTTTCATAATCATACATTTGATGTAAGCTAATTGTAACCCTGAACTTCTGTCACCTAGTAGGCTCTCAATATGTGACTGTGTAAATGGATGGATGGATGGATGGA
Organism: Trichechus manatus latirostris; assembly: GCF_000243295.1. NCBI lineage: Eukaryota > Metazoa > Chordata > Mammalia > Sirenia > Trichechidae > Trichechus > Trichechus manatus. The sequence continues at coordinate 3,624,791 of NW_004444129.1, read as the reverse complement.
TTTTCCTATTCTCATTCTATAGCTAAAGAGAATCATGTTTTTGTTAGCTGCAACAGAGTCCACTCTGACTCATGGCAATCTTATGTACAACAGAACGAAGCATTGCCTGGCTCCACATTATCCCACAATCATCAAAGTGTTCGAGCTCATCGTTGCAGTTACTGTGCCAATCCATCTCACCAAATGTCTCCCATGTGCTTGTTGGCCCTCATCTTCACCAAAAATGTTCTCCTCTGGCAATTGATCCCTCTTGATGATGTATCCAAAGCAAGCGAGTCGGATAATGTTCTGTTATGATCCGTAAGATTTTCATTGGCTAATTTTCGAAAACAGATTGTCAGATCTTTCTTCCTAGTCTATCTTAGTCTGAAAGGTCCATTGAAACCTGTCCACCATGGGTGACCCTGCTGGTATTTGAAATACCGGTGGCATAGCTTCCAGCATCATAACAACACACAAGCTGCCATACTATGACAAACTGACAGATGAGGGGTGGAAGAGAAGCATATTTCTATCTTCTGAGAGCAACAGATAAGCACTGATTATATTTAATATGGTTCTAATGGGAAAATATAAATGCAAGAATCTGTCTGCATGTATATAAACTCACTACACTTTACACAGCAACAAACTCACTGCCATCAAGTCGATTCCGACTCTATAGGACAGAATAAGACTGCCCCATAGGGTTTCCAAGCCTGTAAATCTTTACAGAAGCAGACTGCCACATCTTTCTCCCTCAGAGCAGCTGGTGGGTTCCAACCACTAACCTTGTGATTAGCAGCTGAGCACTGTGCCACCAGGGCTTTACATATAATTCCTTTGTATAATACACATCCTTCATATAATTTGAAATTCTTATACTTCTTTTAATTGTTTACTGAGCCATCTTCCCTGATTCCTTTGTCTTCCATTGACAACGGCCCTTGATGAATACTAGTCATTTGATTCTTTTTAAAAAATATCACTCAATCATCCTCCTTGGGACTAATAGCATCTTTCTCTACAAATGATTGCTGCGGGTTATAAGGTCATACGTTCTTGAAATATTCTCTCATTTATAATTTTTAAATTAACTCAATTATTTCTAATGGTGAGTTGAGTATCTTGAACAGCAAAAAATTTGTGTTGCTATGTGACTTAATTCGTTGTTTAAAGGAGATGGGAAAGCTTGTGCAAGGGGAAATTGATCATTAAATCAACACATCCTCTGTGCCCTTTCCAAGACCTGCTCCCAGAGGAGTCCACTCCAGGCCAGGACTGCCAGGGCCTCCAGCACCCTTTTGCTTCTGCACATCTAACTGAGAAAATAACCACACAAAAATGGAACTCAATTTTTTAAAACGTCAATCAGCTGATATTACCTCCAATGTAATATTTTCACTCACACAGCATTAAAAATATATATGCATTAAACCTTCCGTCGGGTAGAAGAAAGCCTAACAAAGTTTCACTCTATTTCAATAAGAGTGAGTCAATTTAGGGGCCTTTGTTGTGTCTAGAGGCAAGATTTTTCTCTTGGGTTATCACAATACTGGGGGTGTCAATCAAAGAGCCACACTCGGAGGGCCGAGAGAATATCAGATGAGATCCATCACAAGGCTGAATTTTGGCCTGTATTTGTAAATGATTTCCTCAGCTGGGTCATCAATCACAGAGTCGTATGCATGGAGGGGATACTTCATTATTGTTCTATGGGGCTCCAATTATATGGGACATGACAAACAGCTATCAAGTTGACAACCTATCCAAGTACTCAGCAATTACCACAACCCGTGGCCATGAGAGTAACGTGGGCCTCTCTTTCCTTCTCAGGCGAAGGCTGACTGGAATGAAATATTTACCTCAAACAGCCTTCTGAGTGTCGTGTTCATTGCCAAGAAGGGTTTCCTCACCACACAGTAACAGGCCCCCAATTCAACATCTCATGTAAAACCATCATGTTTTAATATTGATTTTAAATTCCTCTACTCTTGCAGATAGTTTGAGACTAATGGAACGATTCCCCATGTGAAAAGGATAATTATATGTTTTTATTCTCTCCCAGAGCTCCCGAGAAGCCTTAAGCATTGCCTCAAATTTTAGGCCTCAGCCAAGAAGATAACCAAGTTTAAGTACAGTACTCAGTAGAAGTACAAATCATCAACTTGATTTCCATATTTATGCAGAAGTGTCTAGTCTCTCACACGCCAAGGGAGCTGGGGCACTACACGGGAATGATAGGTGCTTTCAGATCTTCAAGGAGAGCAGCATAGTGGCATTTAAGCTGCCTTTGATTGACTAAGGTGATTTGATTTCCACTCACAAGAGCTGTTAGGAAAATTGGATGGTATTTATAATTCTAATTTGTTTTACTCTGTGACTCTAGGAAACATCATCATGGTAAATATATTGAAATGTCAGGGTTATCACTTTCCACACAAAGTTTATTTTGTTTTTCCCCCACTGAACAAATGCCAGCAGCTTAGCCTGCTGAGCCCACGCTTATGTGAACCAGTGATCCAGGCAGCCTTCGGCAGTTCCGAGCGGCCATTTGGTGCGCTCAAGCTTGCACCGCGAAGACTTCCCCGGGACAGCCTCCAAGTTCGGGAGAGTCGGAGCCTTTTCAGCGCTGCCGGGGTCCGGTGTCACCAGGCAGCAGCAGGCTGCTTCCTAAGAAGCTGGCGCCTCTCGCTGCTCCAGGAGGGAAACTTGAATACTGATTTGGCAGCTTTGTAGCCCCCTCCTCTCTCTCCCCAAGGCTGAAGAAACTGCGAAAGTGCTAAGAGCACTGGTTTAGAATCTTCGTCCAGAACGACTTTGAGGAAAGCTGCCTTGAAAGTTGGGACTGAGTTCTTGGGCTGGCTCCGCCAAGGAGCCAGATGCTCTTTTCCTGAGTGGTAAATGCATAAGGGGAACAAGGACTCCAAGGACAGTGTCCAAAGGATGACAGCGCTAATGCACCGCAGAACGTAATGCTATGTATGTATCCAAATCCGTGTTCCGTGCAACGCAGGGACCAGTTTCAGGAGCATCCGTTTTTTTCCTATCACTAGTAAGCCTGGCCAGATGACATAATGGCAGTATCCCTTTTATAAAATGCGTCATCGCTGGCTCTGTTAGGGATTCATATTACATTCCTGTGAGATGTCTATCTTCCAAATGAAGACAGTGGGCGGATGGGAGGAGGTTGCTGAAACCGACAAAGGCAAAAAAGTGAGCCAGCGTCCCACGATGCTTCCCCTCTTCAGAAAGTTTAGGGCCTCAGTGTCTGGGTCTGAAGAAATTAAGGATTGTAATACCACCCGCTGGCTGAGTTCACCTGCATTGTAAGGGGCACATTCTTAAGCATTTATTTCATTTTGCTTTTGATTTGGAGGCTTGCTGTTTTTCATTTAGTATTGTTTTGTAAGTATGTAAGACATACACATACCTCAAAATCCTACAAAGCACTGTTCCCTTCTGTCTCTATCCCTTCTTCCCGAGAGAGGTAATCATTTTTATTAGTTTTGGTTTATCCTTCCTTTATTTAAGTATAAGCAAATATATTTATATATTTTTATCCCACACCATTCTTAGATAAAACATAGCTTACCATGTACACTTAGATTTTCTCACTAATCCTGGAAATGGCTCCAGAGCAGTATATGTAGATATTCTACATTCCTTTGCATAGCTGCATAGTACTCCATTGTGTAATCGTACCATAGTTCATCCATCTAAACTCATATTGATAACCCGTGGGTTATTTCTAGACTCTTAAAATTACAGGTAGTACTGCAGTAAATATCCTTGTGTATATGCTTTCATATTTTCGCCAGATTCTCTTTGGTATAGATTCCTAGGTGAGTGATTGCTAGTCAGTGGATAAGGGTATATGTAACTTAGGTAGCTGTTGCCAAATCCCCTCCATTGGGGTTAGACCACTTTGCCTTCCCACCAGCAATATAGAGGAATGCCTGTGCCTCCCTCTAGCTCACCAAAAGGGGAGAACGATGAGACTTGGATATCAACATTTTAGATTTTGCCAATGCGGTGTCAGTGTCCCAGGGCCTGGTTATCAGAGCCAGTTCCATATTTCATGCAGGGAATGATCTGTTTTACCTTAAACGCTCACCTCAAAATGCAGCTCCATGGTGTTATTATTACCAGTCTTGAATTCCCCTTCGTCAAAAGAATATCTCACTCTGGGCATAAAGGGAAGGGAAAACAACCCTCCTATGAGTTCCCATTAGTAAGACTTCCTATTTATTATACTTACAGAGTATCTGCCATAAACCTACTGTATGCTACTGAAGCATTTGGGGGCTAAGGTATGGGGCTGAGGGAAAGGACAGCTCCAGAAAACTGCCTAATATGCCAAGATACAAGCTATCATAATAGATTCCAAATAATCCCAGCCAAGTGCTGCTCTATGCTCAACTCTGTTACTTGGTGCTGCCCCACCTGAAAGGAAACGAGGACGTTTTATATATGAGAGGTATAACAAAGAGCAAGAGAGAAGGAACACCAGCTATACGGTCATGAGACTTCTCGAGTAGAAGGCTGATTCAATTTTATACCACCATCAGCACTCAGCAGCACCTTGCGCATAGAAATTTAACAGTAAATGTTTGTTGAGTGTATGGATCAAATTTTTTAAATACTTGTGTATGCTTATTGACATTAGAGGAGAAATATTAAACTCCTTTTTTCTCTTAAGTTTTATGATATGGAATTTACAAAATTCTTCCAATTTGGAAAGATTTCATCCTATTAATCAAAACCTAGAGATAACAATAGCTGACTTTTGTTGAGTGGCTCGTATGTGCCAGGCACACTTTTAAGCCCCTTAGTAGTGTATTTCATTCAATCCTCTAAACAACCCCATGAGGTAGATACCATTGTTTCCTCCATTTTACAGATGCGAAAAGGCACAAAAAGGTTAAATAACTTACCACACTGTGCAGTTCTTAAGCGGTGGAGTCAGGATATAGAAATAGCATTCTTTAATTTGTTTGTAAATGGACACCTGCAAAATAATTCATTTGAGAATTGAGAGCTATTATACATAGATTGACCTTCTATTCCCAGGTGAGACCATCATGCCGTATCCAAGTCTCATTGTCCTCCCCTTGCTGCATCTGTGGAAACCCTGGTGGCATAGTGGTTAAGAGCTATGGCTGCTAACCAAAAGGTCAGCAGTTCAAGTCCACCAGGTGCTCCTTGGAAACTCTATGGGGCGGTTCTGCTCTGTCCTATAGGGTCACTATGAGTCGGAATTGACGCGACAGCAATGGGTTTGGTGGTTTGTGGTTTTTTTTTTTGTTTTTTTTTTTTTGGTTTGCTGCATCAGTAGACAGCCCACCCCATAGCCATTCTCTGCAGGTCTCATTTTGAGGCTCCTTCCCAGCCTCAGGAATTTTGCTTCAAATGAGTTGTTTCTTAGCATGATTTCTTTGCATCTAATTGGGCTGTTCACCACTTCCCAGAAACTTAGGCCTGGAGTATATAGTTTGAAGTTCTTTGCCATATATTAATAGAAATTCTGTTGCCCAGCCTTTCAGCTGCTTCGATGACTATGCAAAGGTTTTCCAGTATCCAGCTGTCATCAATCTTCCCCATATGCCATATAAGGAGAGATAAGTTGCAAGGTTCTATTGCTCAACCTCTGGTCTTGCCATTTGTTATCAATTATGGCATTTAGATAATGATGGTAAAATGATCATGAAGCTGGATGTGACATCTGTGGCTGAACTACCATTTTCAGTTTTTAAACAGCTTGTTCTGGGATATGAGGTCACGTAGGGGCCATATTCTCTTAACTGTTCCAGAAAATATGTTGAGTTTCTTTATGCTCTTTTATTTTCCTTTTATTTTTTTTTTTGTCAGTGAATCAATTATCAAACTAAAACCAATGCCGAAACTTAAACAGCTACCTATTCATTTGTTCTGGTTCTAGAAGGAAAAAAAATCACTGTACAATTAAAGTCAGTCTAGAGAACTTTGCTGATTTTACAGAATAGTCCAAAACCTCTTGTGTGATCATATGTTGTTATTAGCTGTATAGCTGTATATCTGATGTGATGGTTGTGTATCTTTCACCTGCTTATTTAGTCCACGCTCCTGTATGGATGAGATATAAAGACACTGAGATAAAGAAATGATTAATATAAAGCTTCTGCCTTGAAAAATCTCTCACTCTGATAGGAGAGACAACACAAAATCAAAAAGTGACTGCATAATAGTTCAATGCAATTACAGAGTAATATGCAAATCTTTTTTTTTTCTGTGATATTTGTTACCAACATCACAACATATCAACACTCTCCCTTCTCAACCTTAGGTTCCCTATTACCAGCTTTCCTGTCCCCTTCCTGCCTTCTAGTCCTTGCTCCTGGGCTGGTGTGCCCCTTTAGTCTCGTTTTCTTTTATGGTCCTGTCTAATCTTCAGCTGAAGGATGGACCTCAGGAGTGACTACATTTCTGAGCTAAAACGGTGTCCAGGGGCCATACTCTCAGGTTTCTCCAGTCTCTGTAAGGCCAGTAAGTCTGGTCTTTTTTTGTGAGTTAGAATTTTGTTCTACACTTTTCTCCAGCTCTGTCCAGGACCCTCTACTGTGATCCTGGTCAGAGCAGTCAGTGGTGGTAGCCGGGCACCATCTAGTTGTGCTGGACTCAGTCTGGTGGAGGCCGTGGTAGCTGTGGTCCATGAGTCCTTTGGACTAATCTTTCCCTTATGTCTTTGGTTTTCTTCATTCTCCTTTGGTCCTGATGGGGTGAGACCAGTGGAGTATCTTAGATGGCTGCTTACAAGCTTTTAAGACCCCAGACACTGTTCACCAAAGTAGAATGTAGAACATTTCCTTTATAAACTATGTTATGCCAATTCAGCTAGATGCTCCTCGAGACCATGGTCCCCACAGCCCTCTAATGTGAAAAATTTTGTCTTACCAGTGCTACCTGACTATATAGTATTTTTATACTAGAAGAGGAAAAAAAAAACATTTTTATTACTTTAAAAAGTCTTCCAAGTTGAATACGTACATCAGGCACCAACACTGATTATTTGGGACTCCAGGAACTTGGCATCTAAAGGCCATGAGGGTAGGATTCATTCATCCTTGGCTATTTCTCAAGCCAGATAGAAATGCTTTTTCCCTTTAAAGTCCACAACTGTGAGTCCTTACATTTTCTCCTCCTCAAGGCAAAGCAAAATAAATAAATAAATAAACACAAAGGAAAGGAAGATTTACATTATTGTTGCTAAGTACAAATGTGAATTCCTGTAACTGTGTGTTTCTGATCGGTTTGTTCATCACCTAATCACATCTACATGTGTACCTTGAAAGAGAGTATGGTTTCTTTCTGCAATGAATTATCAAACCCAGCAGAGAAGTAGAGAGTGTCATGGTAGGGATGGTTGGCTTCAGAATTGGTAAAGGTGGTGGAGAAAGGATGCATGTCTGACCTCCACCTCCTAGGAATCAGTCTTGGGCTGTTGATCTTGGTCCTCTTTCATCCTTGTGAAGTTAGAGGAGGTCAGGTGATGCTGCCCTCATGCCTTTTTTACACAGTGTCCCCCAATGTCACCATGGAAGATGTTTATCCAACCTTAGTTTCCTGGTCAAGTTCAAAAATACATCTCAAAATTAATAGTATTTCCTTTCTATCAGATTAGACATTGTTTATGTGTCACATATTAAATGTTATTGAACATCTAATTTCTCTTCAGGTACAAGAAGGAATCCAAACATATTTTTATATTCCAAAAATAAATATGAGATGCTTCTCCAAATAGCTGCTCTCATCTCTATTTTAATTCAAATTAGGATCATACTCCCATTATTATGAATTCAAAATGCACAGTTCAATGTATTTTAATTTAATTTTATATAATTCCCATCAGAGATTGGAGTGTGGGACTTCTGGACAACATGGCACTATAGGCAGAAGCACCATGCAATCCCTCCACAGCAAAGATCCGAAAACTAAGCCAAACAGAGAAAACGGCAATCCTGAAACCCTAAGCATCAAATGAAGAGATAAAGAACTCAGCCAAGCACCAAATGCAATAAGAAACTGACAGAGAACGGAGAGTGAGGAGAGATACATGCAGAGGTCCCCTATCAGCTAATGCAGCACTGATCCACCATCTTGGACTCCTATCAGAGACGAGCGAACAGGGGGTATGAGAAAGCGGCTTCACAGAGCTTCCGGCAGGAGACAGAACAAACGGTAACCAGTGATATAGGCTTTCCCACCCCCACCCTTCTTCACCCCCACTCAGCCTCCTCTGCTTCCTGCAGCCACAGTCTCTTGGCCGGGAAGCATTGGCTTCACCCCGGTGTCGCTTGGATTCTACCCGCCCACACTGGCCAGCTCCCTAAGTACCATTTGTTGGCTGCTGGTGTTGCTTTTTTCTGCTCTTTAGATTTCTTCCTTACCTCTCACCACCTCCCCCTCCTTTCTCTCAAGTACCTGGCTCAGTGTGCCATCTTTGCTTCTTCCTAAAAGGCTGTGAAACACCGCTCAAATGTGAGACTGCTTCCCGGCCAGTGCTGCCAAACTGGTGGGATCCCAGGGCTGTTTGTTTTGTTTTCAATTGTTTGTTTGTTTGTTTGTTTGTTTTCTTTTTCTTTTCTCGAACTGGTAATCTGTTCTAGCCGGGCAATACTGCACAGCTTAGGACCTACCCCTTCAGTTTGCGCAGACACGCAGAGGGATCCCTGAGCATATTTATTTTTTCTTGTTTTTTGTGGGGGGTTTCTTGTTCTTTTTTTTTAATTTGTTTGTTTTGTTTTCTTTTTCCTCTTTATCCCTTTTTGTCTTTCTTCATTACTCAGTTTCCCATCTCTCTATACTTTCCTTCTCTTCCTGTCCCCTGAATACCTGGCGCTGAGTGACACCTCTACACCTTCTAGCAAGGCTGTACTTCACAGCCTGGGAGCAACTTCCCCAGACCTCATAGCTGCACCAGTGGGATCCTTGGGAGCTTTTCTTTTCTCTTTTCTTTCTAATTTGTATTTATTCATTTTTTTCTTTTCTTTTTTTCTTCTTCTTCTCCTTTTTGTTTTTCTCCATTTCATAGTCTCTCGTGTCTCCACTCCAACAGCAAGCTCCCCTAGCACTCTTTTTGTTTGTTTGTATTTTTTTGGATCCTGTTCCTCTCTCCCATACCCATCTTAGCTCCACACATCACAATCTCCCCCCTCCATCCTGCCTACCTGCACCATACGCTGAACATCACACCACCAAGCAGCCCAGGCATGGCCTACCAGAACCTGCCCTGCACTGATATATAATTCCCATCAGACTGCAAAATTCCAATGGATCCATAACTATAAAACCCCAATCTGTGGAGTCCCCTGACCTTGTAACCTCCAGCCACACTGAGAGTGTTATTAAATTCTGTTAACATGTATAAAAGATATACCCAATTGAAAATTTTTTTTGGCTACATTTTCATTCGTTCTACTTATCAAGAGATGTTTATAGAATACCTATTGGTGTCAGGCACATGCTAGGCACTAGGACAAATAAGACATAGTCACTGACCTTGAAGAACTCCTGATCTATAGCATGAGACCAAAAAAAACCAGTTGCCATAGAGTCGATTCCAACTCATGGTAACCCAATGTGTGTCAGAGTAGAACTGTGCTCCATAAGGTTTTCAATAGATGATTCTTTGGTAGTAGATTGCCAAATCTGGGCAGACTCAAACCTCCAACCTTCTGGTTAGCAGCTGAGCACATTAACCCTTTGCACCACCCAGGGACTCCTATTGCTGGAGAAAGACATATAAATAAATAAATACAATAAAGTAGGATTAAGGTTCTATGAGGGGCTAACAGGGATGAGAAGAATGCCTGGAGAACCAAGAAAAATGTAATAGAGGATATTAAAACTTGATCTAAGTGTGTGTGTGTATATATACATATATATATATTTTTTTTTTAATGTTGAAGGGTTACTGAGAAAGTGCGTTCTAGCAAAAAGCTCCAAATGTAAATGCCAAGAGGTGGGAAAAAAGTGTGCCTTACATGGGAAACTGCAAGTGGTTCAATATGCTGGAGCATCAGGTTCATGAAAGGAAGAGTGGGACATGGGGTTACAAATATAGACAAAGAGCAGGTCATGATGGACGTAGAGGAGTGGCTCTCTCAGGAGAGGTTTTACATCAGATACTGCCATGATTAATTTATATTTTAGAAAGTGTTCCTGTAGCAATTGGGAGGCTGGACTGGAGGGAAGCAAGACCAGCAACACAGAGGGTAATTGGGAGCCTATGGAGTGTCCTGTCTGAGTTAACAAGGGTCTGAAGCAGGTACTAGAGAGGGGAGAAGGCACCTGAGAGATACTTAGGAAGCGGAATTGACAAGACTCAGTGACTTAGATATGGAAACAAGGAGAGAAAGAAGACATGAAGGTGATTCCCAGATTTCTCAATGGACCCTGAGCTCTTGTTTAGAGGTTCTCTATTGGGACTTCTGTTTCTTACTATTCTTAATGGGAAAATGTTCCTGTTAATCTGGGAAGCTCATCCTTTTTAACCAAACACTTTGGAAAAGAAAGTATGTCATGGATGAAAAGAAAAGTGGAGAGATAGGAGGACAGGAGTCAAAACCATGTCACCCTTACAATCAACTGGGTGAATAGGTGCTATTAATCAAGACAAAGCATACAGGAAAAGAAGTAGACTTAGGAGAGAAGGAAAATTGGCTATCGTGAGTTCTAATTTGGGCAACTTCAGATTGAAAGGCCTCTTTTGTATTCAGATGGGGATGTTCTCAAGGTAATCTATGGTTAAAAAGATCTAGAGCTCAAAAGAGAATTCTGGGATAGAGATTTGGCAGACATGAGAGAATGGCTGGTAGTTGAAGTTACCAACTAGACCTGACATGTACTGTGCTATTGTTTATTATTTTATCAAAATCAAATTTGTCAAATAATATTCAATCAATCAATAAGTAATAAATGAATATGTTCTATAGCAAGGACTTGAGTGAGGGGCTTGGGATGGAATTGTGAGTAAGGCAGACAGTGTTAATCATTAAGAGGTTTATATTCTAGGTGGGAAGTCAGAAGTTAAACAACTGGTAGCACAATGTATTATTTAATTATAATTGGGAGAAAGGCCACCAAGAAGAGAGAACTTTTAACTGGAGAAACAGACTTAGTTCAGGGGAAGAGTAGAAGGTTTCCTGGAAGATGCTATGAGAAACTACTTTGAGGTAAGCTTTAAAAATGAATTAACTAGTCAAAAAGAGAAAAAGAGCATTCCAGGCAGAAAGAATAGCATTTGCAAGAATCCTGAGGCAGAAAGGATGATATAATACTCCAGGAATTAAAATAAAGCCAGTGCAACAAGCAGAAATGTGTGTAAATGTGCCAAGTAAGTTGAAATAGAATGTACTGTCTTTGGGCAAATATTAAGTAAATATGATCATAGTAAAGACATATGGAATCTATACCATCTGAAGTTCTAGGATCTTTGTCTAGAAATCCAAACCCAAGTTCATGAGGAAGGGGGAAAAAAGGGAAGGGGAACACAAATATGGTTTAGAGACAGAACAGACAAAAGCAAGAAGAACTTTATTGACCGCCATTGAACTCTCCACAGCTCTGCAAAGTCATGTTCCTAACAGAGAAGTCAGAAATCCGCCTCAGAGATAGCCTTCAAGGTCATAGTTAGATGGCAATATAAACATACTACAGAAGACTATGTTTTTTTTTTTCATGAGCATTTAACTACAACAGTATTTTCCTAGCCAGACCCAGGAGAAGGTTATGCATTTATTCTGTGTCCTTTAGCCTTATGGTTCCCCTCTGTTATCTTCAATACCTAACTTCTAATGGGCCCTGGTTATGCAATCTATAAGCCACTACCTAAGCCATTTATACCCATAAAAACCAAGCCTGAAGCTAAGAATTTTACAATACCAACCAAAATAATTATGCATAACATCAAAAATTCCCATTTCTCTAAATTCCAGAGTATTTTGGTCTATGTTTTCTAGATAATTGATCAAGTCCTCAACTGGTCTCTGTGCACTTAACCCATTCCAGCCAACGGTGACAACAATTATACATTTAGAAAGAGCTTACACACAGTTGAAAGTGTTCAAAACTGCTTCCTGGGTAAGGTAAACATTGGCTGGGACACTGTGTCATGCTCTAAAAGTTTTGGAAACTTCCCCAGAACTTTTCGTACCACCTAATGGTTCACCAAGGACCTCACTCTCGCATTTCCACCTTCTTATGATTTCACATTTAATGGCTACAGCTCTTGCCACACTGCACTGCAGGGCTACACTGGGGACCCACCAGGGGCCTTAAGTAGATCTGGCTTCAGCCTGTTATAGGCGCAAAAGGGAGAACCATACAGCTTAGTTCTTTCAAATCAAAACCCAAATCCAGAGCTTCTCCACAGTATCATAAAAGCAAGACCATCACATTTGTGAAAAAAGCAAAGCATATTGTAATGGGATCATTAACATTAACCCTCAAGTATATTCACAAGTATCATGACAGCATTGTGGATACTAATTGCTATCTGAAAACCCCATTCCAGTCTAAGTGCTAGATTAGACAAGGGTGCATTCTGTCAAATGCTGTTCTGCCCATAATTGAAAAGGTCATAAAAAATTTACTGGAAAGAGATACTGGAAGCACCATAGAGGACAAAAGTTATGTTTGAAGCCCCAGTCATTGTCAAGGACACCACATCAAGTGACAGCAACAGGGGTCTAAATGGGGAGAGGATGGATTTGAAGGAAATGATGCTTTTTTATTACATGACTACTAAGCCCAGAGCAGCCTGACTTTGCGATCCCATGCACTGCCCATCTATGAAATGTACCTACGGATCCACATCTTATGAATATTTGATCCAGCTACAAATTTGAAAAAAAAATCACCAGTCTTTGAATTATTTAATTGTTTTTGCCAAAGTCCTAAATTATTTTTCCTGTAATAAAATAAAATGTATTGGGTGGGAAACAAGAGACCAAAGAGGCAAATACCAATGCAAGCCCTAACAGCTGAGGTTCCAGCCGAGTTGATTTTCTTTACGACATAAGTGGTCTACTTGCCTGATAGCAGCAAAGACTTGGGTCAATACTGTCATTCCCGCCTGCCAGCACTGCAGACTTCATGCATTCTCCCTTGAATTAACTTGACCACAGGCTATTTCTTGTGGGGTATAATGAAGAAATTGGCCAAAGTTCCTGCAAGAGATATAATGTTGACATGAATTCTTTAAAACACATAAACAAGCCTTGAAGACTAGAAAGGTCATGGTGAAAGAAGCACATTTCCTTCTTTTAATATTTATGGGAAGAAAAGAATTCAAATCTGGGAAGTGACTTATGAGCAGGTAGCAATAGGTTGGGGGCAGAATGTTGCATTTGACCATAAGGATCAGACAGGTGACTAATCTTCATGAAGAACTGTGGGGAGACACTGTAAGGTGCTGCACTCTGTGTGTGTGTGTGTGTGTGTGTGTGTGTGCGTGCACGCACACACACACTCTAAAATAGTAATACTAAAGAATTATAACCAAAGAGTTATAACTAAAAGAAGTTGTTATATGGCAAACATTCACAGAAAGATAGCAAACTAAATGCTAAAGAAAGACAGGCCAAAAAAGATTTAAAAAAAAAACAAAAACAAAAACAGGTATTTCCATGTTATTTAAAGGAGATGTTGACAAGGAAAATTCTCAAAGAAATTTAAAATTCATTTTGATATCCGGAAGAATGGATGCTATGGCAGACAGACTCTAAATTGGACCCCTCCCCCCCACCATTATCGCCACCTCCTGGTATTCCTGCCCTTTTATGGTCCCTCCCATTGAATGAGGGTGGGACCTGTAACTTGCTTCTAACCAATAGAATGTGGCAAAGGTGATGAGAGGTACATGATTATACATATGTGTTTACATTACTTAAGACTGTAGTGCCTAGCTTGTGAGGAGAGTCCCTCCCTTGCAACCTTTGAGGAAGCAAGAAGCCATGTTGGGAATAACTGTGGGGCAAGAAACTGAGGGCAGCCTCCAGCTGACAGGAAGCAAGAAACTGAGGTCCTCAGTTCAACAGCCTGCAAGGAACTGAATGCTGGAAGTTGATTCTTCCCTACTCAAGCCTCAGATGAGTCTATAGCCTTGGCTGACAACTTGATTGCACCCTTGTAAATCCCTGAACCTAGAGGACCCAGCTATGCCATGCCCAAATTCCTCACCTATAGAAACTATGAGGTAATAAATCTATGTTGTTTGGAGCAGCTAAGTTTGTGGCAATGTTGTTACATAGCAATAACTAACTAACATAGATGCTATTATGGATTGAATTGTATCCAAAAAAAAATATGTATTGTAAATCCTATCCCCTATGTCTGTGGTTATAATCCCATTTGGGAATGGGTTTTCTTTGTGATGTTAAAGAGACAAGATTAGTGTAGAGTATGTCTTAAATCAATCTCTTTTGAGATATAAAAGAGATTAAACAAGCAAGCAAGAGAAGCAGAGATGGGGGAAGATAGATGGCCAAGCCACATGAAGATCGTCCGGGAGCAGAAGCTCAGAAGAGACAAGGACCTTCCACCAGAGCTTATAGAGAGAGAAAAATTTTCCCTAGAACCAGCAGCCTGAATTCTGACTTCAAGCCTCCTGAACTGTGAGGAAATAATTTTTTTTGTTTGTTAATTAAAGTCGCCCACTTGTGGTATTTCTGTTATAGCAGCCATTAGATAACTAAGATAGATGCCAAAGGTGTTGACTAGATTCTTTCATTCCCAGGGGCTCCTCCTTTTTATGAATTGGTCATCAATCACATGTGTTACAAAGAGGTAAAGAAGAAAAGATCACAAAGAAGTCACCAAAACCAAATTGTATGTGAAGATATCATTGAGTAGAACAATGTGATACACAGAAGAAACTATAGCACTGGTGTTTATGGAATTCAATTTACTTTACATGGATGAAGCCAGACTTTCTGAAGGAATTCTAAGAATCTAGATTCTGTGGAATGTGGAAGAGAATATATATTGCCAATGAATGGGAGTAGTAAATCTATGATACATTGGGAAGAGCTTTGGAGTCTGGACTGTATGAAGAAGAAAGCAGCATCAGGATTGGAGAAAGACTCATTGACAACCTGCGATATGCAGATGACACAACCTTGCTTGCTGAAAGGTCTTGAAGCACTTACTGATGAAGATCAAAGACCACAGCCTTCAGTATGGATTACACCTCAACACAAAGAAAACAAAAATCCTCACAACTGAACCAATAAGCAACATCATGATAAGTGGAGAAAATAGTGAAGTTGTCAAGGATTTCATTTTACTTGGATCCATAATCAATGCCCATGGAAGTAGCAGTCAAGAAATCAAATGACACATTGTACTGGGCAAATCTGCTGCAAAGACCACTTTCAAATGTTAAAAAACAAAACGGTCTCTTTGAGGACTAAGATACACGTGACCCAAATTGCACTGAGAACTCTTTTCAGAAACAATTGAATCCAAAAAACCCTGGGTCTCAGGACAACTGGGTCTTTTGGGGACACCGTAAGCACCGCTATAATAAACAGCCAAGGGGTCAAGTTATAAATGGTAGTAACTCCAAGAGGGCTGCTGGGCAGGACTACAAGAGATAGCACATAGCACCAGAGAAGAAGTAAATTGCCTTTCATCTCATTCACTGAACATCTGTCATCTCATCTCCTAAAGCAAATTAAGAAAGACAAATTAATAATAACATCACATTTTAAAACTCTGTGGCAGTATGTAACCAAGAACATAACCCTATGTGTTCTTAAAGGCTGTTGTTGTATGGTGCCATCCAGTCAGTTTCAACTCATAGTGACCCTATGTCCAACAGAACAAAACACTGCCCGGTCCTGCACCATACTAACGGTCATTGTTGTGCTTGAGCCCATTGTTGCAGCCACTGTGTCAATCATCTCTTTGAGAGTCTTCCTCTTTCTCACTGAACCTCTACCAAGCATGATGTCCTTCTCCAGGGACTGGTCCTTCCTGATAACATGTCCAAAATACATGAGACAAAGTCTTGCCATCCTCACTTCTAAGAAGCATTCTGGCTGTCCTTCTTCCAAGACAGCTTTGTTCATTCTTCTGGCAGTCCATGGTATATTCAATATTCTTTGCCAACACCATAATTCAAAGACATCAATTCTTCTTCAGTCTTCCTTATTCATTGTCCAGCTTTTGCATGCATATGAGGCGATTGAAAATACCATAGCTTGGGTCAGGCGCACCTTAGTCCTCAAAGTGACATCTTTGCTTTCTAACACTTTAAAGAGGTCTTTTTCAGTACATTTACCCAATGTAATACATCGTTTGATTTCTTGACTGTTGCTTCCATGGAAATTGATTGTGGATCCAAGTAAAATGAAATCCTTGACAACTTCCATATTTTCTCCATTTATCATGATGTTGCTTATTGGTCCAGTTGTGATGATTTTTATTTTCTTTATGTTGAGGTATAATCCACACTGAAGGCTGTAGATTTGAACTTCATCAGTAAGTGCTTCAAGTGCTCTTCACTTTCAGCAAGCAAGGTTGTGTCACCTGCATATCGCAGGTTTTAGTGAATCTTCCTCCAATCTTGATGTCACGTTCTTCTTCATATAGTTCAGCTTCTCAGATTATTTGTTCAGCATACAGATGAAATTTTAAGTATGGTGAAAGGATATAACCCTGACGCACACATTTCCTAACTTTAAACCATGTATTATCCCCTTGTTCTGTTTGAATGACTGCCTCTTGGTCTATGTACAGGTTCCTTATGAGCACAATTAAGTGTTCTGGGATTCCTATTCTTCACAATTTTACCCATAATTTGTTATGATCCATGCAGTTGAATGGCTTTACATAGTCACTAAAACACAGGTAAACATCTATCTGTATTCTCTACTTTCAGCCAAGATCCATCTGACATCAGCATTGATATCCCTCATTCCAAGTCCTCTTCTGAATCCAGCTTGAACTTCTGGTAGTTCCCTGTTGATGTATTGCTGCATCTGCTTTTGAATGACCTTCAGCAAAATTTTGCTTGTGTGTGATATTAATGATATTATTTGATAATTTCCAAACTCTGTTGAATCATCATTCTTTGGAATGGTCACAAACATGAATCTCTTCTAGTAGGTTGGCCAGGAAGCTGTCTTCCAAATTTCTTGGCATACATGAGTGAGCACCTCCAGCACTGCATCCGTTTGTTGAAACATCTCAGTTGGTATTCCATCAATTCCTGGAATCTTGTTTTTTGCCATTCCCTTCAGTGCAGCTTGGACTTCTTCCTTCACTACCATTGGTTCCTGATCATATGCTACCTCCTGAAATGGCTGAATGTCAACCAATTCTTTTTAGTACAATGACTCTGTTTGTTCCTTCCATCTTCTTTTGATGCTTCCTGCATTGTTCAATATTTTCCCCATAGAATTCTTCAATATTACAGCTTAGGGCTTAAATTTTTTTTTCAGCTTTTTCAGCTTGAGAAATGCTGAGCATGTTCTTCCCTTTTGGTTTTCTAACTCCAGGTCTTTGCACATTTCATTAAAATACTTTACTTTGTCTTCTGGAGCTGCCCTTTGAAATCTTCTGTTCAGCTCTTTATTTCATCATTTCTTCTGTTTGCTCTAGCTCCTGGACATTCAAGAGCAAGTTCCAGAGTCTCTTCTGTCGTCCATTTTGGTCTTTTCTTTTTTTCCTGTCTTTTTAATGACCTTTTGCTTTCTTTGTGTATGATGTCCTTGACGTCATTTCACAACTCGTCTGGTCTCCAGTCACTAGTGTTCAATGCAGCGAATCTATTCTCGAGATAGTCTCTAAATGCAGGTAGGATATTCTGTATGTCGTATTTTGGCCCTCCTGGACTTGCTCTAATTTTCTTCAGCTTCATCTTGAACTTTCATATGAGCAATTGATAGTCTGTTCCACAGTCAGCTCCTGGCCTTGTTCTGACCAATGATACGGAGCTTCTCCATTATCTCTTTCCAGAAATGTGGTTGATTTGATTCCTGTGTTTTCCATCCAGTGAAGTCCATGTGTATAGTAGCCGTTTATGTTGCTGGAAAAAGGTATTTGCAATGAAGAAGTCGTTGTCCTTGCAAAATTCTATCATGCTATCTCCAGTGTCATTTTTATCACTATGGCCATATTTCCCAACTACCAATCCTTCTTCTTTGTTTCCAGCTTTCGCATTCCAATCACCAGTAATTATTACTGCATCTTGATTACATGCTTGATCAATTTCAGACTGCAGACATTGGTAAAATCTTCAATTTCCTTATCTTTGGCAATGGTAGTTGGTGTGTAAATTTGGATAATAGTCGTATTAACTGGTCTTCCTTGTAGAAGTATGGATATTATCCTATCACTGACAGTATCGTACTTCAGGATAGATCTTAAAATGTTCTTTTTGATGATGAATGCTATGCCATTCCTCTTCAATTTGTCCTTCCTGGCACAGTAGACCATGATTGTCTGATTCAAAATGGCTAATATCAGTCCAATTCAGCTCACTAATGACTAGGATACTGATCGTCATGCAGTCCATTTCATTTTTGACAACTTCCAATTTTCCACGGTTCATTCTTACTACATTCCATGTTCCGATTATTAATGGATGTTTGCAGCTATTTCTTCTAATTTTGAGTCACGCCATCTCAGTAAATGAAGGTCCCGAAAGCTTTTCTCCATCCAGGTCGTGAAAGTCAAGTCTGCTTTTTGGAAGCAGCTCTTCTGCAGTCGTATTTTGAGTGCCTTCCAACCTAAGGGGCTCATCTTCCAGCACTATACCAGACAATGTTCCATTGCTATTCCTAAGGTTTTCACTGGCCATTTTTTTCGGAAGTATAAACTATCAGGTCCTTCTTCCAAGTCTTAGTCTGGAAGCTCCGTTGAAACCCGTAGACCATGGGTGACTGTGCAGGTGTTCGAAATACCAATGGCATAACTTCCAACATCACAGCAACATACAAGCCACCATAGTACAACAAACTGACAGACACGTGGGGTCTTAAACGCTAACTCAGTACAAATCTATGTCTGTAATTCCGCAACAAAAAGAAAAGTGGACATCCATTACTTGGTTGTCTTGGTCAAGCAATAATACAAATGTAGATGATAGTAAAGGGTTTTTTTTTTTTTTTGGCATATATATCATCCAAGATGACAATGAATTTTTGAGAAGCTTTGTTATTTCTATAGGTGGTCTATATTGATCTAAATCAACACAAAATTGCCAAATCGTCATGCTACTTTGCACTCTGTAGATCTAGGATCAATAGGAAAGGTTTATCCAGGATGACAGGCATTTTGTTTCTTTGGTTTGGACTGTTTGATGAAATGACAGTTAAACTGCTGCCCTCATCCATTCAAAAAGGATATTTGTAGAGTGCCCATCACATGTAGCCACATTGATTCCATATATGGCAAGGTGTAGCCCCCTCCCTCAAAGAGACCATAGCAAGTCCCAGGCACTGTGGTAGTTGCTACATCAGAGCTATGTCAGGTTCTATGGCAGTCCAGACAAGGAGTACCTAGCTCAACCTGGGCAAACAGGGCTTATCAGAGGAAGGAAGGCTGGAGGTGAATCTTGAAGAAAATCTTGGCTGCTCAGCAGTTTCTCAGGCTTAAGGAGTAGCTTTTGCAAAAGCACAATCAGGGCAGGAATTGCAAATAGTCTGGTGTGGCTGAAGTTTGTGGTCCATGAAAAGGAGTGGCGATTTTGATACAGACAGGGCCAGATATCAGGACTTCTTCCCCGTCTTTATCCTCACTGTCACTGCCTTATTTCAGGCTGTTATTGACACTCTTCTGGGGTATCACAACAACTTTCTAAGTGTTCTCCCTTCTTCCAGTCTTTCCACTTTCCAATTCATCCTCTACACTTCAATAGATTTCACTTTCCAAGTCCCAAGTCTGATTATGATATTCTCCAATTTTGTCTTTGCCTGTGAGATAAAATACAAACTTCTTAGGGCATCATATAAATGTTTTACATTCTGGCCCCTTGCTTTCCTACCTTGATTTCCTGCCTCTCCCACCTCACAACTTAAAATGCAGCAACATGTAAGTACTCAACATTTCCCCACATACTACGCCCTCTCACACATCTGGCCTTTGTACAGAGAGCCTTTTCATATGGCGAGAGCTCCAACTCACCTTGCAAGGTGTTCATAAGTAAAGCCTTTCCCAACATTTCTAGGAAATTACTCTACTATCTTCCCGTAGTCTTTTGCACATACCTCTACTATATCAATTTGCACATTAGATTGAGGCTCTTTTTATGTAGCTTCCCCACCAGGGGGAGTAACCATATCTCAGTTATCTCTGATTTCCCATTATCCTTTCCAGTTAGCCAGTACCTGGAAAACCGCAGGTGCTCAATGTATGTTGAATAAATACATGGGTGACTCTTTCCTCATATTAAAAATCAAAGCCCTCATTAGTTTGTCTTTTTATTTAGACCTGTCATCATGGTGTGTCTGAACAAGGAAATCATGTTTCATCTTTATCCTTGGATTTTTCAGTTGTTGCACACACTGCCTCACCGGTCCACTGCCCCTTTATTCTAAACCACCATCTCCAAAAGCAACAAACAGACCCCCAACTCTCTGAGGACTCATAACACTGCTAAATGTCCTTCTAGAACACAGTTACAAACAACTTGGGTAGAAATAACTATACATATTTTAGAAATCTGAAGAAATTTGAATGTGAAAATGAAGATTACTAGTTTGAAGGCACAGCACACCATGTTACCACAAACCAAAAAAGATTCCTTGAGAGAAAGGCCTAAAAGCAGCATATTCCTGCCCTGGGATAAAATAATGTATATAGACAGGAAAATCATGACGAGTCTTTACTCTGCTGTTCCCCAGGAGGAGGAGAAAGAGACACTAGTTCAATCTGTGGCGACACAGCGAGCAGAGATCATGCTGGAGCCTACTTTTCATTCCTGGCCCATAATCCTTCTATTGTCAAAAAGGAGCATATGTTAGTGGGGAGCATTTACATGCAATTCCTGTCATAAAATTTAATTCTGAAGTTCAAGTCTTACTCTTACAGCTCCTTCCTAGACTATGGAAAAATAGTTTGAAGCATTTGATGGTCCAAAATATTGAATTGCTTCTGTAAAGGGTAGAATCAATATTGTGCTATATATATAGATATATAATATGGAGCCCTGGTTGCACAGTGGTTAAGAGCTCAGCTGCCAACCAAAAGGTTGATAGTTCGAATCCACCAGCTGTTCCTTGAAAACCCAATGGGGCAGTTCTAGTCTGTCCTATAGGATCGCTATGAGTCGGAATCAACTTGATGGCGACAGGTTTGTGGTTTTTTTTTTTTTTGGTATATAATATGCACTATATAAATATGAAATTAATGTACTATTTGAAGATAATCAGCCTCTCCACAAAATCCATGGTCATAGATT
>NW_004444129.1:3591539-3603264 GCF_000243295.1 Trichechus manatus latirostris | reverse complement strand
TATTAAAGGGTTTTTTTTTGTTTTCATTGTGAAGCAAATTATTTGATGTGGCTTTGCATAGAGCTCTAATACACATCAAAAAGCAATCAACAAACTCTCTGAGTACATCAAGCAGGGTAATTTAGATGGTTTTTAATCATGATTATGAAAATATAATTAGGTGGTTTCATGTTTGTTGTTGAGTATGTGTAGGGGAAAGTGATTCTGCAAATAGAAAACGTGGGCAATATTGCACAGAAACCACAACAGAACTGTGTGCAGGAGGCACAGAGAAAGACGGAGAGAGAGAGGAGCCACTGGCCCTTTCCTTCCACACATCAGCAGCTCTCGTATCTAAACAGAATATCCCACCTTTCAAGATGCCAACAGAAATCTTATTTAATAAATAGATTACATAGGAGTAGGTTTGAAAAATGCTTCTCTTTAATGTCATCATAAACTTTAGCTGTTGCCTGCAATTTAAAACAAATCCTCCCTGCCACAGCCACCACAGAAGAAGCTCCTTGGAGATCCAGCAGCTCGTGAGTCATTAGTGGCCACTGGGAGATGGTACAGTCATGGAGCTCCCAGCAAAATGACTGTGCACTTGTGGGCTTCTCTAATCCATTTGAAATCAACCTGATATTTATCTGTCTCCAACACCCACTTTAGAAGTCAGAAGGAACTGTAAGTTCTCACTCAGGAAGATGAATCACAATATGCAAATGCTCCCTCACACCTCACACTGGGCTATCCAAGGGACTCCATTCCCCTGTCCCAAGGGCTCTCTCTCTCCCCAGAGTTCCCTGGTGGACTTTCCAAGCCACACTTTATTTTTTCCCCTGAGCAGTCAGAGTTGATTACTAGGCCCATTAGAAAAAATCCATCCTTCCTAGTCCATCTCAAAAATCATGTACAAGAGCCCCAGGTTCTGCTTGGAAGTAATTTGGTCACCAGTGAGCTGGCCCCTTTTGTTGTGAAATTCAAAGAGACCCAGCACCATGACTTTAACGAAGCCACAATTAGAGTGGCTTTCTTCCAGCACCACGTGTACTCGGTTTTACCATAGAAAATACAAAGTTGCTGTCTGTGCACACAATTTTAGCATTTCTGGTTTTTATGCCATCTTACTTACAAGAAGCTCCCAGCTGTTATAATTTGTCTTATCCATGGCTGTCTTGTAGAACCAGCCTTTGTTCCTTTTTTTCAGTGCCGGGGACTTGCTGGGTTTCACCTGATGTGATTTGTCCAGGCATTAATAATGCATCTTCAAGATGCAAGATGCATGAATTCCTTTAGTAACAGATCTGCTGGCAGAGCGCTGTATTGTACTGTACAGCTTTGCTGCAAGACGGGGAGGCAAGGGGACAAAGGGAAGGTCATCAGCCTCAGCAGCGAGGGGTATTGGTTATTTCAGAAGGTCATTATCGACCAGCTCATGGTAAGGACCTGCTGACGATAATGAATATTAGACCAGGAATTCCTTTCAAAAAAATATAAAAAAAGCTCTTGCCAAATCTGCAACTTGTCCCTGTAGATGAAAGTGGTTGCACACACAGAATGACAGTCAGGTCAGGAAGTCTAGGGTGTCTGGCTATTCTCATTTCTTACTTGGTGCACATCAAGGGAGATTTCCTGTGTGCAGGTCCTGATTCTCCCTTTGGACCTTGGGGTCACACTCCAGCTACCTTCTCCGTGGCCTTGATGTGATCGTTGCTATTGTTACTCATATGAATTGTTTATCGTCTTGCACTTGTGAAGAGCTTGTATTTTCAAGCTGCTTTATAATCATTAATAAGTTATTTCTCACAATTATCCTGAAAAGTAGGACAAGGTTCTTTTCTCCATGTGACAGTTAAGGGAAAAGAAGTGTCGATGAGTTACGAGGCGAGAACGTCAATGGGGCGTGTGTATTACAAAGCTGGACTAAGGACACATTTAGAGGGACACCCTATCTCCTAAACTGAATAGCTACCTCTAGAAGGGCGATGTGAACAACTTCGGGCAGAATGAAAGCCCCGATTCGAAATAATCAGCTATTTACTGGACACTGTCACTAACGCTGCAGGAGAATAATCCTGCTTCAGCCGGTGGGGTTTTGAACTCAAGGCTAGCAATACCACCTGACTCCAATAGCCTGGGTTTTCCTCAGAAACAATGAGTTTACTTTGCAATGTTGAAATCAAAAAGTTCAGCCATGAGAACACTTGCTTGTGCCGATGATTGTTTAACTTCAAGTTTCTGTGAGGACTCCTGACAGGGTTTGTCAATATAAAACAAAACCACACTCTCCATAGGGTCATTATGGTGGGTTCACCTACCTCCTACCCCCATTCTCACCACCCCCCACCCTCAAAAAAAAAATCTCATTTAATCAATAACATTTGCTTCCAGGGCAGCTCTCCTTTACTGCTGTTCCATCTCTGTCTGGGTTACCATAGCAACTATTCTCAGAGCAGTGTGATACCCAGTTTATACATTTCAGCCCCATCACATGACTGACTACCTGCTTCCACTTTAATCATTGCTGGAGGGAACACTTAAAAAGTGGCTGCTTCCTGCTTCCTGTTGCAGTCCACCAAACTGCCGTCATGCTTTACATTTCCTCCCTCAACCTAGAAAACGTGTTAATTATGTGAGGAAGAGAAAAGCCTCCAGTGGTGAGTAGAGGACCCAAACTGCTAGAATTAGCACAGTCTCCCAGCCCCTCACAGCCAAATTCTTCTTTTTCCCTATAGAGATGCTCTCAGACTCAGCAGGCCCCCTATTTTAAGATCTTAACTGTAGAGAAAAAGATCTTGTCGACTTCACCCTTGCCTGAGATCAACCTTCCAGTGGCCCTGTGACCTGTGTACACTCCAGTCTCCATTCAGGTAGCCATTTTGTAGGCTCCCCCGCAAGCAAGGCCTGGTACTTGGAACTCTCAGGAGCCTCCCTTGCTGCAGCTTTGAGGGGTCTGTTTAAATCACATTATAAACCTAATGAAACACAGCTAATGAAGCACAGATGTCCTATCAGATTTGGAGCTCTGACTCCCTTTAAAAGCCCAGTAAAAATAAACGAAAGAAACCTTGTATCCCTGGAAATGGGCAGCTCACATGTTAATCCTTCCCCCTCACCCATTTATGAGTTCATTACCATTTCTAATTCCAGGGCTTTTGAAAGCATTTGTGGCTTCTGGGTCAGTCATCTCCTGGAAATTCGTGACTGGGTTGGGTTGGGCTTGAAGGTCTGTTTGGAGATATGGGAAAGTGAAATAGGTATATACTGCTTATCAGTAGCACAAGTTTGTCCCATTTTGAGGTGCTGAGATGAATCTAGAGTCTCAGATCCTCCCAGAACCTGGAAGTAGGTCTTTCATCACTGAACTTCCGTGTCTGTTGAGGATACCAGTAAAACCAGTTGCCATTGAATCAAATCCAACTCCTGACAACCCCATGTATATCAGAATAGAACTCTGTTCCACAGGGTTTTCAATGGTTTATTTTTTGGAAGTAAATTTCCAGGCCTTTCTTCCGAGGCACCTCTGGGAGGACTTGAACCTCCAACTTTTCAGTTAACAGGTGAGCACGTTAACCACTTGCACCACCCAGGGACTACATGAATTTGGATCAGGAGTGACTTGTTAACAAAAAGCTCTTCTATCAGTGTCTATTATGGCCAGCAATCATTCTCCTTTAGATTAAGACCTTGATGTTCTCTCATAAAATGGAGATGGTTTCAGCTATTATTACAGTAGCTATTACTTGGCAAGCAATCATGAATCATGAAGGAAAGTGACAAAAGAGGGGTGAGTTTTGTCTGGAAGTAAAGTTAGTCTGCATCCAGAGATTGAGACACTCCCTGGAATAACAGGTTTTGGCAAGGCACTTAGCGAGAGCTGGGAAGCACCATGAAAGCATAGGCTGCCCAGTGATGGGGGAGGAGGTCCATGAGAAGAATGGATGTGCTACATAAAGAAAAGAAGAAACAAAGAATTTTCAGAAACAAAACTTACCTCCCTGATAGATTCAGCTTGGGGTCCCCTTGATGAGAGTGACTAAGTTGCCTCTTCGGAATAGAGAACAAAGGAGAATGGTCCCCTCGGGCCAGGTGAGGCCTTGTTTCCTCTTCTGGTTTTTTGGTTACTAGGTAATGTTCATTCTCTTTCTTAGGTATTTGTTTATAGGAAGAAGCAGTTCATGTTAGAGCCAAAGTCGTTCCTCTGAGACAATTCTCTTAGTGTGTTATTTTTAAGATTATAATTTTGAATTCTTAAATTCTGAAAGATGTCTTCTGAAAGAAAGACTACATGTTCTGAATTTAAAAGTCAATATCTGGGTGTCAATAATACCTTGCCTTAAAAAGATTACTGGGTGTCTCCAATGGAAACCTATGCACTGTTTAACGCACACAGTCAGGGTTTTCTGATTCTAACCTGTCATTGACATTTTACAACTCTAAGTTTTTGATAGCTGGTAGCAATGCAAATAATTTTTCTCCATAGGCATGCAAATAAAATCTGTCTGTGGCAGTTCAATGGACTTCCCTCCTCTACTATTAAAAGAAGAAAATTTTGTCTCCATTTGTTTATTCATTCCAATATTCCTGAGCTATAAATGTGTCTGTTCTTCGGGATTCTCCTTTCAACCAGTTGTAACATCTGCCTGGTTCCTTCATTAATAAGTTGAATAAAATCCTTAATATGTGTTCACTTTAAAATAATAATCATACCTTGCATTAAAGTTCTCTTTTAGAGACTGACGCACTTTCCTATCACTTCATCAGTCCCAGAAACTGAGGATGAGAGAGGTTATAGACAAGGAAACTAAGGCACAACACAATAGAGAGACTTTCCTGGGACCATGCATTAGTGTGAGCAACAGCCCTGAGGCTACTAACAATAAATTCCACACCCCAGCTAAGAAAGAGTTATAAACCCTAGACATTTTTTCAAAACAATCAATTTGGTCTATCTTAATAGCTTAAAAATGAATGTTTTGTAAAAATGGTCCAAGAAATTAAAGCTTAGGGTTGTGATTATTACAGTGGTTTTTCAGCAGTAGAGTGTGGTTTTTGGTAGGGTCCCAGCTGTATCAACAAGAGGATAAGAGTGCAGTTCATTTTTCATTTGCCTAATATAGATATCCTTGCCTCGCCAAAGAAAAAGCAAAAAAGAAGTGATAAAGCATCAATGATGTAGCAACATAAGTGACTTCACAGAAAATGATTTAAACCTTTCACTGTCTGCTAAAACGAGAGATTTTTTCCACTGATTTATGTGAAAAACTGTCTGATCTGTCAGAAATAAAAACAACCCTGAGCAAAAAAAAAGGGAAGAAGTTGTGTGGGCAGCTAAGACCATTTTCCTACTCTGTGTCTTCTGACTCAGGGCCTAGGGGGGTGAACTATGTCATGGAAACTAAACACAGTGACCTGTCAGTCGACAGGGAAGTTGTTGAAAAGCCAACTGTTTACAATGAAAAAGTGTGAGATGTGCTTCATGGATCAACACCCTGTTGCCTCAGTACTTTCTTCTCCCAGTTAAGAAAAAATAATTAGATTTGAACAGTAAACCTAATTTACTAGACAAAGCCAGCTAAACAACTGTCATAACATTCTTCAGCTAGAACACATGGTTTTTTCCTTTCTAGCCAGCAAACTTCTCTTTTTCCTCATCTCTTCTGATGTAAATGGTTAACATGCTTGACTGATAACCAAAAGGATGGAGGTTCAAGTCCACCCAGAGGGGCCTTGGAAGAAAGGACTGGCGATTTACTTCTGAAAACTCAGCATTGAAAACTCTATGGAGCACAGTTCTATTCTTTTTTTTTTTTTTTTTTTTTTTTGGAACTTTTTAAAAATATTTTATTGTGTTTTAAGTAAAAGTTTACACAGCAAAGTAGATTCCTGTTCAACAGTTTGTACACAAATTGTTCTGTGACATTGGTTATAGTCCCCGTACATGTCAGCACTCCCCATTTCCACCCCACCTGCCCCATTTCCATCCCTCCAGTTTCCATGCCCCTCCTTGCCTTCTCATGTTTGCTTTCGGGTAAACATTGACCATTTGGTCTCATATAGTTGATTTTTTAAAGGAGCACCTTCCTCATGTTGTTATTGTTTATTTTATAGGCTAATCCATTATTTGGCTGAAAGGTAACCTCCAGGAATGACTTCAGTTCCAGGTTAAAAGGATATCTGAGGCCAATAGTCTCGAGGGTTCCTCTAGTCTCTATTGGTCCGGTAAGTCTGGTCTTTCTTTAAGAATTTGAGCTTTGCTCTACATTTGTCTCCCATTCTAACCAGGACCTTCTATTGTTCTCTGGTCAGAATAGTTGGTAGAGATAGCCAGGCATCATCTAGTTCTTCTGGTCTCAGGCTAGAAGAGGCTGTGGTTCACACAGGCCACTAGTCTTGTGGACCAATTTCATCCTTGAGTCTTTGGTTTCCTTTATTCTTCTTTGCTCCAGAGGGGACGAGACCAATAGTTGTGTCTCTGATGGCTGCTCGCAAGCTTTTAAGACCTCAGGTGCTACTCACCAAACTAGGATATAGAACATTATCTTCATGAACTAAGTTATGCCAATTGCACTGATACATCAAAACAAAAAAAAAAATCAGGATGAAACAAACATACAAACAATAAAAAAATACATAAATAAATAAAATAACACCTAATGTCTCAGAGGGAGCCCTGGTGGCACGATGGTTAAGAGCTCAGCTGCTAACCAAAGGGTCAGGAGTTTGAATCCACCAGCTGCTCCTTGGAAACCACATAGGGCAGTTCTGCTCTGTCCTATAAGGTTGCTATGAGTTAAAATCAACTCAATGGCACACAACAACAACAACAATGCCTCAGAGACAGCAGACAGTAAAAAATCATATGAAAAAACTGGATAAGATGGCTCAAACAAGTGAGCAAAATAAAGGGAAAAAAAAAACCTTCCAGAGAAAGAAATGATAACTACCTGACAAGGAATTCATAAAATTTATATTTAGGATGCTCTAAGAGATCAAGAAAAACACTGAAAAAAAAACCTAGAAGAACTCAGGAAAACAATACAAGAACAAAAAGACAGACTCAATAAACAATTAGAAACAATACAAAAACAACAACTAGAAATTCAAAAGATTAACAATAAAATATCAGAAATAGACAACTCAATGGAAGGACACAGAAGTAGAATTGAATCAATAGAAGAAAGAATCAGTGAAATAGAGGACAAATCCCTTGATCCTAATTTGTTCGAGGAACAATCAGAAAAAAAAATGAAAAAAGCCTAAGAGTTATGTGGGACACCATGAAGAGGAATAATTTACACATAATAGGAATTCTAGAAGAGGGGAGAAAAAAGAAAATTACAGAGAGAATTTTTGAAGATATATTCGCTGAAAACTTCCCAAATACATGAAAGATGAGAAAGTTACCATCCAAGAAGCTCAGCGAACGCCATACAGGATAACCCCCCCCAAAAAAATCACCAACACATATCATAATCAAACTTTCTAAAACCAAAGACAAAGAAAGAATTCTGAAAGCAGCTCTTGAAAAATAAAATATCACTTACAAAGGAGCACCAATAAGACTAACTGCTGATTTTTCATTAGAAACCAGGGCAAGAAAGCAATGAGATGACATATATAGAATCCTGAAGGAAAAGAATTACCAACCAAGAATCATATAACCAGCAAAACTGTCTTTCAAAATCAATGGTGAAACTAAGACTTTCTTAGATAAGCAGAAACTAAGGGAATTTGTAAAAACAAAAGCAAAATAAAGCTAAAAAATAGACTACAGGGAATCAGAGGAGTTAAGCTGTAAACAATGACAGCTTGAAAACAAAAAAAGGGGAATAAAAGATGTACTTATGGAACTTCCATATGAGGAAGAAGTCAAGGCGATTTCAGGATATAACAGACTGTTTTAACTTTAAGAGGATTAAGGTAAACTTTCGGGTAACTACAAAGAAAAGCAATAAATCCACTGACCAAAATAAAGAAGAAAAAAACCAGAATGACTTGTAAACACAAAAAAAAACAATTGATAGGAAAAGCAAATTCATATACAAAAAGAACTCAGCACAGATAATTAAGAGGAAAAAAGAAACTGTTAACACTACAAAAAAAAGTATAACAAAATGACAGCAATGAATCCATATCTATCATTAATCACACTGAATGTAAATGGATTAAATGCATCTATAAAGAGACATGGAGTGGCAGGATGGATAAAAAACATGACCCATCAATATGTTGCCTACAAGAGACACACCTTAGATACAAACACATAAACAAGCTAAAAATCAAAGGACAGAAAAAAAATATTAAGCAAACAGTGTCCAAATGAGAGCAGAAGTAGCAATAATAATTTCAGATAAAATAAACTTCAAGTCAAAATCTATTATAAAAGACAAAGAAGGGATTATATAAGGATTAAAAGGTCAATTCACCAAGAAGACATAACAGTAAAAAATATCTATGCACCCAATGACAGAGGTCCAAAATACATAAAACAAACTCTGAATAGACTCTGAAAAAAGAAATAGACAGTTCTACAATAATAGCAGGAGACTTTAACACACCACTTTCAACGATGGACAGAACAAACAACTAGAAAGTAACTCAATAAAGATACAGAGGATCTAAATAACATAATCAATCAACTTGACATCATAAACACACAAAACACACCACCCAACAGCAGCTCAGTAGTCTTCTCCAACACACATGGATCATTCTCCATAACAGACCATATTCTAGGCTTTGTGAAGCAAGCGTCAATAAATTAAAAAGCATGAATATAATACAAAGCATCTTCTCTGATCATAATGCTATAAAACTAGAAATCAATAACAAAAAGAGCAAAGAAAAAAATTGAATACATAACTGAATGACACCTTACTTAAAAACTACTGGGAGATAGATGAAATTTAAAAAGTATTAGAATTAAGTGAGAATGAAGACACAACATACCAAAACCTCTACAACACAGCAAAAGCAGTGTTCAGAGAAGAATTTATAGAAATAAATGCACACGTGAAAAACGAAGAAAGATCCAAAACAAGTAATTTAACCTGACAACTTGAACAAATAGAAAAGAAACAGCAGAGAGGTGAGGTCAGGATAGCGGAGTAGTCAGACACTTCTGGTGGACCCTCCTACAACAAAGACCCAAAAAAACAAGGGATTCAATTATATATAGCAATCTGGGAGCCCTGAACATCAAAGGCAGAGTTGAGGAACCGGACTGAATGGCAGGGGGAGGGAGAGATGATTCAGAAGCAGTGACCTGACCCAGCAAGAACCTAAGCCTTTCAGGCCTGATAAGCTCTGGGGTGATTGGTGAGGCAGGCAAGCAGCCCTACTCAGGAGGTGCGTTTTCCACACCAGAAGAGACCCATCACGAGAGACTCTACACGGCCACCCAGAACCAGTGAGAAGCAACCCTCCACGAAAGATAAGTACTTGCGTACGGCTTACCGTGCAGATCAAAAACACTCCCTTTAGGGAAAAACCCTCTCCCATTTACCTCCCTACTCCTTGCTCTGCACTGGGTCCCAGACCAGCTTCAACAATTGCTGAGTCCCCTGGGCCTGAAGTAGGATCCATCACATGCCTGGAGCCATTCTCCCTGCCTTGGGGAGTGAACAAATTAACAAACGGGGGGGATGGTGAGAAATAAGCTGCCAGCTCCCCTAAGCCAGGGACCCAGGGTAGGCACAGCTCCTTTGCCTAAGCACAGGCATAGGGGATCCACAGACTTTGAGTGCCTTTCACCCTACATAGACTTGTGTCGGCCCATCTCGACACAGTAGGCCCTCATTACCGCAGTACAACAGGGTGTATACGGGAATTCTAACTTCAACTGTTTCAGCTGTTAAGTGGCAGGTTCTTGACATTTGACACTGCTCTTCCCATTAAGCAGCATCTTCATCTACCCACATCAGGGGACTGAGGACTGGTGGCTCCACCCACGCCACCTAGGCACCTGTGAGAGGGGTCCATGAATAAGAGGTGCCTCCCAGTCCTTACAGCCAACAGCATTAGGTGCTCACAGTCTGGCTGCAAAACCCACCTACATATGTGCGCTAGGGAACAGGGACATGCCTTCCTCCTAGACCCTCGGGAGCAGCCGTCAGCCCCCTGCCTAGCTCAGAGTGTGTCCCCCTGCTGCAGCCAGATGCCTGTGCCTGCACCAATCACTCATGCTTATCTAGGACTGTAAGTGAGAGCCTACACCACACACTTGGTGGCTATCTACCTGGACACCTGAGCTGAATCCATACAGGAGAAGTGGTCAGACTCCTGAACTAACACACCTAGTAACAGATCTAACCACCTGGTGACAGGACATTAGAGCTTCTAAGGTGCCAATAATCAAACTAGCTCATACAAGTAGCCTATATGGGCATATCAAAACAAAACAAGAAGCTAGGACACTGTAAGCAAACATAAAATAAATAAATATCATAACCTATTGATGGCTAGGAGACAACAGTCAATATCAGACCACATAAAGAGGCAATCCATGGTTACTTCAGCAAGCTCCCAAAAAAAAAAAAAAAGAATCTAGAAATTTTCCAGAGGAGGAAAATTACTTGGAATTACCAGAGGCAAAATACAAAAGATTAATATATAGAACTCCTCAAGAAATTAGGAAGGAAATTAACCAAAATGCAGAACACACAATAGAGGACATTAAAAAGATTAGAGAAGACCATAATGGCAAATTTAACAGGCTGCAAGAATCCATAGAGAGACAGGAATCAGAAATCCAGAAGATTAATAGTAAAATTTCAGAATTAGACAACTCAATAGAAAGTCATAGGAGCAGAATTGAGGCAATGGAAGTCAGAATTAGTGAGACTGAAGACAAAGCACTTGACAGCAACTTATATGAGGAAAAATCAGATAAAAGGATTAAAAAAATGAAGAAACCCTAAGAATTATGTGGGACTCTATCAAAAGGAATAACTTACAAGCAATTGGAGTACCAGAACAGGGGGGAATAACAGAAATTACAGAGAGAATTGTTGAAGATTTGTTGGCAGAAAACTTCCCTGATACTGTGAGAGATGAGAAGACACCTATCCAAGATGCTCGTTGAACCCCACATAATGTAGTTCCCAAAATAAAGTCACCAAGACATATTATAATCAAACTTGCCAAAACCAAATGTAGAGAATTTTAAGAGCAGCTAGAGAGAAACAAAAAGTCATCTACAAAGGAGAATCAGTAAGAATAAGCTCGGACTACTCAGCAGAAACCATGCAGGCAAGAAGGCAATGGGATGACATATATAAAGCCTTGAAGGAAAAAAACTGCCAGCCTAGAATTATATATCCAGCAAAACTGTCTCTTAAATATGATGGCAAATTAAGGGTAGTTTCAGATAAACAGAAGTTTAGGGAATTTGCAAGAACCAAACCAAAATTAAAATAAATACTAAAAGGAGTCCTCCAGTTAGAAAATCAGTAACATCAGATAACAACCCAAGACTAGAACACAGGACAGAGCAACCGGATAGCAACCTAGATAGGAAAATCACAAAGTAAATCAAAGCTAAAACACTGAAAATAGGGAAATACACGTCAATATGTAAAAGATGACAACATTAAAACAAAAAAGAGGGACTTAAAAAATGTAGACATAGGTTTTTTATATGGAGAGGAAGTCAAGGTGATATAAAGAAATAAAAGCCTGGTATAAACTTAGAAAAATAGGGGTAAATAATAAGGTAACCACAAAGGAAACTAACAATCCT
>NW_004444129.1:3587711-3589853 GCF_000243295.1 Trichechus manatus latirostris | reverse complement strand
TCTAGCCAATAGAATTCAGCAACATATCAAAAATTAATTCACCATAATCAAGTGGGATTTATACCAGGTATGCAAGGATGGTTCAACATCAGAAAAACAATCAATGTAATCCATCAGATAAATAAAACAAAAGACAAGAACCACATGATCTTATCAATTGATTCAGAAAAGACATTTGACAAAGTCCAACATTCATGACAGAAGCTCACAACAAAATAGGAATAGAGGGGAAATTCCTCAATATAATTAAGGGCATTTATACAAAGCCAAAAGCCAACATCATACTAAGTGGAGAGACTATGAAAGCATTCCCACTGAGAACGGGAACCAGACAAGGATGCCCTTTATCACCACTCTTATTCAACATTGTGCTAGAGGTTCTAGCCAGAGCAATTAGGCTAGAAAAAGAAATAAGGGCATCCACATTGGTAGGGAAGAAGTCAAGCTATCTCTATTTGCAGATGATATGATCTTATACACAGAAAACCCCAAAGAATCCATAAGAAAACTACTGAAACTAATAGAAGATTTCAGCAAAGTTTCAGGATACAAGATAAACATACAAAAAACATTGGAGTCCTTTACACCAACAAAGAGAACCTCGAAGAGGAAATTACCAAATCAATACCATTTATAATAGCCCCCAAGAAGATAAAATACTTGGGAATAAATCTAACCAGAGACGTAAAAGATCTATACAATGAAAACTACAAGACGCTACTGCAAGAAAACAAAAGAGACCTGCATAAGTGGAAAACATATCTTGCTCATGGATAGGTAGACTCAACATTGTAAAAATGTCAATTCTACCCAAAGCGATCTACGGATACAATACAATCCCAACCCAGATTCCATCGGAATTTTTTAATGAGATGGAGAAACAAATAACCAACTTCATATGGAAAGGGAAGTGGCCCCAAATAAGTAAAGCATTATTCAAGAAGAAGAACAAAGTGGGAGACCTCACACTACCTGATTTTAGAACATATTATACTGCCACGGTAGTAAGAACAGCCTAGTACTGGTACAACAGCAGAGACATAGACCAGCGGAACAGAATTGAGAGTCCAGACATAAATTCAACCACCTATGAGCAGCTGCTATTTGACAAAGGCCCAAAGTCCATTAATTGGGGAAAAGACAGTCTCTTTAACAAATGGTGCTGGCATAACTGGATATCCGTCTACGAAAAGACTGACACAAGACCCATACCTCACACCATGCACAAAAACTAACTCAAAATGGATCAAAGACTTAAATATAAAATCAAAAACGATAAAGATCATGAAAGATAAAATAGGGACAGTGCTAGGAGCACTAATACATGGCATAAACACAATATGAACCACAAGTAACAATGCACAAGCACCAGAAAAGAGACCAGATAACTGGGAGCTCCTAAAAATCAAACACTTATGCTCATCAAAAGACTTCACCAAAAGATGAAAAAGACAACCTACAGACTCAGAAAAAATTTTTGGCTATGACAAATCCGAACAGCTTCTAATCTCTAAAATCTACAAGATACTGCAAAACCTCAACAACAAAAAGATAAATAAGCCAATTTGAAGATGGGCAAAGGATATGAACAGGTACTTCACCAAAGAAGATATTCAGGCGGCTAACAGACACATGAAGAAATGCTCACTATCTTTAGCCATTAGAGAAATGCAGATCAAAACTACAATGAGATATCATTTCACCCCAACAAGGCTAGCATTAATCCAAAACACTCAAAATAATAAATGTTGGCGAGGTTGTGGAGAGACTGGAACACTTATACACTGTTGGTGGGAATGTAAAATGGTATAACCACTTTGGAAATCGATTTGGCCCTTCCTTAAAAAGCTAGAAATAGAAGTACCATACGATCCAGCTATCCCACTCCTTGGAATATATCCTAGAGAAATAAGAGCCGTCACACGAATAGATATATGCACACCCATGTTCACTGCAACGCTGTTCACAATAGCAAAAAGATGGAAACAACCTAGGCATCCATCAATGGACGAATGGATAAACAAATTATGGTATATCCACACTATGGAATACTACGCAATGATAAAGAACGATGAAGCCGTGAAACATAACGTGGAGGAAGCTGGAGGTCATTATGCTGAGTGAATTTAGTCAGTCACAGAA
>NW_004444129.1:3536391-3587020 GCF_000243295.1 Trichechus manatus latirostris | reverse complement strand
ATGGCACCTGGATTCTCTATCAGCCCAGAACTAAAACAGTTTCCGAGTCCAACTCTTCAGACAGGGATTGGACTGGACTGTGGGACATAAAGTCATACTCGTGAGGAGTGTGCCTCTTAGCTCAAGTAGATACAAGAGACTAAATGGGCAGCTTCTGTCCGGAGGTGAGATGGGAAGGCAGAGAGTGTTAGGAGCTGGTCGAATGGACATGGGGAATCAGTGGTGGAAAGGAGAAGTGTGCTGTCACAGTATGGGAAGAGCAATTAGGGTCACATAACAATGTATGTATAAATTTTTGTATGGAAAAAAATTTTTAAAAAAAGACACAATCTAATCTTGTAGATTGAGTCCTGCCTCATTAACATCATTGCCGCCAATCACACCTCATTAACATCATAAAAAAATGAAAAGAAAAGAAACAGCAAAAGAAGCCCACAGTCACCAGAAGAAAAACAATAAAAAGAATCAACAAAACTAGAAGATGGTTCTTTGAGAGGATCAATAAAACTGACAAACCACTGTCCAGATTGCCAAAAGAAAAAAATGAGAAGATGCAAATAAGCAAAATAAGAAAGGAAATGGGCGACATTACAACAGAACCAACTGACATAAAGGGGATTATTACAGAATATTATGAAAAACTGTACTCTAACAAATTTGAAAACCTAGAAGTGGGCAAATTTCTAGAAAGATGCCTCCTACCTAAACTAACACAAACAGAGGTATAAAATCTAAATAGACCCATAACCGAAGAAGAAATTGAAGATATCATTAAAAAAAGAAACCCTCCCAACAGGGGTCTTAAAAGCTTGTGAGGGGTCATATAAGATACCCCATTTGTCCCACCCTGTCTGGAGCAAGGGATAATGAAGAAAACCAAAGACACCAAATGACTAATGGACCACAACTACCACAGCCTCCACCAGACTGAGTCCAGCACAACTAGACAGTGCCCAGCTACCACCACTGACTGCTCTGACAGAGATCACAATAGAGGGTCCCAGATACAGCTGGAGAAAAATGTAGAACAAAATTCTAACTCACAAAAAAAGATCAGACTTACTGGTCTGACAGAGACTGGAGAAACCCTGAGAGTATGGCCCCCGGACACCCTTTTAACTCAGTACTGAGGTCACTCCTGAGGTTCATCCTTCAGCCAAGGATTAGACAGGCCCATAAAATAAAACGAGACTAAATAGGCATACTATCCCAGGAACAATGACAAGAAGGCAGGAGGGGACAGGAAAGCTGGTAACGGGGAACCCAAGGTCAAGAAGGGGAGAGTGCTGACATGTTGGCAACCAATGGCACAAAACAATATATGTATTAATTGTTTAACGAGAAACTAATTTGCTCTGTAAACCTTCATCTAAAGTACAATTAAAAAAAAAGAAAAAAGATCCCAACCAAAAAAATGGCTTCCCTGGAGGGTTCTACAAAACATTCAGAGAAGAGTTGACAGCACCAATTCTACTCAAACTATTCCATAACATAGAAAAGGAAAGACTACTCCTTAATTCATTGTATGGAGCCAGCATAATCCTGATACCAAAGCCAGGCACAGATACCACAAAAAAAAGAAAATTACAGGCCAATATCCCTCATGAGTATAGCAAAAATTCTCAACAAAATTCTAGCCAACAGAATGCAACAGCATATCAGAAAAATAATACATCATGATCAGGTGGGATTTATACCAGGGATGTAAGGGTGGTCCAACATTAGAAAATCAATGAACGTAAATAAAACAAAGCCAAAGAATCACATGATCATCTCAACCAGTGCAGAAAAGGCATTTGATAAAATCCAACACCCTTTCCTAATAAAAACTCCCATCAAAATAGGAATAGAAGGGAAATGCCTGAACATAATTAAGGGCATATATACAAAACCAACAGTCGACATTATTCTCAATGGATAAAGATTGAAAGCTTTCCCCTTGAGAACAAGAACTAGGCAAGGATACCCAGTATCACCACTCTTATTCAATATTGTACTGGAAGCAGGGGCAGATTAACCAGTAAGCAAGGTACGCAGCGGCTTATGGTAGGCAAGGTATGCATATGCTTAATTGTTTTTACTTACTAGTCCATAGTGCACAATTTCACATCTTTGATGTAGGGAAAAACAGGTGAAATCATGTGCTATAGATTAGTAAATTAGCACAACTAAGCCTGTGCATACCTTGTTTATTGGATAACCCATCTGTCTTAGTCATTTAGTGCTGCTGTAACAGAAATACCACAAGTGATGGCTTTAGCAAAGAGAAGTTTATTCTCTTACAGTCCAATAGGCTACAAGTCCAAATTCAGGGGGTCAGCTCCAGGGGAACACTTTCCCTGTAGGCTCTGAAGGAAGGTCCGTGTCATCAATCTTGCCCTGGTCTGGGGGCTTCCCTGTGCAGCAACCTCAGGTCCAAAGGACTCACTCTGCTCCTGGCACTGCTTTCTTGGTGGTATAAGGTTTCCATGTGTCTCTGCTCACTTCTCTCTTTTATATCTCAAAAGAGATTGGCTTAAGACACTATCTAATCTCATAGACCTCATCAGTATAACTGCCACTAAGCCATCTTATCGTACCATAATGATAGAGTTTACAACACGTAAGGAAATCACATCAGATTACAAAATGGTACACAATCATACAATACTGGGAATTATGACCCAGCCAAGTTGACAGGTATTTTTGAGGGACACAATTCAATCCATGACACCGTCCCTGACTGGAAGTCCTAACCCGGGCAATAAGGCAAGAAAGGAAAATAAAAGGCATCCAAATTGATAAGGAAGAAGTAAAACAAACTATCCCTATCCGTGGATGATGTGATCATATACATAGAAAATTCCAGAAATTTCAAAAGAAAGTTACTAGAGCTAATAGAAGTCTTCAGCAAAGTGGCAGGGTACAGGATCAATGCACAAAAATCAGTTAGATTCCTCTACACTAACAAGGAAAACTCCAAAACAGAAATCTAGAAAACAATACCATATACAATAGCCTCCAAAAGGTTAAAATACATAGGAATAAATCTAACAGGGACATAAAAGACTAATACAAGGAAAAATACAAAATGCTACAGCAAGAAGCCAAGAGACTTACACAAACAGAAAAACATACCATGCTCATGAATTCAAAGACTTAACATTGTGAAAATGTCAATACTACCAAATATATATAATGCAATCCTGATCCAAATCCCAACAACATTCTTTAACAAAATGGAAAAATTAATCTCCAGTTTTATATGTAAAGGAAAGAGGCCCCAAATAGCTAAAACATTATTGAAGAATAAGAACAAAGTAGGAGAACTCACACTTCTTGATCTCATAACTTACTATATAGCCACGGTAAGCAAAACAGCCTGGTACTGGTACAACGACAGACACATAGACAAATGGAAAAGAATTGAGAACCTAGAAGTAAATCCATCCAGCTATGGACAGCTGATCTCCAACAAAGGATCAAAGTCCATTCAATGGGGAAAAGATAGTCTCTTTAACAAATGGTGCTGACAAAACTGGATATCCATCTGCAGAAAAATAAAACAGGATCCATACCTCACACCATACACAAAAACTAATTCAAAATGGATCAAAGACCTAAAACTAAAACAAAGCTAGGGGTCCTAATTTATGGCATAAATATACTATCAAACATAACTAAAAATGCACAAACAACAGACAATAAACTGGAAAACTGAGACCTCCTGAAAATTAAATACTTACGCTCATGAAAAGACTTTACAAAAAGACTAAAAAATAATCTACAGACTGGGGAAAAAAACTGGCAGCGATATATCTGACAAGGGTCTAATCTCTAAAATATATAGAAAACTTCAACTCCTTAACAACAAAAAGACAATCCAATCAAAAAATGGGCAAAGGACCTGAGCAGACATTTCACCAAAGAAGACATTCAGACAGCTAAATAACACATGAAGAGATGCTTGGGATCATTAGACATTAAAAACCAAGACCAAACCTGTTGCCTTCAAGTCAATTCTGACTCCTAGTGACTGTACAGGACAGAGTAGAACTGCCCTATAGGGTTTCCAAAGAGTGGCTGGTGGATTCGAACTGCCAACCTTTTGGTTAGCAGTAGTAGCTCTTAACCACTGTACAACCACGGATTCCACTAGCCACTAGAGAGATACAAATTAAAAGTACAATGAGACCCCTCCCACCACCACCCGTGGCACTGGGGGGACCTGTCCCAGAGCCCAGCTCCTCCTCACTGGCTCCAGACACCTCCCACCACCACCCATGGCCCTGAGCAGCCATGGTCTGGACCCCAGTTCCTCCCCTGCCAGCCCCAGGCCCCTCCCACTGCCACTTGCAGCCCCAAGGGGACCCGGCCAAGACTCCAACTCCTCCCCCACTGGCTCCAGACCCCTCCCAGTGCCCACCATGGCCTCCATCCAGCCCCTGCCCAGTTCAAGCTGCAGACAACTGACAAATCTCCTCCCCTTACCCCCTGCTGGATCTTCCCTGCTGTACCAGAACTGAGCAACCAGCCTGGCACAGCTGGACAAGGTGGTGAGAATTAATGTGCCCACAAATGAACAAGCAACAAAGCACGCCTGGCCCACCCATCCAGACATAACCAAATAAAACAAAAAAGCAGGATGAAACTAACAAACCTACAATAAAAAAATAAAGAAAATAATACCTGAATGTCTCAGAGCCAGCACACAATATCAAAATATATTTAAAAAAACAGGACAAGATGGTTCCAGTAAGCGACCATAATAAAGCATCAGTTGACCTTCCAGCAGAAGAAAAGGCAATGGAACTGCCCAATAGAGAATTCAAAAGTCTAATATTCAGGGCTCTCCAAGAGATTAGGAAAGAGATAAGGAAAACACAACAAAGCAATAAAAAAATTCAGGAAAATAGTACAGTAATGAAATTGTCAAAATAAATAATTAGAAATCATACAAAAAGAGCAATTAGAAATCCAAAAGATAAACACTTATGCTCATCAAAAGAGTTCACAAAAAGAGTAAAATGAGAACCTACATACTGGGAAAAAATTTTTGGCTATGACATATCTGAAAAGGGTCTAATCTCTAAAATCTACGAGATACTGCAACACCTCAAAAACAAAAAGACAAACAGCCAAATTGAAAAATGCACAAAGGATATGAATAGACACTTCACCGAAGAAGACATTCAGGCGGCTAACAGATAAATGAAGCAATGCTTACAATCATTAGCCATTAGAGAAATGCAAATCAAAACTACAATGAGATACCACTTCACCCCAACACGGCTGGCACTAATCTAAAAAACACAAAATAATAAATGTTGGAGAGGTTGTGGAGAGACTGGAACACTTTGCACTGCTGGTGGGAATGTAAAATGATACAACCACTTGAAAATTGATTTGGTCTTCCTTAGAAAGCTAGAAATAGAAGTACCATACAATCCAGCAATCCCGCTCCTTGGAATATATCCTAGAGAAATAAGAGCCATCACACGAATAGACATATGCACACCTATGTTCATTCCATAACTGTTCACAATGGCAAAAAGATAGAAACAACCTAAGTGTCAATCAACAGACAAATGGATAAACAAATTATGGTACATACACACGATGGAATACTGTGCAATGATAAAGAACAATGATGAATCTACAAAACATCTTACAACATGGATGAATCTGGGGGACATTATGCTGAGTGAAATTAGTCAGTTGCAAAAGGACGAATATTATATGAGACCACTGTTATAAGAACTCAAAAAAATGTTTAAACACAGAAGAAAACATTCTTTGATGGTTACGAGAGTAGGGAGGGAGGGAGAGGGGAATTCATTAACTAGATAGTAGACAAGAATCATCTTAGGTGAAAGGAAGGACAACATACAATACAGATGAAGTCAGACAACTGAACTAAACCAAAAGCTAAGAAGTTTCCTGAACACAACCAAACACTTTGAGGCACAGAGTAGCTGGGGCTGGGGGCTGGGGACCACAGTTTCGGGGGACATCTAGGTCAGTTGGCATAACAAAGTTTACTAAGAAAATTTTATGCATCCAACTTTGGTGAGTGGCGTCTGGGGTCTTAAAGCTTGCGAGTGGCCATCTAAGATGCATCAATTAGTCCCTACCCACTTGGAGAAAAGAAGAATGAAGAACACCAACAACACAAGGAAAATATTAGCCCAAGAGATGAAAGGGCCACATAAACAAAAGACTCCATCAGCCTGAGGCGAGAAGAACTAGATGGTGATCAGCTACCACTAATGACTGCCCTGACAGGGAACACAACAGAGAGTCCCTGATGGAACAGGAGAAAAGTGCAAAGCAGAACTCAAATTTTAGTAAAAAGACCAGACTTAATAGTCTGACTGAGATTGGAGGAACCCCCGAAGCCATTGCCCCTGAACACTCTGTTAACCCAGAAGTAAAGCCATTCCCGAAGCCCACTCTTCAGACAAAGATTAGACTGGACTATAAAACATAAAATAATACTCATGAAGAGTGTGCTTCTTAGTTCAAGCAGATACACAAGACCAAAAGGGTGGCTCCTGTCTGGAGGCAGAATGAGAAGGCAGGAAGGGACAGGAGTTGGTTGGATAGACATGGGAAACCCAGGGTGGAAAGGGGGAGTGTACTGTCACCTTGTAGGAATTGCAGCTAGTGTCACATAACAATACTTGTATAAATTTTTGAATGAGAAATTAACTTGAGCTGTAAACTTTCATCTAAAGCACAATAAGAAAAAAAAGAAAGAAAGAAGGAAATCCAAAAGATAAACAACAAAATGTTAGAAATGGATAACACAACAGAAGGTTTTAGGAGCAAATTTAAAACAGTGGAAGACAGGATAAGTGAAATTGAAGAAAAATCCATGGATGCCAATTTTTTGAGGAAAAATCAGAGAAAAAAATGAAAAAAACCTAAGAACTATGTGGGGTAAAATCAAGAGCAAAAATCTGCAGTTGATCGAAGTTCCACAACAGGGGGAGAAAGGAAGAAGTAAAACTGTCCCTATTTGAACATGATATGATACTACACATAGAGAACACAAAAGATTCCACAAGAAAACTACTGGAACTAGTAGAAATATTCAGCAGAGTAGCAGGACACAAGACAAACATACAAAAATCAGTTGCATTCCTATACACCAATAAAGACAACTATGAAAAGGAAATCAGGAAAGTGATACCATTTGTAATAACCTCTAAAAAAATAAACTACTTAGGAATAAATCTAACCAGGGACATAAAAGACCTATACAAAAAAAAAAAAAACCTACAAAACGCTACTGCAGGAAACTAAAAGAGACCTGCATGAATGCAAAGACATACCATGCTCATGGATAGGTAGACTCAACATTGTGGAAATGTCAATTCTCCCCAAAGAAATCTACAAATACAATGCAATCCCAATCCAAATACCAACAACATTCTTTAATGAGCTGGAAAAACTAATCATTAACTTTATATGGAAAGGAAAGAGGCCTGGGATAAGTAAAGCACTATTGAGGAAGAATAAAGCAGGAGGACTCACATTACCTGACCTCGGAACCTACTATACAGCTACAATAGTCAAAACAGCCTGGTACTGGTACTACAGACACATTGACCAATGGAACAGAATTGAGAACCCAGATGTAAATCCATCCACTTACAATCACCTGATCTTTGTCAAAGTCCCAACATCCATTAAAAGGGGAAAAGACAGTCTTTTTAACAAACGGTGCTTGTAAAACTGGATGTCCATCTGTAAAAAGATGAAACAGGATCCATACCTCACACCATACACAAAAGCTAATTCAAAATGGATCAGATACCTAAATATAAAACCAAAAACTATAAATATCAGGAAAGAAAAAATAGGGTCAATACTAGGGGCACTAATATATGGCATAAACTGCACATAAACCATAATTAACAATGCACAAACATCAGAAGATAGCTAGATAAATGGGATCTCCTAAAAATTAAACACTTATGCTCATCAAAACAATTCAAAAAAAGAGTAAAAAGAGAACCTAAAGAGGGGGAAAAAGATTTTGGTTATGACATACCTGACAAAGATCTAATGTCCAAAATTTATTGGAAAATCCAACATCTCTACAATAAAAAGACAAATAATCCAATTTTAAAAATGAGCGAATGAACAGACACTTCACCAAAGAAGACATTCAGGCAGCTAACAGACATGAGGAAATGCTTGTGATCACTAGCCATCAGAGAAATGCAAATCAAAACTACAGTAAGATACCATGTCACTTGACATTACCGGCACAAATCAAAAAAACAGAAAACAACAAATGTTGGAGAGGTTGCAGGGAGATTGGAACTCTTATGCACTGCTCGTGGGAGTAAAAAATGGTACAACCATTTTGAAAAACAATATGGTGCTTCCTTAAAAAGTTAGAAATAGAAATACCATATGATTCAGTAATTCCACTCCTAGGTGGAATCCTAGAGAAATAAGAGCCGTCACTCGAATAAACATATGCATACTCATGTTCATTGCAGCATTATTTACAACAGCAAAAAGATGGAAACAACCTAGATGTCCATCAACAGATGAATGGATAAACAAACTATGGTACATACACACAGTGGAATACTACACAACCATAAAGACCAAGGATGAATCTGCAAAACATCTCACAACGTGAATGAATCTGGAGGGCATTATGCTGAATGAAAGAAGTCAATAACAAAAGGA
Source organism: Trichechus manatus latirostris (assembly GCF_000243295.1). Classification (NCBI taxonomy): domain Eukaryota; kingdom Metazoa; phylum Chordata; class Mammalia; order Sirenia; family Trichechidae; genus Trichechus; species Trichechus manatus. The sequence goes on along the minus strand of NW_004444129.1, from coordinate 3,578,329 downwards.
CAAATATTGTATGAGACCACTATTATAAAAACACAAGAAAATGTTTCCACACAGAAAGAAACGATCTTTGCTGGTTATGAGGGAGGGTTGGGGTGGGGAGAGAAAAACACTAACTAGATAGTAGGTAAGTGGTAACTTTGGTGAAGGGTAAGACAGTACACAATACTGGGAAAGTCAGCACAGCTTGACCAGTGCAAAGTCATAGAAGCTTCATAGACAAACCCAAAAGTCCTGAGAGACCAAGCTATGGGGCTGAGGGCTGGGGACCAGGGTCTCAGAGGACATCTAGCTCAATTGACATAACGTAGTCTATAAAGAGATTGTTCTACATCTGACTGGTGAATAGCATCTGGGGTCTTAAAAGCCTGTGAGCGGCCATCTTAAGATACATCTGCTGGTCCCATTCCAGCTAGAACAAAGTAGAATGAAGAAGACCAAAGACACAAGGGAGAGAATTGTCCAAAGGACTAATGGACCACAGCTACAACAACCTCCACCAGACTGAGCCCAGAACATCTAGATGGTGCCCAGTTTCCACCAGTGACTGCTCTGGTAGGGATCACAAAAGCAGGTCCTGGGCAGAGCGGGAGAAAAATGTAGAACAAAATTCAAAATCACAAAAAATAAATAAACAGGCTTTCTGGTCTGACAGAGACTGGAGAAACTCTAAGAGCATGGCCACTGGACACCCTTTTAACTAAGTACTGAATTCACTCCTGAGGTTCACCTTTCAGCCAAAGATTAGGCAGGTCTATAGGGTCAACAATAACACATGTGAAGAATGGACTTCATAGTTCGTTTCATACATAGGAGACTAATGGGCACACCAGACCAAAAGTAAAGATGAAAAGGCAGGAAGGAACAAGAAAACTGGATGAATGGAAACAGGGAACCAGGGCCAGAGAAGGGGAGAGTGTTGGCACATCAAAGTGTTGGCAACCAATGTCATAATACAGTTTGTGTATTAACTGTTTAATACAAAATTAATTTGCTCTGTAAACTTTCACCTAAAGCACAATTAAGAAATAAATTTTTAAAAAAGCTATAATGAGATAACATCTTACGCTTGCAAAAATGACACTGATCAAAAAAACAGAAAACAGCAAATGCTGGTTAGGTTGTGGGTAAATTGGAACTCTTATACACTGCTGGTAGGAATTTAAAATGGAACAACCCTATGAAAAACAGTATGGCACCTCCTCAAAAAACTAGAAATAGAAATATCATATGATCTAACAATCCCACTCCTAGGTATATATCCTGGAGATATAAGGGCATGTGCACATCTATGTTCATTGCAGCGTTATTCACAATAGCAAAAATATGTAAACAACCTAAGTGTCCATCAACAGATGAAAGGATAAACAAATCATGTTACATACATACAATGGAATACTGTGAAACGATGACGAATAATGATGAGTCCAAGAATCATCTCATAACATGGATGAATCTGGAGGACACTATGCTGAGCGAAATAATTCAAACATAAAAGGATAAATATTGCATACCACTTTCATAAAAAGTCAAGAATAGGTTTACACACAGAAACAATCTTTGATGGTTACTAGGGATGGGAGGGGGAGAGAGGAAGAATCACTTACTAGATGGTAGACATGTGATAATTCTGATGAAGGGAAAGGCAATACACAATCTGGGGACACAACGTGACCAAGGTAAATGAACATACTGAGAGGTACAAAGAATAAAAGAAAACTACAGTAAATGAAGGGGCATATCTAAAATATGCCAGGTATGGTACATGTCCTGGGTGCCACTTGAAGGGGGGTGGTATCACTGAGCAGTTTCTATTAACCATTGTAGTTTCCATAGCTAGCTGTGAGAGATCATTCAGCAAGTGACTCAAAATGAAAAGAAACAGCTGCAAACATCCATTAGTAATCGGAACGTGAAATGTACAAAGTATAAATCCAGGAAAATTGGAAGCGGTCAAAAATACAATGGAACAAATAAACATCAATATCCTAGGCATTAGTAAGCTGAAATCTACTGATATTGACCATTCTGAATTAGACAGTCATATGGTCTACTATGCCAGGAGTGACAGCTTGAAGAGGAATGGCGTTGCATTCATCCTCAGAAAGGACATTTCAACATCTATCTTGCAGTAAACGCTGTCAGTGATAGGATAATATCCATATGCCCACAAGGAAAACCAGTAAATACGACTATTATTCAAATTTACACACCAACCACTAAGGCCAAAGATGAAGAAACTGAAGATTTTTACCAAATTCTGCTGTCTGAAATTAATCAAACATGAAATCAAGATGCATTGGTAATTACTGGTGATTGCAATGTAAAAGTTATAAATGAAGAAGGATCGATACTTGAAAAATATGGCCTAGGTGAAAGAAACGACGCCAGAGATTACATGATAGAATGTGCAAGACCAATAACTTATTCATTGCAAATACCTTTTTTCAACAACATCAACAGTGACTATGCATGTGGACATCCTATCAAATACACAGGAATCAAATAAACTACATCTACGGAAAGAGAAGATGGAGAAGCTCAATATCATCAGTCAGAACAAGGCCATGGGTTGACTGCAGAGCAGGCCATCAATTGCTCATACGCAAGTTCAAGCTGAAGCTGAAGATAATTAGAGCAAGTCTATGCGGGCCAAAATTCGACACTGAGAATATCCCACCTGAATTTAGAGACTATCTCGAGAATAAATTTGATGCATTGTACATTAATGACGGAAGACCTGATAAGTTGTGGAATGATATCAAGGACATCATACATGAAGAAAGCAAAAGATCATTAAGAAGACAGGAAAGAAAGAAACGACCAAAATGGATGTCAGAAGAGACTCTGAAACTTACTCTTGAACAAACAGCAGCTAAAGTGAATTGAAGAAATGATGAAATAAAAGAACTAAATGGAAGATTTCAAAGGTGGCCAGAGAAGACAAAATAAAATACTATAATGAAATGTGCACAGACTTGCAGCTAGAAAACCATAAGGGAAGAACTCGTTCAGCATTTCTCAAGCTGAAAGAACTGGAGAAAAAAATCCAAATCTTGAGTTGCAATATTGAATGATTCTACAGGAAAAACATTGAATGACAATGGAAGCATCAAAAGAAGGTGGAAGGACTACACAGAGTCACTATATCAAAAAGAATTGGTTGACATTCAACCATTTCAGGAGGTAGCATATGATCAAGACTGATGGTATTGAAGGAAGAAGTCCAAGCTGCACTGAAGACATTGGCAGAAAACAAGGCTCCAGAAATTGACAGACTAGCAATTGAGATGTTTCAACAAATGGATGCAGCACTGGTTCATCTACTTGGCATAGTTAACTCATCTATGCCAAGAAATTTGGAAGACAGCTACTTGACCAACCAACTGGAAGAAATCCATATTTGTGCTCATTCCAAACAAAGGAGATCCAATGGAATGCAGAATTATTGAACAACATCCTTAACATCACACGTAAGTAAAATTTTGCTGAAGATAATTCAAAAATGATTGCAGCAGTACATGGACAGGGAACGGCCAGAAATTCAAGCTGGATTCAGAAGATGCTGAAGAAGATTGCTGATGTCACATGGATCTTGCCTGAAAGCAGAAAATACCAGAAAGATGTTTACCTGTGTTTTATTGACTATGCAAAGGCACTCGACTGTGTGGATCATAACAAATTATGGATAACATTGTGAAGAATGGGAATTCCAGAACATTTAAGTGCTCATGAGGAATCTTTACATAGATCAAGAGGTCTTTGTTCCAACAGAACAAGGGGATACTGTGTAGTTTAAAGTCAGGAAAGGTGTGCATCAGGGTTGTATCCTTTCATCATATTTATTCAATCTGTATGCTGAGCAAATAATCTGAGAAGCTGGACTATATGAAGAACATGACATCAGGATTGGAGGAAGACTCATTAACAACCTGCATTATGCGAATGACACAACCTTGCTTGCTGAAAGTGAAGAGGACTTGAAGCACTTACTGATGAAGATTGAAGACCACAGCCTTCAGTACGGATTACACCTCAACATAAAGAAACCAAAAATCCTCACAAGTGGACCAATAAGCAACATCATGATAAACAGAGAAAATATTGAAGTTGTCAAGGATTTTATTTTACTTGGTTCCACAATCAACACCCATGGAAGCAGCAGTCAAGAAATCAAACGCATAATGTGTTGGGAAAATCTGCTGCAAAAGACTTCTTTAAAGTGTTAAAAAGCAAAGATGTCACTTTGAGGATTGTCATGGTTTGAATTATGTCCCCCCAAAAAATGTGTGTATCAGTTTGGCTGGGCCATGATTCCCAGAATTGTGTGGTTGTCCTCCATTTTATGATTGTAATTTTATGTTAAAGACGATTAGGGTGGGATTTTAACACCACCCTTAACCAGGTCACATCCCTGATCCAATGTAAAGGGAGTTTCTCTAGGATGTGGCCTGCACCACCTTTTACCTTACAAGAGATAAAAGGAAAGGGAAGCAACTGGGGACCTCATACCACCGAGAAAGAAGCACTGGGAGCAGAGCACATCCTTTGGACCTGAGGTTTCTGCACAGAGAAGCTCCTAGTCTGGGGGAAGACTGATGATGATGATGAGGACCTTCCTCCAGAGCCGACAGAGAGAGAAAGCTTTCTCCTGGAGCTGACGCCCTGAATTTGGACTTGTAGCTTACTGGACTGTGAGAGAATAAATTTCTCTTTGTTAAAGCGATCCACTTGTGGTATCTGTTACAGCAGCACTAGATGACTAAGACAAGGACTAAAATGCAGCTGACCCAAGCCATAAGATTTTCGATCACCACATATGCATGTGAAAGTTGGACAATGAATAAGGAAGACCAGAGAAGAATTGATGTCTTTGAATTGTCATGTTGCCGGAGAATATTGAGTATACCATGGACAACAGCCAGAAGAATGAACACATCTGTCTTGGAAGAAGTGCAGCCAGAATGCTCCTTAGAAGCAAGGATGGCAAGACTTCATCTCATGTACTTTGGACATGTTATCAGGAGGGACCAGTCCCTGGAGAAGGACACCATGCCTGGTAGAGTAGAGTGTCAGTGAAAAAGAGGAACACCCTCAAGAAGATCGATTGACACAGTTGCTGCAAGGATGGGCTCAAGCATAGCAACGATTGTGAGAACAGTGCAGGACCGGGCACTGTTTCGTTCTGTTGGACATAGGGTCACTATGAGTCGGAACCAACTCAATTGCATCTAACAACAGAAACATGGGTCAAGACAGGCTGTGTGATCCTGATCTGCTGAGTGCAGAAAGAGCAGAAACTGAAAAAAAATGACTTTGAGCACATCATAGACCAATTTTCATCAGCGAAACCAAGGAATGTACAGTTGTAATTTTCATATTGTGCCATAATGTGTTAAGTAAAAGATAAATGAGCTTGACCTGTATTTTTGAGCTGATATATGGTACAGATGGGTTTCAGATGTTTGGACAGGGATGCAGAGGCTTAATAAGGGGGAGGACAAGGTGGGGGGGACTTGCCCTTGGGCACAAGTCCAAGGGGGCACAAGACGAGGCATGAAACGACATTCCAAGGTGCCACAAATATGAAATCAGCCTGAACGAGGCAGCCAGACAAGAGGGGAAAAGGCGTTTCTTTTTTTTTTTTTTTTTTTTTTCATTTTTTATTGTGCTTTAGGTGAAAGTTCACACAGTAAATCAGTTTCCCATTCGATAGTTTTTACATAAAGTGTTCCATGACATTGGTTACATTCCACAAAATGTGTCAACACTCTCCCCATTTCTGCCCTGGGTTCACCGTTTCCTTTCATCTAGATTTTCTACCCTTTCCTGACTTCTTATCTTTGCTTTTGGGCAAATGCTGTCCTCTTGATCTCCTATAATTGATTGTTCTAAGGCGTTCCTTTTGAGCGTTATTGTTTATTTTATGGGCCTGTCTATTGTTTGGTTGAAAGGTGGTCTCTGGGAATGGCTTCAGTTCCTGGTCAGAAAGGTGTCTTAGGACCATAGTCTTGGGGGCTCCTCCAGTCTCTGTCAGATTGGTAAGTCTGACCTTTTTTGTGAATTTGATTTTTTTTTTTTTCTACATTTTTTTCCTACTCTGCCGAGGATCCTCTGTTGCGATCCCAGTCAAAGGGGATAGTAGTGGTAGCCAGGCACTATCTAGTTCTTCTGATCTCAGGCTAGATGAGGTTGTGGTTCATGTGGTCCATTAGTCCTTTGGACTAATTGTTCCCTTGAGTCTTTGGTGTTCTTCAGTCTCCTGTGCTCCAGACAGGAAGAGACCAATAGCTGTATCTTAGATGGCTGCTCACAAGCTTTTAAGACCACAGACACTAGTCACCTATGTAGGATGCAAAACATTGTCTTTATGAACTATGTTGTGCCAGTTGATGTAGATGTCCCCTGAATCTATGGTCCTTCATCTTCAAGCCTAGGAACTTGGTCCTGTGAGGTGTTTGGTTATGTCTAAGAAGTTTCTATGACTGTGCCCCTTGTGTGCTCTATTGTCTATATTAATACACATGCAGCATCTACAATTATGTATGTAGAAATATCCACAACCAAACCTATATCTGCAGGTAAGTGTGCTCCCTTACACCCTCCCATGCCTCTTTAGCATATCTATCTACCTATTATTCATTTGTAAATTATTGTTTGTTAATACTATTGCTGCAGGATTGTCTATGTTACAGCAATTACCATACCAAAAACCAAACCAAACCCATTGCCATCAAGTCCATTCCAACTCATAGCAACCCTATAGAACAGAGTAGAACTGCCCCACAGTGTTTCCAAGGAGCAGCTGGTGGATTTTTAACTGCCGACCTTTCAGTCAGCCGCTTAGCTCTTAACCACTGTGACACCAGGGCTCCAGTAATTACTGTAGTTGTCCTTTATTTGGGAAGGCATTTTTGCTGATGCATCGCTGCTATTGATGTTTATTCATCTTGAAATTGGGGTGGGGGCGCAACTTAGAGATCACCCCTGGGCACGCATTACCCTCACTATGCCTCTGCAGAGGCACAATTTCAGTGCTTGCCACCAGTGCTATTTTCCATAGGTATGCATCTGGGTAAATGCTGTAACGTACTGTATTTCTACACAAATAATGTGCACCTTCTGCATTTGTTTGCTGGCCACGCCCTCCCCCCACAAGGTATTTTTGTAAATGCTCTATGCTAATTTTTTTACAGCAACATGTGGAAGAGGATTGGCATGGCGGTGCTTATAAGGGTGTCTCATACAGGGGGGCACAGCAAGCATACAAATGCAGAAGGTACACATTATTTGCATAAAAAATGGTATAGAATTCTGCAACAACAGTAATAACAGCCAAACTTTGTGAGTGGTTGTATAGGTAGATATGTATGCTATATAGTTGTGGAAGGGTGTATAGGAGTACATGTGTGTGCATATATATGTCTAGCTGTGGGCATTTATATATACATACTTATATGTGCTGCATGTATATTCATATATATAATAGAGCAAATGGGGGCACAGTTATGGAAACTTCTGAAACATATCCAAACACCTCAAGGGACTGAGTTACTGGGCCTGAAGTCTAAGGACTATAGCCTTGGAGGCTATCTAGGTCAATTGGCATAACATAGTTCATAAAGATAATGTTCTACATCCTAGTTTGGTTGAGTAGTGTCTGGGGTCTTAAAAGCTCATGAGCAGCCAGCTAAGATACAGCTGTTTAGTTTCTTCCCATCTGGAGCAAAGGAGAGTGAGTGAAGGAAAGCAAAGACTCAAGGAAGCACAGCCTCCTCTAGCCTGAGACCAGAAGTACTAGATGGTGCCCAGCTACCACTACCAACCATTCTGACCAGGGACAAAACAGAAGGTCCCAGTCAGAATGGAAGAAAAATGTAGAACAAAACTCAAATTCAAAAATAAAAAATACCAAACTTACTGGATTGATAGAGATTGGAGGAACCCCCAAAACGACTGCCCTAAGACACCTTTTTAACCTGGTACTGAAGCCACTTCCAGAGGTCACTTTTCAGCTAAATAATAGACTAGCCTATAAAATAAATAATAACACCCATGAGGAATGTATTCCTTAGAACAATCAACTATACAAGAACAAACAGGTAACATATGCCCAAAAGCAAATGTAAGAAGGCAAAAAGGGGTGGGGAAATTGGAGGTATGGAAACAGGGAAGGTGGGTGGAAATGGGGAGAGTGCTGACATACTGCGGGGATAGCAACCAATGTCACGGAACAATTTGTGTATGAATTGTTGAATGGGAAAATAATTTGGTATGTAAACTTTCACCTAAAACAAAAAAAGAAGTCACAGAAATTGGCAAAAGACAAACAAGAGAGGACACAAATAACCCAAATAAGAAATAAAATGGGGGACATTACAACAGACCCAACTGAAGTAAAAAGGATCATAACAGAGTACTATGAAAAACTATACTCCAACAAATTGGAAACCTAGAGCAAATGGACAAATTTCTAGAAACACACTACCTACCAAAATTAATACAAACCAAAACTGAAAATCTGAACAGACCCATTACAAGAGAAGATATTGAAAAGGTTTAAAAAAAAAAAAAAAAAACCAACTCCCCCCCATCAAAAAAAAACCCTGGCCCAGATGGCTTCACTGGAACTGGAGAATTCCACCAAACATTCAGAGAAGAGCTTACAATTAAGGGATACTTCTGAATTCCTTCTGTGATGAAAGCATAACCCTGATACCAAAACCAAGCAAAGATGCCACAAAAAAAGAAAATTACAGACCAATATCTCTCATGAATATAGATGCAAAAATTCTCAACAAAATTCTAGCTAATAGCATTCAGCATCATATCAAAAAAATAATACACCACGACCAAGTGGGATTCATACCAAGTATGCAAGGATGGTTCAACATTAGAAAATCAATCAACATAAACCATCATATAAGTAAAATAAAGGAATCACATGATGAGCTCGATTGACACAGAAAAGGCATTGGACAAAGTCCAACACCCATTCCTGATAAAAACTCTCAATAAAATAGGTATAGAAGGGAAATTCCTCAACATGACAAAAGGCATCTATACAAAACAAATGGCCTACATCATTCTCAGTGGAGAGTGGCTGAAAACATTCCCCCTGAGAACAAGAACAAGACAAGGATGCCCTTCATCACCACTCCTATTTAACATTGTGTTGGAAGTCCTAACTCGACCAGTAAGACAAGAAAAAGAAATAAAGGGCATCCAAATTGGTAATGAAGAAGTTAAACTGTCCCTATTTGCACATGATATGATACTATACATAGAAAACCCAAAAGACTCCACAAGAAAACTACTGGAATTAATAGAAAGATTCAGCAAAGTAGTAGGATACAATGTAAACATACAAAAATCAGTTGGATTCCCATACATCAATAAAGACAACTACGAAAATGAAATCAGGAAAACAATAACATTTATAGTAGTCCCTAAAAATAAAATACTTAGGAATAGAAATCTAACCAGGGATATAAAATACCTATACAAAGAAACCTACAAAACACTAGTGCAAGAAACCAAAAGAGATACATAAACAGAAAAACATACCATGCTCATGGATAGGTAGACTCAACATTGTAAAAATGTCAGTTCTACCTAAAATAATCTACAAAGAAAATGCAATCCAGATCCAAATACCAACAGCATACTTTAAAGAGATGGAAAAACTAATCATTAACTTTATCTGGAAAGGGAAGAGGCCTTGGATAAGTAAAGCACTATTGAAGAAGAATAAAGTAGGAGGACTCGCACTACCTGAACTCAGAACCGACTATACAGCTACCGTAGTCAAAACAGCCTGGTACTGGTACGACAAGTACATTGACCAATGGAACAGAATTGAGAACCTGGATATAAATCCATCTACCTATGGTCACCTGGTATTTGACAAACACCTAAAGTCTATCAAATGGGGAAAAGACAGTCTTTTTAACAAATGGTGCTCGAAAAACTGGATGTCCATCTGCAAAAAAAAGTGAAACAGGACTCATACCTCACACCATACCCAAAAACTAATTCAAAGTGGATCAAAGACCTAAATATAGAAACACAAACCATAAAGATCATAGAAGAAAAAATAGGGTCAACACTAGAGGCCCTAATATGTGACATAAACAGGATACAAACCCTTACTAACAGTATACAAACAACAGAACGTAAGCTAGATAAACGGTATCTTCTAAAAATTAAACACTTATGCTCATCAAAACACTTCACGAAAAGAGTAAAAAGAGAACGCACAGATTGGGAAAAAAATTTTGGCTATGACAAACCCGACAAAGTTTTAATCTCTAAAAGCTACAGGAAAATCCAACACCTCTACAACAAAAAGACAAATAATCCAATTAAAAAATAGACAAAGGATATGAACAGACACTTCACCAAAGAAGACATTTGGGCAGCTAACAGACACAGGAGAAAATGTTCCCAATCACTAGCCATTAGAGAAATGCAAATCAAAGCCATAATGAGATACCATCTTACCCCAACATTACTGGCATGAATAAATAAAAAAGAAAACAGAAAATAACAAATGTTGGAGAGGTGGCAAGGAGATTGGAACCCTTATGCACTGCTGGTGGGAATGCAAAATGGTATAACCATTTTAGAAAACAATATGGTGTTTCCTTAAAAAGCTAGAAATAGAAATACCATATGTTCCAGCAATCCCACTGCTAGGAATATATCCTGGAGAAATAAGATCCGTCACATGAATAGACATGCACACCCATGTTCGTTGCTACATTATTCACAATAGCAAAAAGATAGAAACAACCTAAGAGCGCATCAACAGATGAATGGATAACAAACTATAGTACATACACACAATGGAATACTACACAACGATAAAGAACAATGATGAATCTCCAAAACATCTCACAACACGGATGAATCCGGAGGGCACTATGCTGAGTCAAATAAGTCAATCACAAAAGGTCAAATATCGTGTGAGATCACTATTATAAAAACCCAAGAGAAGGTTTACAGACAAAAAGAAACAGTCTTTGATGGTTACAAGGGAGGAAGGGGTTGGGAGGGAAAAACACTAAATAGACAATAGACAGTACACAGTACTGGAGAAGCCAGCACAACTTGACCAAGGCAAGGTCATGGAAGCTCCATAGATACATCCAAACTCCCTGAGGGACAGAATTACTGGGCTGAGGGCTGGGGACCAGGGTCTCGGGGACCAGGGTCTCAGGGACCATCTAGCTCAATTGGCATAACATAGTTTACAAAGAAAATATTCTACATCCTACTTTGGTGAGTAGTGTTTGGGATCTTAAAAGCTTGAGAGTGGCCATCTAAGATACTCCACTGGTCTCACCCCATCTGGAGCAAGAGAGAATGAAGAAAACTAAAGACACAAGGGAAAGATTATTCCAAAGAACTTATGGACCACAACTACCACAGCTTCCACCAGACTCAGTCCAGCGCAACTAGATGGTACCTGGCTACTACCACTGACTGCTCTGACAGGGATCACAATAGAGGGTCCTGGACAGAGCTGGAGAAAAATGTAGAACAAAATTCTAACTCAAAAACAAAAAAAAAAAAACAGATTTGTTGGTCTGACAGAGACTGGAGAAACCCTGAGAGTATGGCCCCCAGACACCCTTTTAACTCAGTACTGAAGTTACTCCTGAAGTTCACCTTTCAGTGAAAGATTAGACAGGCCCATAAAACAAAACAAGACTAAATGGACACATCAGCTCAGGGGCAAGGACAAGAAGCCAGGAGGGGACAGGAAAGCTGGTAACTGGGACTCAAAATTGAGAAAGGGAGAATGTTGACACGTCGTGGAGTTGGCAACCAATGTCACAAAACAATATCTGTATTAATTGTTTAATGAGAAACTAATTTGCTCGGTAAACCTTCATCTAAAATACAATTTAAGAAAAGCAGTCACAGAAAGAAAATGAAATGGAAAAAACTAAAAGAGACAAAGTTGTAATTATTAGCATATAATGTGATTAATTACTCAGAAATCTAAAATAATAAACAGGAAAACTATTACAACTAATGTAAGAGACAAATATTGTCAGATACAAGATCAATATACAAAGACCACTAGCTTCTTTATTTATCAGTAATATCCACCTTGAAAACGTAATGAACAAAGAATCTTACCATGATCACAGCAAATACTAAGATTCAAACCTAATAATAAATGTGCTAAAAGACTCAATATTTTACATGTAACAATTTTCCCCAAATTAATCTATATATTAAGAGTAATCCAAATTAATTTGACAAGCTGATTGTAAAGTTCATATAAAGGAAAAAATATTTTTAAATATCCAAGAAAAACTAGAAAAAAAGTAATGTTGAGATTCGCACTACCAAATAATAAAATATACTATGTAGTTTTATAAATTACAATTGTGTAGTATTGGTGAAAAAATATGCCTGTAGATCAACAGAAAAGAATAAAGTGAAAGGAATAAATAGAAATTACCCATATGTATGTGAATTTAAGGAGCCCTGGTGGCGCAGTGGTTAAGAGCTCGGCCACTAACCAAGAGGTCTGCAGTTTGAATCCACCAGCTGCTCCTTAGGAGAAAAATGTGGCAGTCTGCTTCCATAAAGATTTACAGCCTTGGAGACCCTATGGGGCAGTTCTACTCTGTCCTACAGGGTCACTATGAGTGGAAATTGACTCAGTGGCAATGGGGTTTTTTGGGTTTTTTTAATGTGAATTTAGTACATAAAACCAATTAGACATTTTAAACCAGTGGAAAAAGGGCTGAATATATGCAATACATGACTTTGGGGAAATTTTGTCTGTACATTGAACGAAAACTCACATCCCTATGTCATTCCATATACAAAAATAAATTCCCAGGCAATTCAAGAGGTAGACACAAAAAAAAAATTATAAAGTGGAAGAAAAACGTGGGATAATGCTTGTACAATCTTGTGATTAGGAAAGTGTTTTCAAGCAAGGATATAATGCTGTACACATTCTCTGTAAAGCTACATAAAGAAAAAGATGGTTACATTGGAAAGAATTTTTAAGTTCTTTAGAAAGAAATACACAAGAAACAAAGCTAAAAGACAAGCAACTAGGAAAAAATACTTGCAATAAATGTGTTTTAGACAATAGACAACCTTCTATCCTATAGAAAGGGCTTTTGAAAAACAAAGCAATTCAAGGGAAAAAATGAGCCAGGGTACAGCTAACATTTACTGAGAGAACACTATTTACCAGGCAATATCCTAAGCACCTTACATGTATTAACTGAACTAACTTGCATAATAACCCTTTGGATCAGATACTATTTGTCTTAGTTATCTAGTGCTGCTTTAACAGAAATACCACAAGTAGGCGGCTTTAACAAAATACAGAGAGTTAATAAACTGCTCAACCTTACCAACAATCAACTTTACCAACAATGCAAACACTAGTACAATAAGATATTTTTACCCACCAGTAAGAAAAAAAAATCAAATGAGTTAATAAAACCAACCTTGGCAAGAGTATGGGGAAAGAGGTACTTTCATACTCAGTTATTGGGGGTGTAGCTGGTATAGCATTTTTAGAGGATAATTTAGCAACACCCATCAAACTTTAAACGGGCATAATCTTTGACCCAGCGACTCCATTTCTACCCCATAGAAATACTTGCACTTGCACCCAGACTTGCACCAAGTCAAAAACTGAAAATAGCCTATACGTCCATCAGTAAGGGTATGGTTTAAAAAAAGGTGATCATTCATTTAATTATGGATTCTATCTAGTGCAGTGATTAAAAAGAATGAGTTATATCCATATGAACTGACCTTGAAAGATCTCTAATACATATCATTTAAGAGAAAAAAAGCAAGTTATCAAATAATATGCAAAACTTTATACCATATTCAAGTATGTACACATTTAAGTATTCATTTATTCACTCGACAACAACAAAATTAGCACCTACTACATGACAGGCACTCTCCTAGTCAGTAGAGATAAAATGGTAGACCAAAGAGACAAGGTCTCTCTCCTAGAGCTCACATTCTGATCAGGAGGCAGACAATAAACAAAGCAAATAAAAGATCAAAATAATTTCAGATGGTATATTCGTTTTCTATTATTGCCATAACAAATTATCACACACTTAGTGGCTTAAACAACACAAATTTATTCTGTCATAGTTCTGTAGGTCACAGGTCCACCACCGGTCTCGCCCAAAAAGGGCTGAGTTCCTTTCCGGAGGCTCTATGCATCCATTTCCTTGCTCATGTGGGCTGTTGGACTTTCAGTTGTAGTTCCTTGTGGTTGTAGGGTGGAGGTCCCTGTTTCTTTGTTGGATGTCAGTTGAGGACTGTTCTCAGCTTCTTGAGGCCACCTGCATTCTTTAGCTGGTGGCCCCCTTTCTCCATCTTCAAATCCCTCTCATGCTCTGAATTACTTTGAGCCCACTAGGATAATCTAGGATAATCTTCCTATCTCAAGATCTGTACATTTAATCACATCACATTGTCTCTTTTGCCTTGTAAGGTTACATAGTCACAGGTTTAGGGCATGAACTTCTTTAGGAGGCCATTATTCTGCCTGTTACAAATGGTAATCAATGCTATGAAGAAAGCAAAAGGGGAATATGAAAAGAGCAGTACAGTCAGAGAGGGAGCTAAATTAGATTGTGCCGTCAGAGAAGACCTCCCTGAGGAATGGCATTTGAACTGGATGAGACAGTCATGTGACCACCTGGTGGTACAGCATTCCAGGCATGTCTTTAAATAGCCAGAAAAAGGTGCGGAAAGCTACATTTGGAACTTTTACTCGTTGCTCTATATCCTTCTGTTGGTTTAAACGTTCACAGGTTACTTCCCGAGAGAAGAATGAAATGGGAGAGATATGAGATTTTACTCATTACTGTATATCTTTCTGTTTGTTTGAATGTTTTACTTGTGTAATTAAATATATATACGTGTATTTGTTTGTTTATTTATGTTTATAAAGACTTAGGAACAAAAAAGAAAAATCATTTTTTCTTGGGCCCTGTTGGAGCCAAGAGAATTTTAAGATTTAGGTATTGGTGAAAATTAAGAATATTCTAAATTCTGACACACACATACGCAGAAAATAAAAATAAAACCTTGTCTTGAATTCTATGAAAGAGTTGGTTCTAGAAGGGAGTAAAAAATCAATGTCCTTCCACTTCTGAGTCTTTAGGAAGACACGCTTGCCAATTCGACATTTTTACACATCTACAACCTTGGAAAGGAGCCCTGGTGGCGCAGTGGTTAAGAGCTCGGCTGCTAACCAAAAGGTCAGTAGTTCAAATCCACCAGCCACTCCTTGGAAACCCTATGGGGCAGTTCGCCTCTGTCCTATGGGGTCGCTATGAGTCAGAACCAACTCGACGGCACCTAACAACAACAGCAATGACCTTGGAAACTTTTCGTGGCTACAACCTCTTCATTTTGCTCCTAAGTCCTAACTTGGTGCTCACTCACTGAGCTCTCACCCTAGGCATCTCACATCGTTTCATGTGGTTTTCCAAGGAGAACACTAAAAGCTTCTTAGACAATGAGGGCAGACAGAAGAAAGGTTGCTGGAATGGGCTCTATAGTGTAGCCATCTGTCACAACAAAAGGGTGACACTTGATGGAACACATTTCTGCTACTCAAGACACAAGGGAAGGAGAGATCATAGTGGGATACAGGGTTGTTCCTGTTGGTGAACTGAACTGGAGTGACTGCAAGCAGTAAAGACAGGAGACCAAAGGGCCCTCCCAGGACACAGGAGAGCAAAACTTTGAGCAATATGGTACTGTCTTCAAGACCCTGGGATGCAACTGCAGAAAATAGGCTTCATGTGCATGTATGTGTGTGCGTGTGGGCTCAAGCGATAATCCACAGCATGACTCATTTGGAGCAAAGATATTACACTGAAAAGCACGGAAAAGCAAACAATGGCTACACCTACAAATTAAGGAGTTCATATTCCTGTGCTAATCACACAGATTTGTTTTTTCAGACACGCTGCCTATCAAAGATAGGAATTCTCTGAGTAAAATGTTTATAATAGCCTAGTAGACTCTTCTATTTGCATGCCCCTTCATCGCCTCAAATGTGACAAATGCAAAACTGAACACATCATTATCTGCTCAAAAATATTTTCTCCTCCCAACCCTTCCTTGCTCAGATAGGGCACCCTCTTTTCAAGCATGAGAGCTTAAGATCATTCTTAACTCATTCCTCACCTTCCATTGCTCAGCTCCTTCAGATCCTTTTTTTGGAAGTGGGTAAGGTATAAATTATTCATAAATAAAAGTAACAAATTTAATTGGCCAACAAATTTATCATCAACTGTTATGTCAACCCCTTCCTCTCCATTCCCAATGTCACCTCCTTGGTCAAGGATTTGTCTCAGAAATGTTTACCTGAGGCACTTTCTAAGTGGTCTCCTCCCCCACTGCCTATCATTTCAGTCCTCCCATATTCCACTGGCCCGTGAGCACAAGCACAGCCACATTATCATTCCATGACCAAATTATGTTTCTGAGTCCCTCTCAGGGCTGCTTAAATGCATCCACACATTGGTGGTAGTCTTCAATCATGGTTAGCCTGGGTCTATACAGCCCCTGGGCCTGATAGGCTCTTCCTTTCAGGGTGCAGAAGAGGTGGAACCTCCTTCCCTGTGGCCCCGATATGCAGGCCCTGAGCTCCCAGCACTAGAGGCTCCGTGAACCCTTAGGCCTCATGCTCAGCCTTACTTGAAGGTCTAGTTCCCTCCCACTGCCTTTTGTCCCAGGAGAGGTGGTGGCAGACAGGACTGAGAACTGACTGTCTGCCCTCTGCAGTTTAAAGCAGAAACCAAACAAAGCCTCACTCGTCCACAACAGGGCAAGAACAACTCAGGCCCATGCTGTCTGTGCTCAGGTAGTGAGTCAAAATTCTTTCTCTAAGAAGGAAGGAAGGAAGAAAGGCGGGAATGAGAGTATGAGGGGAGGGAAGGAGGGAGGAGAGAAGTCTCTAGAAGCACAGTTCTGACTGCACACAAAAATGTGTGTTTCCAAATTAAACCTTACCTTCTCATTTTTTATTCTTGCAGCAAATATGTTTTGAGCACCTACTATGTGCTAAACACTGAACAGAACAGACAAGAGCACTGCCCTCTTTGATAGAGCTTAAATGCTGGTGTGGAAGATAGATAATTTAAAAACCAACAAAAGTCTGTAATGTGGTATCAGGTAGACATGTCTATACAAAGAAATAAAACAGGGTAATGGATTACAGAGCACAGGGGCCTCTTTAGATAGGACAGTCATGGAAGGCCCCTCCGAGTAGGTGACATTAGAGCTGAATGTCAGCAGAACGAAGAGGAGTCCACCAAGACTTTGCATCCAAAACACAGGTGAACTCGCAGTTTTCTCCAAGAAAAACAGGTGGACATGTGCTTCATGGTTCTGTAACAAAGGGTGTTACAGGTGGGGTGGGGGACAAGATGTACCCACAATGACTAACCAACTCCTTCAGGGGCAAGCTTTATACTCTGTTTCCCCCACATGACCTAGCACAGTGCGTAAAAAATGAATGAATACTTGTTGATGGTTGATTAACAACACATTTTACACTAAAATTTAAAAATGTGCATCTTATTGTGCTAAGGTACTTTGGGATTTGTTGTGTGCCAGCGACAGTTCTCGTGCTTAGCAGATAGGAAGGGCTTAAATCGTTTTGGGGTCTAATATGATTAGTGACTCTGCCTGGATACCATGTGGAAAAAATAGCTGGCATCTAATTGCTGAGCCAGATTTCTCCGTCTCTCTGCCTGGGGCCCAGAGGCAGCAGAGCTAATGCGTTCAGGTGAGGTTGTCAGAGGTCAAGTTTGCTGAGGATCTGAAGAGAGATAATGGTGAAAGTGCAGCAACAAGAATGCATCCATCCAGGCCCCAAAGGCAGCTCATCCCCCCTCACCCAGCCTGGGGACACACAGCTGCCCCATCCAACCTCAGAGGGGCGAGTCCCAACATCAGAGAACCAGCTCTGGGCTGCTGAACGGAAACCTGCCAAGGAGAAAGCAGCTGGCCTTGGCAAACAGAAAACAATGCCCCAGGCAAAAACAAAGCAAGAGGGAGCCTGGAAAAGCTTCATCCTGAGGACCCACTCCCTCCCTAAACCAATTTTTTAATCCAATATAAAATCTAAGCCTATTCCGAGAACGCTATGGCAAATTCCCTCAGTCTAAATTCTCTGTTATTAGAAATTCCTAGAAAGCTCCTCCTTTCCATTCAAAACACTTGACAATTTGCTCCAATAGTATATTCCGCATTGTGACCGGCTATTTTGCTATCCAATATTCCTTTTGTATGTAACTCAGACAACCACTAGACTTTGTGTAATTTCATGAGGATTTGGGCTATGTGGAATTGCATTGTTAGGGATGGTTTACTGTTTTTCTATCTTTTTATCTTATGAAATGAGCTATTAACGACAGGATACTTTCCATTGTTGAAAATTATATTTATATATAGACATAAATATAGAAACCTCTTATGAAATATATTTTTAATTCATTTATTAGTTTCCCACTGTGCTCAAGAAGTCATGAACCTGAAATTAGCTGTGCAGAATGGTTCTTCTGATAAGAACAGTAACTCCACAGACAAATGGAACAAGATCAGGTGAAACTATCAAAGAAAAGATCTAGTCAGAGTTAGGAGAGAGGAGCTAAACCAGAGACTTTATCAACCTTACTGAAGATAATAATAATGGCTAGGATTGATTATTGAGTGCTTACTAAGTGATAGGTAGTATGCTGAGAACTTTGTACCTACTTTATCTCAAATCCTTTCAACTTCATTACAAACTTATTGCTAGGAGTCCCTGGGTGGTGCAAACAGTTAAGCACTCAATTACTAGTCAAATGTTGGTGGTTTGAACTCATCCAGAGGCACCTCGGAAGATGGCCTGGTGATCTGTTTCCTAAAGGTCACAGCCTTAAAAAACCTACAGAGCAGTTCTACTGTGTACACGTGGGGTCACCATGAGTTGGAATCAACTCAATGACAACTAATAACAACAAGAAAGTGAGAGAAATTTAGGAAATATTAATGACAAAATAATGAACCAAAAAATTATTGCTTAGAAATGTTATGTGATTTATCCATGATCACAGCTAGTGTTAGCAAGAGTTGAGATTCAGACCCTAGTTTGTCTAACTCCAAACCCTATGCCTAGTCCAATATACCGCATAGATAAAAATAACAAAAAAAAAAACAAAAAACACATAATTAAAACATTAATCAAAGATAAAAAGCTATAGGAAAAATATCACTGGCATATTCTTTTAGAGAATTGTTTATAAAAAGAACTTCTATAAAAATCAAGAGACAATGTTCCAAAGGGTAAACTGAAGCATAGGATCTATAGCCATGACCTTTTAGAACTTACTCCAAAACACAGTTGTGTATATCTGAAATATTTTGCACTATTTTAAAGGTAACTTCTAGAAGCACTGGAGAGTTATAATGATAAAAATTACATGATAACCTTTTATCCAACAGGCTTCTTGAACACAACATTATGTTAGTGATGCTATTCTAAGAAGAACTAGTCATGCTGAGCTAAATTTTCCAAGAATGCAATTTAAGCCCACAGTAAGGTGTATTAGAAAATGAATGGAATACTGTGGTTCAAATACAGCCCTCTGAATGGTCCATCTGTGGACCTTATCTTACCGATTCTCATTAAACAGTGATTTTATTTCTCTGCATCATCACAAGCTCCACTCCTGGGCAGTCATTCAGCTGCCTGGCCAGTCTCACAACGCGTGCAAATATGAATTAAAGGCAGCAGCACCACAAGGCAGAGGAGAGTCATCTGATACCTTTCCCAGTGTGAAGTCCAGGGCCCCAGCCATCACAGATGGGAAAAAGAAATTGGTGGCCCCAGCAGGCCTTCTGTTTATTACTCCCTGAGGCCTCATTTGGAGAGTGACAGTGACACACATGTGCTTGTATGCACACACACACTCACACACACACACACACGCACACGCACATACATACACAAGCACACGTGCAGATCTAAACTCCTTCACTTGCCCTCTACATCTGACACATTTTTAAGGTTAAAGATGCATTTAGACGCTGAAAATAAAACCCAAAGTCTTTATAGACATTTTGTCACTAACTCTCATTGCTCCCCAGTAAGACATGCAGAAGAAGGTATGTTTTCCTTATTATACCTCTGGGGAAATTGGAGTGTAAAATGTAATCATTTGCCCAGAACTAGAAGAAGAATCAAAAACACAACGCAGGAGTGGAATGGTTCAGTCCTTTGAGCTCCCGTAATATGCAATATGCACCTTTCTTACAACTGGCATTAGTTTTTACAAGATAATCTAGTTATTTATAAATTTGGTTTTTCTCCCTCACGTGATAAGTTCCTTAGGGTGAGGGACTATTTCTGTTTCATTCTTGTGTTCTCCCAGCACCTAGTATGGTGTTCTTCAGGGTAACTTTGGGAACTCCACACGTTTATGGATTGTAATAAGAGGGAAGCAACAGTGGTTGTCGACTGGGGCAATGGCTGGGCAATAGTGAGTTTCCTCTATGCCCATGTCTTCCACTAGATCCATTTACTGCTAGTTTGAACCTGGGCCGGTTCATTCCCCTTCAAACTCCTACTGAGAATTTGCATTTCCAACACAGACACACTGAATCAGAATCTACATTTTAACACAATCCCCAGGTGATTCTTATGTATAATTAATTTTGACAATCACTGCTCTACTACTGTTTCTCAGAATTAGTCCCTAACCAGAAGTATTAGCATCGCCTGGGAACTTGTTAGAACTGCAAACTCTCAGTAGGGGTTCAAGCCAAAACAAACCAGTTTGAAGCCCTGGTTTCAATGTATGGAGGCCAGGGAGCAAATGCTAGAAGGAAAGAAAATATACCCAAGGGTGGCATGGCTACTAAAGGAGCTAGTGAGAGTTGAAGTAATGGGGACACCAGGGACCTGAGATGGAAACACTGGCCTCCTTCTGTCAACCTCCTGTGAGGTGTGAGGTGGCTGCTACAAGTACTCACCCTTTCAGTCCCTGGGTGCCCTATAGCTCTCGCCACTCGTTACAGAAATTATGCCAGTCCTGAAGGAAATCTCACAGGAATCATATACCCATTGACTGAAATTAGCTTGACTGTGGTCCATTCAGAAGTCTGAATCAGTCCTTAGTACCCAGAGAGTAGTTGAGGAGCCCAAAGAATCCACAGAATCATAATAATAAAATGGTAGTTACTTTAAGTCACTAAGTTTTGGGGTAACTTGTTACACAGCAATAGCCAGAATACTGAGCCTGATGCTAAAATGAGACAAGAGTTGGGGGTGGGGGTTCTTGCAGGAGAGAAGTGAGGGTATTTTGCATGTGGGAAGGACATGAATTACAGGAGGTAAGTTCAGACTCTAAGGTAATTACCCCCGCAGTGAATCATGCTTCCTAGTATTCATGACTTTGCGTAGTCCCCTTCCTAGATGAATGTCTGACCAATAGAATATGGCAGAAGTCACTTGATGTGACATCCCAACTTATGTCATAAGAACCTTGCAGCTTTTGCTCTGGGGAAAGCCATCTACTGTGTAACAATTCCAACTACCCTCAGACCATTACGCTAAAGAGAGGCTCCATAGAAAGAGAGAGAGAGATGCCTGGCCAGTCATCAGCTATGCTAGTCATCCCAGCTGAGATGCCACACTTGTGAGAGAAGAAGCCAGTTGAGTTTCAAATGACTCCAGTCTCAACTATGTCTGATTTCAATCACATAAGAATCCCAAGTGAGAACTTTTAGCTGAGACCAGTCAACCCATAGAACTTAGAAAGGTAGTGTTATATTGGTTGGTTGGTTGGTTGTTTTTGTGCTTTAGGTGGAAGTTTACAGAGCAAATTATTTTCTCATTAAACAGTTAATACACAAATTGTTTTGGGATATTGGTTGCCAACCTCGCAAGTCTCCCCTTCTCCGCCCGAGTTTCCCTGTTTCCATTTGTCCAGTTTTCCTGTCACTTCCTGCCTTCTTGTCTTTGCTTTTAGGCTGCTGTGGCCATTAGTCTTGTATACATGTCGAACTATAAAACCTGTCTCTCATGTGTGTTATTGTTGGCCTATAGACCTGTCTAATCTTTAGCTGAAGAGTGAACTTCAGAACTGACTTCAGTACTGAGTTAAAAGGGTATCCGGGGACCATACACTTGGAGTTTCTTAAGTCTTTGTCAGACCAGCAAGCCTGGTCTTTTTTGCGTGTGTGGATTTGAACTTTGTTCTACATTTTTCTCCTGCTCTGCCTGGGACCCTTTATTGTGATCCCTGACAGAGCAGTTGGTGGTGATAACTGGGCACCATCTAGATGTTCTGGGCTCAGTCTGGAGGATGTCGTGGTAGTTGTGGTCCATTAGTCCTTTGGACTAATCTTCCCTTTGAGTCTTTGGTCTTCTTCATTATCCTTTGCTACAGCCGGGATGGGACCAGTAGATGTATGTTAGTGGCTGATTGCAGTCTTTTAAGACGCCAGTCTCTACTCACCACAGTCAGATGTAGAACGTTTTCTTTATAGGCTATGTTATGCCAATTGAGCTAGATGTCCCCCAAGACCATGGTCCACAGCCCTCAGCCCAGTAGCTCAATCTCTCAGGGTGTTTGGGTTTGTCTGTGAAGCCTCTATGACTTTGCCCTGGTCAAGTTGTACTGACTTCCCCAGTATTGTGTACTGTCTTATCCTTCACCAATGTTACCATTTATCTACTATATAGTTAAGGTTTTCCCTCCCCACACCGCCCCTCCCGCATAACCATCAAAGATTGTTTCTTTCTGTTTTGAATTATCTTCCTGTATTTTTACAATAGTGGTCTCATGCAGTATTTGTCCTCTTGTGATTTACTTATTTCACTCAGCATAATGCCCTCCAGATTTATCCGTGTTGTGAGATGTTTCACAGATTCATCATCGGTCTTTATTGTTGTGTAGTAGTGTACCATAGTCTGTTTAACCATTCATCTGTTGATGGGCATCTAAGTTGTTTCCATTTTTTTGCTGTTGTAAATAATGCTGCAATGAACTTGAGTATGCGTATGTCTATTCATGTGATGACTCTTATTTCTCTAGGATATATTCCTAGAAGTGGAATTACTGAATCATATGATATTTCTATTTCTAGCTTTCTAAGGAAGCACCACATTTTTTCCAAAATGGTTGTACAATTTTGCATTCCCACCAGCAGTGCATAAGATTTCCAATCTCCCTGCAACTTCTCCAACATTTGTTATTTTCTTTTTGATTCGTGCCAGTAATGTCAGAGTGAGATGGTATCTCACTGTAGTTTTGATTTGCATTTCTCTAATGGCTAGTGATCATGAGCATTTCTCATGTGTCTGTTAGCCACCTGAATTTCTTCTTTGGTGAAGTGTCTGTTCATATCCTTTGCTCATTTTTTAATTGGATTATTTGTCTTTTTATTGTAGAAGTATTAGATTTTCCTATAGATTTTAGAGATTAGAACTTTGTTGGATATGTCATAGCCCAAAATTTTTTCCAGGTCTACAGGTTCTGTTTTCACTCTTTTGATGAAGTCTTTTGATGAGCATAAGTGTTTAATTTTTAGGAAATCCCATTTATCTAGTTTTTCTTTGGTGTATATTGTTAATTATGGTTTGTATGTTGTTTATGCCGTTGTATTAGGGCCCCTAGTATTGACCCTATTTTTTCTTCCATGATCTTTATAGTTTTTGGTTTTACATTTATGTCTTTGATCCATTTTTAATTAATTTATGTGTATGGTGTGAAGTATGGGTCCTGTTTCATTTTTCTGCAGATGGACTTCCAGTTTTGCCAGCACTATTTGTTAAAAAGACTGTCTTTTCCCCCATTTAATGTACTTTGGCCCTTTGTCAAAGATCAGGTGGTCGTAGGTAGATGGATTGCTTTTAAGCCAATAAGTTTTGGGTTGGTTTGCTATGTAATTAAAAAAAAAACAAAAAACAGTTGCCATTGAATCAATTCTGACTCGTGGCCACCCTATGTCTTTCAGAGTAAAACTGCACTCTACAGGGTTTCCAAGGCTGTGACCTTTTGGAAGCAGATCACCAGGCCTTTCTTCTGAGGTGCATCTGGATGGGTTCAAACTGCCAATCTTTTTGTTAGCAGTTAAACACTTAACCGTCTACACCACCCAGGACTCCCTGTGCAACAATAGGTAACTTAAAACTAGATTTATGAGAAAAATGTAAATATGTCAGCTCTTCTGGTTCTTTTGTACACAAACAACTTTTCCTGCTTGTGACAAATGCAAAATCTGGTATATCTTCCATATGACCAAAATGTCAAAACGGACAATTCCTATACAGGGAAAGAGGAAGAAAAGTGAAGGGAATGACATTCTACCATGTATCAAAAGAACGTATGACATCAGTGAGTTATTTCTAGTGTAACAATGAAAATGGGGCAACTAGACATTTGGGATAAAGAACCAAGTAGCGCAGATACAAGTGGCCATATCTGTCGGCCAGACTTGCCAGCACTGGGTGAGGGCAGAATCATTAGGCCTTGGATTCCAAGTGCTCACTGAAGCCTACTTATGAGAAATTTCCCCCAGATACCTTTTAGATTACAAATCTAGCAACTCATGCAACATCAAAGAAGTTCCTAAATTATGTAGAAGGCTCTGCTATACTGGAAAGTCAAACTAAAGGAGCAACTGTGGAAAAATAGTTGCTAGGTGGTATAAGAAAATAAAGGAAGCTTAGGAGCCATGGCCAGTGGTACAGGAAACGGGGCCATGAGCCTCCATGCCTTAGCAGAGCTCCTTCCCAGCCAGGCCTTGGCTCTGTAACATATTGGCATTTACCCATCTTTCACTCGGGTACATATGTCTTCATTCAGTGGCATCCACTGATCCCTGATTTTCTCAGATATTTCTGATATTGGATGTGTACATCCATCACAGTTATTGTTGTTGTTGTTAGCTGCTGTTGGGTCAGCCCCTGACTCATGGCCACCCCATGCACAGCAGAATGAAACGCTGCCCTGGCAGGTGCTATATCCAAGACTGATTGTGGATTGGCCACTGTCATCCATAGGAGGTCCCACTGGCTGATTTTTCAAAAGTACATCACCAGGCCTTTCTTCCTAGTCCATCTTAGTCTAGAAGTTCTGCTGAAAACTGTTCAGCATCACAGCAACACGCAATCCACCACTGACAGAGGGGTGATAGCTGCACTTGAGGCGCATTGGCCAAGAACTGAATCCGGGCCTCCCTCATGGAAGGTGAGAAGAATGTATCACCACAACATGATTTAACTCTTTACCTTAGAAAGGACCAAAAAAAAAAAAAAAGTTGCCATGGAGTTGATTCCGACTTACGGAGACCCTATGTGTTACAGAGTAGAACTGCTCCATAGGGTTTTCTTGGCTGTAATCTTTACAGAAGCAGATCACCAGACCTTTCTTCAGTGGTGCTACTGGATAGGTTCAAATCACCAATCTTTAGGTTAGTAGTTGAACACAAACACTTTGCACCACCCAGGGACCTCACCTTTGTATAGAAGTATAGTGTAATAGTTAAGGAGGGGGGTTCTGGAGTCAGATTGGCCTGAGTTTGAAACCTTCCTCTGCCACTTAATAACAGAGAACTTGTGTAAGTTATTTCACGTCTCCGAGCCTTGGTTTCCACATTGGTAAAGTAGAGATAATAATGGCATCTATTTAATGAGGTTACTGAGAACAGTTAATGAATGAACAGTACCTAGAACACTGAACACACTCAAATGTTAGGCATTATATTATTCCTGAGTAAGAATTTTTTTTTCTTCCGTCTTCCTCCTCTTAGGGTTTACACATATTAAACTAAGAGATTAAAGGAGACAGCGACCTTCAGCCTAATTACCCACATGATTGTTAACCCACGCCCTGAAAAGATGTAATTATTTTGAAGAATCTTCATCCTAAGAGCAGAACTCTGAAAGCATCATTTCCCCTACCCCTTCTCCCCACCTGCCCTCAGCCTCTTGAGAGGTAGCAGGGAGCCATAGAGAGCAGGAGGATGGACCATCAGCACACCAAGGATGGTGAACCAAGAATAAGGTGGGGGGCACAGGAAAGGCCATGGGCAGAGATGGGGAGAGAAGGATGATGAGGTCAATGGAGACAGATGTTCTTTTGCCTATGGTAAAGGTGGCAGATCAAGGCTACTCCAGTGAGGCAAACGGTTGGAGGCAAAGCCAGTCAAATGGAGCAGAAAGCCACCCAAATCTCTACCTCCCCTTGAGAGTTCCAGTATGGATTGGAGTATATTATTTAAATCTCAAATAAAAGATCTGGCGGGCTTAGAGTGGATGCTTGACTGGCTAGCAGCAAGATCAACAGAAGCAAGGACTATACTGTCCACCCTTCCACAGAGGGGATATAATGCACATTGTTATGTTTTCTACACCATGCAGAACACAAATCAGAAAAAAATATTTCCTGATCATGTGTCCTAATTTAGGGGGGGAGGGGAAATATACTCACTGACCTTATTTGTCCCAATGAAATCAGATGTTCCTGAGGAATACTTCTGTAGCCTCATAGTGCCTAGTTAAAGCATTCAGCACTGTCAGAACTTTCTCGCTCCCACTCCAGCCATCTGTTCTCATTGATTTCCACCTCCAGGCCTCAGGCCAGCCAGGCTTAGGGGATAACCCCTGTCCCTACAGGAGCTACACAGAAGTTTTGGGGCAGGGACTACTCCAGCTATGGGCCTTTGCTGGTCATGGTGGCTCTGTTTTCTTTGCTCCCACGGGGCTTGCAGACGTCCAGCTCATGGCCAGGTTGGCTGGATGTTTGCCTGCTTTTCCCCTACTGTTCTTAGGATCAAAACTGTGTTCAAAGACTGCACACCTTCCATGATGTCCTGCGCTGAAACGTTTGTGTCGTTAGTCTTGACCTGGCCCATATCACTAAGAACAAGGACAGGATGAGAGCCCATTTTCTGGCCCCCAATAATGCCTTTCCCTTCTTTGTTCCTAATACTCAAGAGCAAATGAAAATGAGCTGATCCTTTTCAGTGATCATCAACCTAGACCATCAATATGTGGTCTTTAAAAATTAAATCAAAATGTTTTCTCCAAATTGTTTTTTTATTTCAGATATCCCATGTTCCTTTGCTTCTCTAAGACTCCAGATCCTTTGCTACCTAGAAGTGGGAAAAGCAAAGAGAAAAAGCTGAAGGGTATTTATTAATAAACTTAAATTTCTTATATTTGGACAGTGGTTTAGAATCACCAATGACTTTCACATTTTGTTTCATTTGATTCCCTCAACAAGTATTGTTAGCCTGTTTTTCTAGATAAGGAAACTAAGGCAAAGAAATATTAAATGGCTTGTTCAAGGTCATATAACAAGCAAGTAGCAGAGCACTACTCAGACTATGTCTGCTGAGGACTAACCCCGAGATAATCCACAAAATTCTCACCCTCCTTTCCATCAACACTGTCAGTACAGAGATTCGGAACCTCCTCATTTCTTTCCAGGACAATTGTATGTTGCCCTCAATGGTCTTCCTGCCTTCCATGCTACTCCTTGCCAATTGCCTGCTGTGATACTTTCTAATTATAGATATGCTATTTCTCTACTTAAAAACCTAGAAGCAAAAGGGACAGTCCACCATGATGACATAACCATAATAAATATCTATGCACTCAATGACAGGACTCCAAAATACACAAAACAAACTCTAACAGCACTGAAAAGAGAAATCGACAATTTCACAATGATAGTAGGAGACTTCAAGACACCACTCTTGGTAAAGGATAGAACACCTGAAAAGAAACTGAGCAAAGATACAGAAGATCTTAAGGCCACATTCAACCATGTCTTGACCTCATATACATATATAGAACACCCCAACCAACAGCAACAAAGTATACATTATTTTCCAACGCACAAGGAACATTCTCCAGAATAGACCACATCTTAGGCCACAAAGCAACCCTCAACAAAATCCAAAACATTAAGACAACACAAAGCATCTTCTCTGATCACAATGCCATAAAAGTAGAAATTAATAACAGGAAGAGCAAGGGAAATAAACCAAATACATGGAAACTGAATAACACCTTGCTTAAAAACCACTGGGTAATAGAAGAAATCAAAGATGGAATTAAAAAAAATTCTAGAATCAAATGAGAATGAAAACTCATCACATAAAAACCTAGGGGACATAGCGAAGGCAGTGGTCTGAGGTCAATTTATAGCAATAGGCACCCACATCAAAAAAGAAGAAAGGGACAAAATCAAAACGTTAGCCCTAGAGACAAAATAGAAAAAGAACAGCCAAAAAAAGCCCAAAGCCACCAGAAGAAAGGAAATAATAAAGATCAGAGCAGAAATAAATGAAATAGAGAATAGAAAAACAATAGAAAGAATCAACAGAACCAAAAGTTGGTTCTTTGAAAGGATCAACAAAATTGACATGAAATAGAAAATAGAAAAACAATAGAAAGAATCAACAGAACCAAAAGTTGGTTCTTTGTAAGGATCAACAAAATCAATAAACCACTGGCCAAACTGAGAAAAGAACAGGAGAGGATGCAAATAACCCAAATAAGAAATGAAACGGGGAACATTACAACAGAACCAACTAAAATAAAAAGGATCATAACAGAGTATTATGAAAAACTATTCCCCAACAAATTTGAAAACCTAGAGGAAATGGCCAGATTTCTAGAAACATACTATCTACCTAACTAACTGAGGTAGAAAATCTGAACAAACTCATAACAACAGAAGAGACAAACAAAAGTCCTGCTCAGATGGTTTCACTAGAGGATTCTACCAAACATTCAGAGAAGAGCTTGCACCAGTACTACTCAGACTACTTCAGAACACAGAAAAGGAGGGACACTTCTGAATTCATTCTATGAAGCCAGTGTAACCCTGATACCAAAACCAGGCAAAGACACCACAAAAAAGAAAATTACAGACGAATATCTCTCAGGAATATAGATGCAAAAAATTCTCAACACAATTCAAGCCAATAGAATTCAGCACCATATAAAAAATAATAATACATCACGACCAAGTAGGAGTCATACCAAGTACGCAAGGACGGTTCAACCTTAGAAAATCAATCATTGTAATCCACCAAATAAAAGAAAAGAATCACATAATCATCTCAACCAACACAGAAAAGGCATTCCAAAAAGTCCAACACCCATTCCTGATAAAAACCTTCAATAACATAAGAATAGAAGGGAAATTTCTCAACATAATAAAGGGCATCTATACAAAGCCAGCAGCAAACATCATTCTCAACCAAGAGAGGCTGAAAACATTCCCCTTGAGAACGGGAACAAGAAAACGATGCCCTTTATCTCCACTCCTATTTAATATTGTGCTGAAAGTTCTAGCTAGAGCAATAAAGCAAGAAAAAGAAATAAAGGGCATCCAAATTGGTAAGGAAGAAGTGAAACTATCCCTATTCTTGGATGATATGATACTATACATACACAACCCTAAAGACACCACACTTAAACTACTGGAACTAATAGAAAGATTAAGCAGAGTAGCAAGATACAAGATAAACATACAAAAATCAGTTGGATTCCTATACACCAATAAAGAGAATGACAAAAAAGAAATCAGGAAAACAATACCATTTATAATAGCCCCTAAAAAAATAAAATACTTAAGAATAAATCTAAACAGGGACGTAAAGGACCTATACAAAGACAACTACAAAATACTACTGCAAAAAAACAAAAGAGACATACATAAATGGAAAAACATACCATGCTCATGGATAGGCAGATTCAACATTGTGAAAATGTCAATTCTACCCAAAACAATCTACAAACAAAATGCAATCCCAATCCAAATACCAACAGCATTCTTTAACAAGATGGAAAAACTAATCATTAACTTTATATGGAAAGGAAAGAGGCCGGGGATACGTAAAGCACTATTGAAGGAAAAGAACAAAGTAGGAGGCCCCGCACTACCTGACCTCAGAACCTGCTATATAGCTACAGTAGTCAAAACAGCCTGGAACAGGTACAACGACAGACACACTGACCAACAGAACAGAATCGAGAACTCAAATGCAAATCCATCAACCTACGGCCACCTGATCTTTGACAAAGGCCTAAAATCCATTAAATGGGGAAAAGACAGTCTTTTTAACAAGTGATGCTGGCAAAATTGTATGTCCATCTGTAAAAAAATGAAACAGGACCCATACCTCACACCATACACAAAAACTAATTCAAAATGGATCAAAGACCTAAAAATAAAAACATAAACTATAAAGATCAGGGAAGAAAAAATACAGGCAACCCCAGGGGCCCTAATATATGGCATAAACGGCATACAAACCATAATTAACAATACACACACACCAGAAGATAAGCTAGATAAATGGGATTTCCTAAAAATTAAACACTTATGCTCATTAGAAGACTTCACCAAAAGAGTAAAAAGAGAACCTACAGACTGGGGGAAAAAATTGGGGCTGTGACATATCTAACAAGGGTCTAATCTCTAAAATCTGTAAGAAAATCCAACACCACTGCAATAAAAAGACAAATAATCATATTAAAAAATGAGCAGAGGATATGAACAGACACTTCACCAAAGAAGACTTTCAGGCGGCTAACAGACACATGAGGAAATGCTCATAATCACTAGCCATTAGAGAAATGCAAATCAAAACTACAATGAGACACCATCTCACCTCAACATTACCGGCACAAATCAAAAAGAAAATAACAAATGTTGGAGAGGTTGCAGGGAGACTGGAATTCTTATGCACTGTTGGTGGGAATGCAAAATGGTACAACCATTTTGAAAAACAATATGATGCTTCCTTAAAAAGCTAGAAATAGAAATACCATATGATTCAGTAATTCCACTCCTAGGAATATATCCTAGAGAAATAAGAGCCATCACACGAATAGACATATGCACACCCATGTTCATTGCAGCATTATTCACAATAGCAAAAAGACGGAAACAACCTAGGTGCCCATCAACAAATGAATGGATAAACAAACTATGGTACATACACACAATGAAATACTATGTAAAGATAAAGAACAATGATGAATCTATGAAACATCTCACAACATGGATGAATCTGGAGGGCATTATGCTGAGTGAAATACCTCAGTCACAAAAGGACAAATACCACATACTATTGTAAAACACAGGAAAATGTTTCCACACAGAAAGAAAAAATCTTTGATGGTTATGAGGGAGGGGCCGTGTGGGGATGGAAAAACACTAACGAGACAGTAGATGGAGCCCTGGTGGCACAGTGGTTGAGAGTAATGGCTGCTATCCAAAAGGCTGGCAGTTCGTGTCAACCAGCCTCTTCTTGGAAACCCTATGGGGCAGTTCTACTCTGTCCTATAGGGTCTCTATGAGTCAGAAACAACTCGACGGCAATAGGTTTAGATAGTAGATAAATGGTAACTTTGGTGAAGGGTAAAACAGTACACAATACTGGGGAAGTCAGCACAACTTGACCAGGGCAAAGTCATAGAAGCTTTACAGACAAACCCAAACACCCAGAGAGACTGGGCTATTGGGCTGAGGGTTGGGGACCATGGTCTCAGGGGACATCTAGCTCAATTGGCATAACATAATCCATAAAGAAAATGTTCTGCATCCAACTGTGGTGAGTAGTAACTGGGGTCTTAAAAGCCTGTGAGCGGCCGTCTAAGATACATCTACTGGTCCCATCCTGGCAGGAGCAAAGGAGAATGAAGAAGACCAAAGACACAAGGGAAAGATTAGTCCAAAGGACTAATGGACCACAACTACCACAGCTTGCCCCAGACTGAGCCCAGAACAACTAGATGGTGCTCAGTTACCACCACCAACTGCCCTGGCAGGGATCACAACAGAGGTTTCCGGACAGAGCAGGTGAAAATGTAGAACAAGGTCAAATTAAAAAAAAAACAAGACCAGGGTTGCTGGTCTGACAGAGACTGGAGAAATTCCAAGATTATGGCCCCTGGACACCCTTTTAACTCAGTACTAAAGTCACTCCTGAGGTTCACCCTTCAGCCAAAAATTAGACAGGTCTATAGGACCAACAATAACACAAGTGAAGGACATGCTTCATAGTTCAATCATGTATATGAGACTAATGGGCACACCAGTCCAAAAGCAAAGATGAGAAGGCAGAAAAGGACAGGAAAACTGGACGAATGGAAACAAGAAACCTGGAGTGGAGAAGGGGAGAGTGTTGACACATCATGGGTTGGCAACCAATGTCGCGAAATAATTTGTGTATTAGCTATTTAATGAGAAACTAATTTGCTCGGTAAACTGTCACCTAAATCACAATGAAAAAAGAAAGAAAGAAAGAAACCTAGAAGCAGTGACAGCAGCAACAAGCACACACAGTAACCAGATCTTGGTTTCTAAATACCATTTTCCATTAAAATTAACCAGGACTCCCAGAGAAATTGCTTATTCTAAGGCTGAAGCAAGGAAGATACAAGATGATCCCGGAGCATCTTGCAATGCTAGTAAGTAAGGAAGCACTGAAAGAAAAAAAAAAAATTATAGTGATGGTAACATGTCCAAATGAGAGGAGCCAGCCTGAAAGAATTCCCAATAGTCAAAGCTACAATAATTTGACTAACAAAATAAGTAACAATAGTATTGGATTATAATTCAAACAAAAAATAAATATCCATGATTGCATACTGATATAAATAAATGACTGAATAAGTAAATATATGGGTGTCATGGATTGAATTGTGTCCCCCAAAAAATGTGGGTAGCAGCTTGGCTGGGTCATGATTCCCAGTATTGTATGATTGTGTTATCTGATGTGATCTCCTTGTGTGTTGTAAACTCTACCACTATGATGAGATTATATGTGATCTCCTCATGTGTTATAAATTCTATCACTGTGATGAGGTTATATTGCTGAGGTTGACAAGATTAGAGTCTTAATGCAATCTCTTTTGAGATATAAGAGAGAAGCGAGCTGAGACACATGGGAACCTCATACCACCAAGAAAGCAGTGCTTGGGAGCAGAGTGCATCCTTTGGACTTCTCCTGCACAGAGAAGCTCCCGAGGCCAAAGGAAGACTGATGGCATGGACTTTCCTCCAGAGCCGATGGAGAAAGCGTTCCCCTGGAGCTGACGCCCTGAATTTGGACTTGTAGCCTACCGGACTGTGAGAGAATAAATTTCTCTTTGTAAAGCCATCCACTTGTGGTATTTCTATTGGAGCAGCACTAGATGACTGAGACAATGGGAGAGAAGGGACAAATCTTCTACAGAAGAATTCCAAATAATGAATGTAGAAAAATAATGAGGGAAATAGACAAGAGCCATCAGAATGCCACAGTAGTGATTGCGGCAGGCAAGATCCACATTCACTGATGAATGCTACAATTAGAGGGTAAAACTTTAAGGAGAGATAGGATATTTGCATAGCCTCAAAGAATCTCCCCGATAATATTTATTAATTACGCGGTGGTTTTAACATATGTCCACAAATTCTTTGGTACTCCTCTCTCCCGGAAGCGGAGTTTAATTTCCCTCCTCTGAAATGTGAGCAGGACTTAGTGATTCACTTCTAACGAATAGAGTATGAAAAGGGAAAAACAGTCATTTTACAGAGGAGAAATCTGGCAGACACCACCTTAACAAAATGATCAAGGTGACCATCACCATTAAAAAGTCATGTTACATATCCCTGGTATAGTGTGATGAGAAGGCACTTCACCTCTATGGTATTCTTCTCCCAAACCCAAAAACTATGGAATAGTGCCTGAATCTCAGGAAACACCAACAAATTTAGATGCTGTTGTTGCTATTATTGTACTTGTTGCTGTTGTTGTTGTTGTTACTGTTGCTGCTGCCGCTGTGGCATCTGTTTGTAGTTGTTGTTATGAAAAAATCAAGACTGGTAGCAATAGTGGTAGAAACTAAATTCCTTCGGAAATTCTGTGGTGACAATGGAAAGATTAACAGTACATCACAGTAAATCTTTTATACTCACCATTAGGGTATAAAGATCCTGAAACTAGATCCCCAAGAATCTTCCCTGCACCCCTAATATATATTTCCCCAGCAATCCTCATATGTCCAGCCTTCCAACATATCCACCCTAAAATATCCAACCCTAGTTTATTTAAGGAGCATCGGTGGCACGGTAGATAAGAGCTCGGCTGCTAACCAAAAGGTCGGCAGTTCTAATCCAGCAGCCGCGCCTTGGAAACCCTATGAAATTAAAATTTCATTCATCTGGAATGCATAACGGTGGAAAGGAGATTTTAAATTTATTTTTTAAGCTAGGGAAGCATTGCTCTAAATGCATTGAGAGAGTCAGAAATCTCCAAGAGACACACTTTCCGGAGGACATTCCTCTGGATATTATATAATCTGGGCATCTAAGAATGAAAATAAATCCCAGGAACATTTGCCTCTTCCCTTGCCTCACACAATGGCATTAACAAAACTCTCAGCCATCATTTCACCAATCTGCAAAGTGGAGCTAAAAATATAATAATTGCTCCAATAGGAATTTTACCCATTTGAAGTAAAAAGAAAAAGGAGTAAACAAGAAAAAAAAAGAGACTGCATACTTTGAAACTATTACACATTATTAGATTGGAGGAGGGGGAAACTGTGGCATCTAAGTACCTCATGAAAAGAAGGAGTTGGGATTTAGGTACTCTGACCTTAGTTTCTTCACAACTGAGGCACGATTGGACTTTGAAAAAATTGCTTAATCTTTACATGCCTTAGTTTGCCCTGGGATATTGTGAAACTTCCCTAATTCTTGGTCCCAAGTTTCCTGAAGTGGCAGGCGGCTTGAGTACAGCATCATTTTCATTCACCTGGTTTTCATTTTCTTAACAGAATAATGATGAAGGTAGCAATAATGAGTACTAATGTAACCATTCGTGACATCCAAGGAGCTCAAGATGCTCTACAGACATGATCATCACTCTCAATGCTTGTGCTATTTTTGCTCTACCTTTTGCTACACTTGGTAATGCCGGTGGCCCCAGTGTATTTACCATCAAAAAGCCTCCATGCTTTAGACAGAAACTTTAATAGCTATTTTAATAAAAGGTTACAAAGTGAAATATTTGGACTTCAAAAGTTGGAGACACAAGGGAGAATGAAGAAAACAAGATACAAGGGAAAGATTTGTCCAAGGACTAATGGACCACAACTACCACGGCCTCTACCAGACTGAGTCCAGTACAACTAGATGGTGCCTGGCTACCACCACTGACTGCTCTGACACGGATCACAACAGAGGGTCCTGGACAGAGCTGGAGAAAAAATGCAGAACAAAATTCTAACTCACAAAAAAGGGCCAGACTTACTGGCCTGACAGAGACTGGAGAAACCCCAAGAGTATGGCCCCCGGACACCCTTTTATCTCAGTAATGAAGTCACCACCGAGGTTCACCATTCTGCCGAAGATTAAACAGAGCCCCATAAAACAAAATAAGACTAATGGGTCACAGCTGTCCAGGGACAAAGACTAGAAGGCAAGAGGGGACAGGAAAGCTGGTAATAGGGAACCCAGCGTTGAGAAGGGACAGTGTTGACATGTCGTGGGGTTGTTAACCATTGTCATAAAACAGTATGTGTACTGTTTAATGAGAATCTATTTGTTCTGTAAACCTTCATCTAAAGTACAATCTAAAAAAAGGAAAACAATTAATAAGTAAAAATTCCTTCTAGAGCACCACAAAAAAAAAAAGTTGGAGAGAATTGAACTGAAGCCGGAAGGCAGGCTGACATGTGCTTTTGTTCTTAAATGGAAGCACAGCAATGGAAGGTAAATGTACACTCATTACTTGATGGATGACTAAACTTCTCATGCTTGTATAGACTCGCCCTGATGTGTGTGGTCACATCTCTGGGCTTGGCCTTCCCCAGCCCCTCACAGGAAGGCTCCTAATGTCTCTAATTTCCAGACTCAGCTCCACCCCAATTCCTAAACCAATTCTTCCTAAGGCCAAAAGTATATCAGTTGTCTCAGCTGCTGTCCCAGAATCACCTTGGACTAGCTATAGGCCCAGTCATGACTGCTGGGTTCACATGTTCTCCACGACCCCTGCAAAAAAAAAAAAAATCCTCAGCTTCTCAGCTTCATCTGAGTAATAGCTCTCCCATGAACTCCCATACCTACTTCACATGATTCCAACCCATAAATTCCATAATTCTAACCAGTTACCTTGCCTAGATGCTCAGACACAGACTAGACAAAGAACTTCTCAAAAATAATTTATGAAGACATATGACCAACATCTAAAGGGCCTCTCCATGCCCTGAAATTGTGTTGGTCCTCTAGAATCTTGTCTGGGTCCTAGAGAGTAGGGAATCCTGAAATAATTGAAATTAAGTTTCATACCACCCCACTGAGATGAGGGTTCCAATAGAACTGTATTAGAAAATAAAATAATTTTACTCAGAACCCTGAGTTTGAGACCGAGGTCCTCCCACACCTCTCACATTTTGCCAGCATCCATATCCATGCTCCTGGCTTACACTTCTACCTGCTGGCAGGCATTCTGCTGCTGCCAGTGGACAGAATTTCTAGATGACAAGTCACTACCCATCTGACTCCCATTTATGAAAGCCACCTTCAATAGCTGCTCCCCACTCCACAAATTGTACCAAAGCATTTTCCCAGCCATCCCTTCCATCTTAGTAGAGACACTCCAGTCCCCTGGCCACTTGACTTCCTCCCAGGGTAGTCTTGGAGACCCTCTCCCCAGGAAAAATCACATTCCCACTGTTATGGATTGAATTGTGTCCCCCAAAAATGTGTGTCAACTTGGCTAGGCCATGATTCCCAGTATTGTGTGGTTTTCCTTCATTTTGTGATCTGATGTTATTATATTATGTATTGTAAACCCTGCTCTTTATAATGTTGATGAGGCAGGATTAGAGGCAGTTATGTTAATGAGGCAGGACACAGTCTGCAGGATTAGGTTGTATCCTGAGTCAATCTCTTTTGAGACATAAAAGAGAAACGAGCAGATGGGAGAAGGACCTCAAGAAAGAAGAACCGGGAGCAGAGCCGTCCTTTGGACCCAGGGTCCCTTCCCTGAGAAGTTCCTAAACCAGGAGAAGATTGATGACAAGGACCTTCCCCCAGAGCCAACAGAGAGAGAAAGCCTTCCCTTGGAGCTGACATCTTGAATTCGGACTTCTAGCCTCCTAAACTGTAAGAGAATAAACTTCTGTTTGTTAAAACCATCCATTGTGGTATTTGTGTTATAGCAGCACTAGATAAGTAAGACACCCACCTACACAGGGATGTGTATATTGGACACAGGGGGGTCACTGACACATCGGAGACCCATGCATGGTCCCCAGATTAAGAATCCCTGCCTTTTATATGCATGACTCAACATATGCTCAGTTCATCTTGCTTACCCAGCAACCGAGAAGGAGAGCGGACACCACCAGCTCCAAACCACGGATGGCAACAGTGTATGCTGCAAGGCAGTAATCCAGGTTTACTGCGCCTCAAAACGATCCCTTCTGACATACTTCTAGAACATTCATGTATAAAATTCATGTCTTTACAAAACTAAATAATGTATGTCATTTAAGCACGATTTACCTACTTCACCAGGGAAAATTGGTGTAGAATTCCAACTAGGAATGTCGGGAATAAATACCCCGGCAATGACAGCAAGGATCTTCTAGTCCATCCTGCTCCCTGCCACACCTTTAGGTCAAGGTTGGGAATGGAATACCCAGCTTCAAACCACTGTTTATGGCTTTCATGGTCTAGATCAGAGGTCCTAGGGGGAAAAAGTATGGCCACTAGCAGCTGGGATGTAGAAATGCAGGTATTATGAAGAACAATGTCTCCTTTCCGCTTCCTTTTTTCTTCATGCAAGTTCTCTGGCTAGGTGAGAGATGAGGATGGGACTGAGATCAGGCCCACCGCAGGGGTCTTCAGTGAGGTTTTGCCTCATTTCCTCTCTCTCCACTAACCTATCCATCAGGCCCCTTCAGCAGTTACAGAACCAAAACAAAGACAAGAGTGAAAATATATCATAAATACTTCCGCTTCTTTTTTACATATCTAGAGTCGAGAAATCAGTAATGAAAAGATCATTTTGTCTTCTAGAATAAATCAACCCCTTTTTCTAAGATCTCTAAGAACGATGATTCTCCAAGTTATGTGCCAATATTTTATGTCATTGATGTTCACTCATCCAACAAATACTTATTGTGCGTGTAGTATGTGTCAAATCCTGTTCTAGCCACTAGAGCTACAACAGGGAACTGCAGAGACCTGACTCTTAAGGAGTTACTGTAGAGCTAGAAAGGCCAACATCAAACAGGTGTAACTAACGTCTGCCAGGAAAGAGAAGTGTGGGTGCCCACCATTGGTGGACCCAACCTAGATAATAAGTTCTTCCTTATATCTAACTGAAATCCGTCTGGTACATTTCAAGCCCATTTTTCCTGGCTTGATTCTTCACACAGAGAACAGATAATCATCTGTTTTGTTGAAATCTTCATAATGATTACACTTATAAAATCACCCCTTATTCTTCTCTTCTCTAGATTAAAGAGCTCCAGTTCCTTTAACATTTCTTCACAGAACATATTTCCTTGCCTTTAATAATAACTTTCTACCCACTGGTGCAGACTTTACCATTTATAAAGCACTTTGGGATTTATGGAGCACTTCCGAGTCATTATCACACTTTGATCCTCACAACAACACCACAAGGAAGATACTGAAGATATTTGCTGAGCGCTGACTATGCCCAAGGCACTGTTCTAGGGCTGTGGGGACACATGTGCCACTTTATCCTTGGCCCTGTTGAAATTTATCCCAGTTTTGTGGAGTCATTTTCTCAATGAGTCAAGGCCATTTTGAATTTTATTTCTGTCTTGCAGAGCAATAACTACCCTACCTAATTTAGTGCCAGCTGCAAATTTAATGAGCATAGCCTTAATTCCTTCATTCAGACCATCAATATAATTATTGAGTAGGATAGATCCTGGCCCCAATACCTAGAGGACATCATTCAATATGTCCCACCAGATTGGTGCAGGACCATTGATAACTCCCCTTGGGCCTTCTAGCCTCTAACAGAGTGTAGATAGGAACACACTTTTCTAACATGTCAAAGACAATGCCTGGTTGTAAAAATCAAAATCTTTACTAAAATTGAGATAGATCCCATCTATTGATTCCCCAGATCTAGGTAGCCTCTCGCAATCATGGGAGGAAATTCAATTGGCCTAGCACTATTTGCTCTTTACAGAGATTTACTGATTGCTACTTAGTATTTTATGTTCTTTCAGGTGCTATCCATTGATTATTTGGTGATTTATTCCAGAATCTTCTCAGGTATTGATGTCAAGCTCGCAGGTCTGAAATTTCCAGGGTCATCCAGTTTTTCTCTCAAAGATGAGCGCCTCGTTTACCCTTTTGCTATCCTTAGGGGCTTTTCCAATCCGCTGTGATTTGGGGGAAACACTGGCTAATAGTCCTAAGATGAAAGTTGAAAATTCATTCAGTGTCCTACAGGGCAAGCCATCAGGTCCTGCTGACTTGAACATATTAGGTTTTTCTAAGTTTTCTAACTATGTCAACCCTTTGGCCTTCTATCCTCCTGTTACAACTGGGACTTATTCCAGGCAGTAGTTTACAGCTGATATTATCTCCCCTCCTGGGGGAGGAGAGTGGCGAGGATATTGTAAAAATAAAATTAAAAGCTCTATCTTTTCACTCTAATTCTCTTCTGCTTTAGCATCTCGGAAACCCTGGTGGCGTAGTCGTTAAGAGCTACAGCTGCTAACCAAAAGGTTGGCAGTTTAAATCCACCAGGCACTCCTTGGAAACACTATGGGGCAATTCTACTCTGTCCTATAGGGTCGCTATGAGTAGGAATCAACTCAACAGCAACAGATTTTAGCATCTCTGGCAGAGACAATGCCATGCGTCCACTAAATCTCATTTCATTTCCTCTTCTTGGCCATACTGGAAGACTACATTTCCCAGCCTCCCTTGCAGTTGAACTGGGCTCATGTGACTGAGTTTGAGCCAATCTAATGGTGGAAAGAATGATGTGCACCACTTTCCAGCCTGGCCACAAAGCTCTCTGAGTGACCCTCAGTATTTTCCCTTCCCCTTTGGTGCCAACCATGGGCATGGCATGTTGACAAGGTGGCAACACAAGGTGAAAAAGAGATTGGATACCTGAATAACCCCTCAGAGGAGATCTGCCCAGGAGAGTTACCCTACCTGCATTGAACTGGGACATAAATAAGAAATGAATTCCAGTACCATTAAACCACTGTCTCTTAGGAAGTTTCTCTATGATGTCTTCTCACAATGACCTAAGTTATACCCTCTGAGATCATACAAGGGATATTTCTCTGTCAATTGAAAGTAAAATTTTCTCTGAGTGTCCTTTTTGGACTAATGAAATATTTAAAGAATATCTTTTCTTATTTTCTATTATCTTTCCTAGGTATATATACTTTTTATTTTAACCTTGCTGATCAGTCATACTATTTTATATGTTTATGTAAATTGTTATTTCATCTTGAGGAGACCTTGCCAAAGGACCTTAATCCATCATGGGCTACACAAAGAGAAAACTGACAAGATTAATTTTTGTTTTGTTTTGTTTTAAAGAATTACAGTGATAAACAATGATATCCCTCATTACACATCCTCCTCTGAATCCTCTGTGCATGTATGTGTTTTAATCTGAAAATGTTCTGTAAAGTATTTATAACATATAAAGGATAATATAATATGTAACATATATGTTGTGTTTATATGCATAAATTATGTAAATATACACATGTTTATATAACATAAACACATAAAGGATTATAAAAAAAAATTTATCCATCACCCAATGTTTTAAAACGCTTATATTTTTTACTATATATGAGAAACCAAGCTTGATAGTTTATATATTTCTTTTCCCCTCCCTAGTCTCATTTGCTTTACTCCTGACTCAGAGGGAGTCAGTCTGCCTTTTTTATACTTTTACTACATATACATCTGATCATATACAATGTACTGTATTTTGTTTTGTGTTTTTAGTTTATACAAATGGCATTGTATTGTATGTATCTCTATATAACTTGATTTTTTCACTTAACATTATATTTTAGCATAATCAGTGGGATACATACATCGTGTTGTTGTGAGGTGCTATCGAGTTGGTTCCAACTCATAGCCACCCTACGTACAACAGAATGAAACACGGCCCAGTCCTGCACCATCCTCACAATCATTGCTATATTTGAGCCCATCGTTATAGCCACTGTGTCAATACATCTCGTTGGGGGTTTTCCTCTCTTTAGTCAACCCTCTACCAAGCATGATGTCCTTCTCCAGACACTGGTCCCTCCTGATAACATGTCCAAAGTTTATGAGATGAAGTCTCACCATCCTGGCTTCTAAGGAGAATTCTGGCTGTACTCCTTTTAAGACAGACTTGTTCGTTCTTCTGGCAGTCCGTGGTATATTCAATATTCTTCACCAATACCATAATTCAAATGCACCAGTTCTTCTTTTGGTCTTCCTTATTCATTGTCCAGCTTCTGCATGCTTATGAGGTGATTGAAAATACCATGGCTTGGGTCAGGAGCACCTTAGTCCTCATAGTGACATCTTTGCTTTTTAACACTTTAAAGGGGTCTTTTGCAACAGATTTGCCCGATGCAATATGTCCTTTGTTATCTTGACTGCTGCTTCCTTGGGCATTGATTGTGGATCCAAGTAAAATGAAATCCTTGACAACTTCAGTATTTTCTCAGTTTGTCATGATGTTGCTTATTGGTCCACTTGTGAGGATTTTTGATTTGTTTATGTTGAGGTGTAATCCATACTGAAGGCTGTGGTCTTTGATCTTCATCAGTAAGTGCTTCAAGTCCTCTTCACTTTCAGCAAGCAAGGTTGTG
>NW_004444129.1:3449628-3536291 GCF_000243295.1 Trichechus manatus latirostris | reverse complement strand
GTTGAGGTGTAATCCATACTGAAGGCTGTGGTCTTTGATCTTCATCAGTAAGTGCTTCAAGTCCTCTTCACTTTCAGCAAGCAAGGTTGTGTCATTCGCATAATGCAGGTTGTTAATGAGTCTTCCTCCAATCCTGACACCATGTTCTTCTTTATATAGTCCAGCTTCTCGGATTATTTGCTCAGCATACAGATTGAATAAGTAGGGTGAAAGAATACAACCTTGATGCACACCTTTTCTGATTTTAAACCACGCAGTATCCCCTTCTTCTGTTCAAACAACTGCCTCTTGGTCTATGTACAGGTTCTGCATGAGCACAATTAAGTGTTCTGGAATTCTCATTCTTGACAATGTTATCCATAATTTGTTATGATCCACACAGCTGAATGCCTTTGCATAGTCAATAAAACACAGGTAGACATCTTTCTGGTATTCTGTGCTTTCAGCCAAGATTCATCTAACATCAACAATGATATCCCTCATTCCACATCCTCCTCTGAATCCAGTTTGAATTTCTGGTATTTCCCTGTTGATGAATTGTTGCAACTGCTTTTGAATGATCTTCAGCAAAATTTTAATTGTATGTTAATGATATTGTTCGATAATTTCCACATTCTATTGGATCACCTTTCTTTGGAATGGGCACGAATACGGATCTCCTCCAGTCGGTTGGCCAGAAAGCTGTCTTCCAAACTTCTTGGCATAGACGAGTGAGCATCTCCAGTGCTGCATCTGTCTGTTGAAACATCTCCACTGGTATTCGGTCAGTTCCTGGAGCTTTGTTTTTCGCCAATGCCTTCCGTGTAGCTTAGACTTCTTCCTTCAATACCATCAGTTCTTGATCATATCCTACCTCCTGAAATAGTAGATCTAGCTTATTCATCTAGATCTAGATGATGCATATGGATCTAGTTTATTCATCTTTGATTGCTATGTGATATTAATTCACTGTCTAAATATAGCCAGAGTTTATTTATCTATTTCCTTATTCATTAATGGACATTGAGGTTATTTTTAATTTATCACTGTTACAATGATGTCAAATTGCTCTCCAAAGTGGTTATATTGCTTTACTTTCCCACAAATTGTATATGCAAGTTCCTACTTCACCATCCCTTTATCAATACTTGGTATTGTTGAGATATTTTTTATTTTTGCCTGTCTTCAAGATCTTACTGTTTAAATTTGTATTTCATTGCAATGCCTTCCTTTGTGTCCTTCTGTGGTTTATAATACTCTTCCAAAAGC
Organism: Trichechus manatus latirostris; assembly: GCF_000243295.1. Classification (NCBI taxonomy): domain Eukaryota; kingdom Metazoa; phylum Chordata; class Mammalia; order Sirenia; family Trichechidae; genus Trichechus; species Trichechus manatus. The sequence continues at coordinate 3,535,043 of NW_004444129.1, read as the reverse complement.
TATAGTACATGTTAGTCACATGAATTCCTAGATATTATATAGTTTTCTTGCTAAAATAAATGAAATACTTTGTATTACTGCATTTTCTAATTGATTATCACTGGTCTTCACAAATGCTGTTGATTTTTGTGCTGTTAATAATTTGCCAAAAAGAAGCAGAGTTTATAATAAACCTAGGAAAGAAACACTTAGTGAACAAGACTTTAAATTTTTAGAAGTACTTTATAGTATTTTCATTTGTTAATATAGGGCTCACCTTCATTCATTCAGGAAATATTATTTAATGCCTAGGAAGTGCTGGACCCTGTGTTTCACAACAGGTTACTCCACTGAGAATAAGACAGGCAATGCCCACAGCTCATGGTCCACTGACAATCTAATGGCACTTAAAAAAAAACAATGAAATGAAATTTTAAAGTATTTATTGAGAATCCACTTCCCATAACTGCAGGAAATTCAGTATCTCTTGGAATTCCATTCCTTCCTTTGAATTTTCAAACTTCTTACAATGCCATTGTAAGAAAATGATCCTCACCCAGCCATAGCGGATGACACTGGCTGATACCATTGTCATGGACTGCTCTTTGACCACCTGGCACTCACACACCCACACCCACCAATACCTCATCAAATACCAGTATTTGGACTGTCTCTTCTACATCACCACTGCCTCCGGGTCACGGATAAGTAGGAGACAGGAAGAGTGTCTCCTCAGGGCCATTTGAGTAGGATTCAACAAATTCTCAGGTACACCTCCTACTGGATGATCCACAGGCGATGTGCAGGTAGCTGGTAGTGAATGCCCTCACCTGATAGCCCCAAAAAAAGCAAACCCAGTTCTTCCAAGTTCCTCCACCCAGGCTAGTGGCCATGCTCTCTAACACACAAGGGACTTTCTGTAGGGTTGGCTCTGCTTCCATGGACTTCTCTGGTGATGCCACTGATGGAGCCCAGAAGGTTCTCAATAAACCCACCACATGCTTCCCCCTCATTTCCTCCCCTCTTAGCCCCCACCCTCTGCAATTCCTCCAAGGTGGTCTGATTCTCCTTCTATTCTTTTTCCAATCTATTGTTATGGCATAAAATCCATCATCAGCATTCTGCCTCTTTTGATTCTCAAGGGCCCATATTGAAAGTCAAACTAAGTACTGAGTCTGTCTTCTCAGATTGCAAGCCTAAGAAGTCTCCTCAATGAAATGTGGTCACCTCTGACAAACCAGAGGAAGGGTCATATATCATGAAATGCAGAAAAGAAAAACATGAAGATTAAGACTTCGAGATATTATCAAACTAGACAGTAAAATTGAGAAGCAGGCACATATAGAGTTCTGGAATCAGCCTACTTAAATTTGAATCCCAATTCTGCCATTTGTTGTTGTTGTTAGGTGCTGTCCGGTCAATTTTTGGCCCATAGTGACCCTGTGTGACAGAGTAAAACTGCCCCGTAAGGTTTTCTAGGCTGTAATCTTTACAGGAGCAGACCACCAGGTCTTTCTCCCGCAGAGCAGCTAAGTGGGTGTGAACCACCAACCTTTCAGTTAGCAGTCAAGCATTTATTCAGGTCTCTACTTAAATGTCACCTCCACGGAGAAGTTATCTCAAAAAAGTAACCTGACACTTTTCATCCCGCCTACCCTGTTTTATTTTTCTCTATAGCACTTACCACTGCCTAACATGATATATCCATTCCTTAATTTGCTTATTGTCTTTCTCATCCCACTAGAACAAATACTGCAAGAGAGCAGGGATTTTATTTCTTTTATTCACTGATATATCCCCAGCACCTAGTATAATGCCTGGCACATAGTAAATCCCAATAAATACTTGTTGAATGACTGAAGACCTAAGCTGGATTATAACTAATCCTAAAGGAGTTCTGCTGCTAATCTCCCTAAGACCCAAAGTTGGCAGAGTTTCATGTTAATAATAATCTACTGGTAGTGAGTGCCTGGAGCACTATGTTTTACGTAGATTATCAGGCAGGACACTGTTGTGATCGATCACCAGTAGCTGCCAAGGGATTAGGAGAGAAAAGGACGACACTTCTTCTGTGTATTTTTCAAGTCTTTTCAAGACTAAAGCAAGCCCTAGCCATTCAATCCATGCTTCTCTACCTCTGGACCCCACCTAGTCTTGCTTGGCTTTACAAGGGAGAGAGAGGTTGCCCCCTAAGCAGAAGGCATCTAAAGACCCATTTTACCATCCCAACACTAAGGAAGGAAAAGAGTGCCCTTCTTTCCTAAGATCCAGGCCTAAGATCTGCCCTTAACCCATTACTTCTACCTCCACATAACCTGCACACTGATCCTGATGGCTCCACTTGATCCAATCCTACATGATGTAGGAAAGAATTCTGAACAACTTTCCTCGTTCCATGAAAATGATACCCCTACTATAGCAAACCACTACATGTTCTTGGAGAACCCATGTAGTCCCTGATTCATATCCAAATGCTTTCTCTCTGGGGTGGAAGGAAACACGGGGAAGGCTTTGAGCTCTCCTATACTCCTTAAGCTTTCTTGGGATAGAGAACCTCTGAGAGCTGATACATAGGCTCATAGGATCATACATACAAGATTTTGCGTATGGTTAGAGACGGTTGATCCATCCTATCCGAGAGGCTTTAAAATGCAAATTTCAAGGCCCCACATCAGATATTCTAAAGAGGCCTGTACAAGAGCCCAGGGATTTGCATTTTAAACAAACACCCAGGGTTATTCTGATGCAAGTGGTCCTTAGAACATACTGTGATCTTTCCATTACTGTGTATCCATATGAGTGTGTTTCCATACTTACGGTAAGCTCTTTTTTCTTTAATAATATTTTATTGTGTTTTCAGTGAGAGTTTACACAGTGAATTAGGTTCCCATTTGACAATTTCTGTAAAAATTGTTCAGTGGCATTAGTTACTATTTTTACAATGTGTCTAACATTCTCTTTAATTCCATTCTGGTTGTTCTGGTTCCAGTGCTCTAGTTTCCCTGCCCCCTTATCTTCTCATCTTTGCTTTAGAGTAATTATTGACCTTTTGGTTTCATACAGACAGTTTTTTAATGGAATATGATACTCACTGGTAATATCCTTTATTTTGTGTGCCAACCTGTTATTTCGCTAAAAGGTGACCTCAAGGGATAGATTCTTTTCAAGTTTTAAAGAGTATCTCAGGAAGTCCTCTAGTCTCAACAGGTCCAGTAAGTCTGGACTTTTTCAGAACTTGAGTTCTGTTCTGTGTTTTTCTCCCATGCTATCAGGGTCCATCTATTGCGGCCCTGATCAGAACAATCAGTAGGGGTAACTAGGCACCATTTAGTTTTTCTGGTCTCAGGGTAGATTAGGCTTTTACTGTAAGCTCTTTGAGGGCAGGAACCATGACTTAAGCTTCTTTGTAACCCCACAATGCCTAATCCAGTGCCTGACACATATTCAGCCATCGATAAATAGTGAATGGGTGAGTGAGTAAATGAATAGATGAATGGCTGGATGGTTTGGTGTATAGTTCATTGAAACTTCATTCCAATCTGTTGAGGCAAAAACCCATTCGTGTTTTCTGTGGGGTTTTTTTGGTGACTCTCTGACATACCCTCTAAGGACGAAACCTGGACTCATACTCAACAATTAGGCAAGTGTCTTAGGTCAGGCTCTCCTGAAGCAGAGCCTGAGACAAGGATTCATTACATTTGACTTATGGAGGGAGCACTCTTCAGGAAGCACCTGTAAGGGAGGGAAGGAAGCAGAGTAGGTGAGGGGGTGAGCAGAGCAAGAATGCAGTATCCAATCAAGTCTACTCTTGGCCTGATCTACAAACAGTCTGGAGCACTACAGTGTCATCTTCCCCTTGAGGGAAGTGGTCTAGTTTTTTTTCTCCCATCAGTCAGTCATTGGCAGCAGGGCCTCCCCCAGAGAGAGGTGTTATCTCCCAGGCCTTCTTAGTTAGCAGTGTTAACTACTAACTCAGTGGTGAGTTAGCAGTCAGCACTGACAGCAGCTGAGGGAGGGGAGCATCAGCTGGCACCAACATCACCTAGTACAGCAATATTTTAATTGAAAAGGGTAAAAAAGTGCCATTCCGCTTAAGTTCAGAAGGGCAGAAAACCATCAATTACGTATCAATGAGCTTATCTTGACTGTGAATATGAGAAGCCCTCTTAAATCTCTACTTTTCCAAATGAAATGATACACAAACAACTCCAAAAATATTTTCAAACAATTCAATTGTATCATTAGGTTTCTTCTTTGAAATTTTTTTTCAAAAATTTTCAGACAACAATTCCTTGATTTTCTGGACATGTAGCCAAAACCTTTAACAAATATGTAACTATGTCAGATTATTTATTTATTTACATTTATATGTTCTTATTTATGTAAATCAAATTATATAAATAAACCAAATCTGCATTACTGGTTTTAACAGATAAGGACAGTCATTCCTTTAGAAACTGAATTTTATTTTATTTAAGAGTATTCAAAGAAATAAAATCAAATTATTCTTCTAGCCCAGAATACTACTTAGCAATAAACTTCTTTCATTAAACACAGCTATTGAAGAAAATTCAGGGAGAAAAACGATGTTATTTTGTAACTGACAGATGCAAGGCATTGATGTTGTCTGGGAACATCATTGAGTAATGGCAAAAGTATGGGGCTTCCAGAATGTTTCTGCCTTTGGTCAGCTTCTTCACTGACCCCGAGTGACTGACTTTGTTGTATTAGTGGGTGTGGTAGCATGGAACTGCAGCCTACCCTAAAAGCCACCTGATGTGCACTGCACCCAGTTAGCACACCAGGGGAACCAAAACATGGATATTCCAAAGCTTCTCTACTGCCACATAAAAAAGAACATGCTCTAAACTTTTCCTGGGTGATGCCAATTAAACGGCATGTTCTTTTTATCTTCTGATTCTTTCTCTCTCTGTCTCTGTGTGTGTGTGTGTGTGTGTGTGTGTGTGTGTGTGTGTCTTTCATTTCTTTCCTCTCGCTCTGTCTCATCTCTTGGATTTTTTTTTTTCCCTAAGAAAACTTTCCCAAAAACTCACACAGTGTTCCAAACCCCAGCATAGGTTACACCCTGAGAATTTGTTATTCATGAAACAGGCCTTTTGAAGTCTGATTTCTCAGGATTGATGCTTTATCTTTAAACAGTGAACATGAACACTGGCTCAAAGGGCCTCTGACAATCACTTAGGAATAACTCAGACATTTGTGTCTGGGCAAGGTCTCCCCTACACAGGGAACCTTTTATAAATATTAGTTACTAGAACCGTAACACTAATAGATGTAGTTAATAATTATCACAATGTGCCAAAACTGCACAGTTTGCTCCCTGATTACAATATTAAATTGCTATTGAGCTGTGGTATTCGCTTCAGGCAATACTAGTAAGAACCCCCCAAAGACCCGGGCTGGCCCCGCCATACAGAAATGGAAAGTGTACTGTTGCACACAATGCACAGGCAGCAGTGGGGTTTGCCAGAAAACAAACACAAAATTCAAACAATAGAAGGAAAGTTTTATCAGAGCCGAAGCGTCCTTTCACCTGGGAACTGTCATCTCTCAGAAAGAAAAACACGTACGTACTTGATAGCGGCGTACCAGGCGAGCCATTACTATGGGCACAGTGACTCATGGCGCACACGGAGAATACAGCACAGCCAGAGCTGGAAGGCTTTGCTTTATCTGCATTCGATTACATCTAGAAATAGGCTGAGCCAGCCTGGAAAAGTTCAGGGCCACTCAGAATGCGAACAAGTGTCTCTCCCTGTGAGCAGGGATGGAATTTTACTTCCCCACACGCCCTCTTCTCTTCGCCTGACAGGTCAAGTGGGCGGGACAACAGGGCAAAGCTACTGACAGCAAAACTGCAATTTAATGGAGGGGTGTCATTAGCTCCAGGACTGTACATTCAAAAGCAGACACAACGGGGGCACTTGTCATATGTGGCACACACCAACCCACCTTTCGTCTACCCACATGCTGCCATCCCACCTCAGTATTTGCAATTTCACAGCCCCACGGTGGGCAAACGAGTACTTAGTGATCCATTTGCATGTACAGCCGCCCAGCGTGTGCAAACAGGAGGCTGGTTGCCCACCCAGGGAGAAAGAAGCATATTGGGTGTATGCCTACTACTGAGGCTGAACTCGACATGAGCTGCTTTACAGGAAGCCAAGGCTTCTAAAAGCAGCATTGTAATGAGAAAAAAGAGTGTTGGCTATTAGCCAACTAATTAAAAGAGATTCAGCAAGAAAGATGTGACTTGTGCCTTGACCCCTTCAGGCCAGGCACACCAGTGAATAGCCAGCAAAATGTCCTTGTGTCGATGAGGCGGGGCTCCATGTGGCAGAAGGGACGGATTAACCACTAAGCAAGGTACACAGGCTTACATTAAGCAAGGTACACACAGGCTTGCTTGTGTTTACTTACTCATCTGTGGTGAACAATTTCTCATGGTTTTCACCACATCTTTGATCTGCTCCCACGAAGATTACAGCCTAGAAAACCCTATGGGGCAGTTCTACTCTGTCCTGTAAGGTCGCTACGAGTCAGAATCAACTTGACAGGATGTGGGAATTGTCTGTAGCCCTCTTGGCAGCTGCACGTCTCAGGCCAGGCCAGGCAGACACCGTAATGGACGTTTCTGATACAGTGGAGACAGTAAACAGTGACACCTTTCCTTCCCCTATGAGTCAAACCCGACTCAACAGCTGCGGGTTTGGGTTTTTTTTTTAATGCAGCCGAACTAACTGCTTTAGATTACCAAGGCAGGCTGGTCTGCATCCCTTCCCCAGGCCAGGACACCCTGGTGTGGGCTTGAACTCACAGGCAATTCAAGCCACCATATGACCTGTAGCGCTAAAGATTCCCAGGAGAAGCAGGGCGTGCTTATCCTGCAGAGACGAGAAAGAGGCCCAGGGGTGTCAACTCTTGGAAAGCTTCATGGATATTAAAAACACAGGACTTTATATTTTTAAAAAATCTTTCCATTCTCTTCATTTCCAAAAATCTACTTACTCATTGTAATTTTTTTCCAGTATTAGTGTTATGAACTTTTCAAGGTTAAATCAGGTACTTATTCATCACCAAAGCTGTGTGACCTTGGGCAAGTTACTAATCACTCTCTGCTTCAGTTGATCCTCTAAAACAATGGGCTTAATACTAATGTAGGAGTCCTGGTGGCACATTGATTAAGCACTCGGCTGCTAACTGAAAGTTGGCAGTTCAAACCCACCAGCCACTCTGCAGGGGAAAAGACCTGGAGACCTGCTCCCATAAAGATTACAGCCTAGAAAACCCTATGGGGCAGTTCTATTCTGCCCTATAAGGTTGCTATGAGTTGGAATCAACCTGACGGCACACAACGATAGCAATAATAATGTATAGGAACTCTTTTAGCACAAGTACAGTACCTCACTAGTATAGAATAAGCCCCCAGTAAATGCTAGCTGCTGTTGTTATTATTACTGCTATTATTATGATCACTTTTATATTTTATACCCAGGTCTAGCACAGTACCTGGTACACAAAAGATGCTCAATATTTGTTATGTGACTGGCTGATTGAACGAATGACTGGCTGCATGGATGCATGCCTTCTGTGACAGACAGTTCTCTAGCCTCAGCTGTTAGTCCCAGGCATCATTCTCCTGATGCCATGAGATAATGAGGTCTTGGTCACATCACTTCATCTGCTATATTCTGGATCTCACAAGTCCCAACGCCAGCTGCCAAACACAAGCTAATAAAAGAGGATAGCATTGGAGGGGTGTGTTTTTTTTTTTTTTTTTTTTTAGTTTCTTTGCCTCACTCACAACTGTAATGAGCCTGTGAATTTGAAGGGAAAACCCACGCCAAGTAGTGCCCGAGGATTATTTTCAATGAAGCCCGCGTTGGGAGGAAGGGATGGGACAGGGAAACATGTATCAGCTATGCTAACCACCTATGGCTCCTCCCACTAAAAACCACCACAAGAAAAAAAGAAACCAGTAGAAAGTTGGGTGTTTATATAGATGCTCTCACTTCAGAATAGAGTCCTGAACTCAAGCTAGTGACACTTCAGTGAAATAATTTATTGGAGGAATAAGGTACAAAACCTGGAGATGAGCAGATCTACATTCTAATTCCAGTTCCTACACTTGAACCATGGACAAGCAACTGAAGCTCTCTGCGCCTCAGATTCTTCCCCTATAAAATGGGCATGATATCTACCTCAGAGAGCCACTGGGAAGTTTAAATAAAAGGATGCATGTAGAGAGCTTAGGACAGAGCCTGTTGCATAGAATTCTGGGTATTTTCAAGGCTACTTAGTTACTCTCCACACTGATTTCTGAGCAAACTGAGAAACAGACTCGGGCCTCCAAAATGGATGAAAATATTAACTTTACAACTGGTGAAACTGGACTGGAGAAACTGGCTTGACTCGAGATCCTCCTAGCTCCAAGCCAACCCATGCCTGGGATCCACAAAGGGGAGACTTACCTACACTACTTTAGCAACACAGAAACACACCTTTCTCCTCCTTCCACTGGTATTGACAGATATGCCTCCAATGTTCCATTTTCCTCTGTTGTTCTCTTATTCACTGCAGGTAGATAGTCAAGCTGGGTTTTTCACATCTTAACCTAATTCTTAAAATGAATCCTTTCCTCCTTTTCCATATATAGAACTAGATCCCAAAGTCAGCTTTCCTTTTGCTATCCATTTTCTTTCTGGCCCAGATATTTGTCCTTATCATGTATTCTGGCATATTCTATTATCATCCTTCATAATAAAAGACAGGAAGTCAAGGATTTCTTAGAAGGTCTGAAAAAAAAGCATCCACTGCTCAGACTAATCTTGTCCACTTTCTGCTCCTTGAATTGGATAATCCCACATCAGGAAATAGCTTCCCATCAGACAACCACTAACTCAGGACTACACTCAATCTCTTGTTTCATGCCTGATTCCTGATTACCTGGTGTGTCTCACCTTCCCTATCTCTTCTTCCTTATCCTTCCGTACATTTCCCACGAATCTCCCCTCAGGGAATAAACAATAGCTGCATTTCCACCTACAAATTCTGTACTACCCTGAAACTCATCTAATTCTGCATATAATATTCAATACTCAATTGAAGACTCTCTAGTCTTGTCAAAAAGTCTAGTACAATGATCCCAGTCTCCAAGGAATGATTACCAGTGGCTTTTATTCTGACTTCATGAAGAAGCCGCTCACACTAGGTTCTCCTCTCCCTCAGAGGCAATCATCCCCATTTGTTCTCCAAGATCTTGTTGTCTTCCTCTGTTGGATCTCTTTGTACAGTAGTCACTCCCCTGATCTAGTAACTTTCTTTAGTCCCACATATTTCCTTTTCCTTTTTCCATCTGTCTAGCCTGGTATTTCAGGTGCCTGCCAAAATCAAGCTACTACAATTTTTGAACACTTGGTAAGCATTATATATTCCATATGTTGTAATAATATCAAATTTATCTTCTGCAAGAAGTAAACACAAATTTTGACATGACTTAACCTGAGAGCAATACTTAACTGTCCCAATGTATTAGTTCCTTCTTTTTTCACAGGGAAGGGGTGACTGAACCTTCAAATATACGTTGGGTGTTGAGGGAGCATAAGGCTTACAGAGAGGAATTTGACCAACAGTCTCCTGGAATACCTGGCCTTCAGGGTCTCAACCTCCTTCCTCCTTTAACATCTTCCTTACCCAGCCGTCAAAATCCCCACATTTCCATACAACCTGGTAGATCTCATTTTCTCTTTCCTATCAGTATAACTTAGACTACTTAGTTTCAGTCTTTTCTTAAGGTAATTCTTCTCTCCCTTGAACCTAATCAGAATGACTTTCTTTATTTTGCTTTCAATCTCCCAATGCTCCTAGTCCTACTTCTAGATCAAAACCCTTCTTTTAAGCCTACCCAGTTTCTCCTGGAGAGTCCCAGAAAACCTGATTCCTAGAGACCTACGTAAGACTTTTCAATTATGTTTATTATATTAAAAATGAAAGTTGTAATAATTCCATTGAGTTTTTCCTCTACTGACTGTAGAAGATGAAATCTCCCATATCATAAGGGCCCCACTCCTCTTTATAGATTCACTAATAAAAATCTGCTATCTCTCCTTGTCTGAACTCCAGCTGGGTGTTTAAAATCCACAACCATGCTAGGAGGTTCTGTAATTAACAGGGGAAAGTCAATTTGAGACCATGCTGGATGAGAAAGAGCATTGATTTCAATAGCCCATGAATGAACCACATGGTACCAAGAGGGTGGTCTTGCCACTGTTCCCTCTTTGACCCTACAATTGGTTGCAGTTCAAAACAAGGTAAAGAAGAACAGGATTTGAGGCAGCTGGTCAATAATTGCTACCAATCCCTTTATAATTCAAAGGATGGAACCAACCAATTCACACCAGTGTTCCTAAATTCTGGCCTGCAGAGAAATATGTAAACAGAACAATATGTTTCCACCTACCAATGCCAAAAAACCTGTGCAACCAAAAGATACTTTTACTTTATACCCAGTGCACCTGCTAAGGTCAAAAACAGCAACCCAGCAACCAGAGCTTGTGCCGTTAAACATAGCCACACACCTGTGACTCCCAACAATAAAGATGTCACAGATTATAAAGAAAAATCTGAGAGACCCACCCTTTCCAAAGCCCTCTTCCAAACCACACCACCAACAGCCTTTATCTCCTTGCATGACATTTAGGTCCCTGAATGGACGTCCGGCATCCAGTCTAAAAGTTTCCAGGCTTTATATCATGTGTAGGAGTTGGAGGTAGACTGCTAAATTGCACATCTGTCCCTTCCCAGTTCTGAATCAATATGAGTCAAAAATGAAAGTTCCAATGTTATAATGTATACAAAGAATGAGACAGTTCAGTATTTACTGAAAAGGAACAAGCTCCAAGATACATAGTTAAATTTTAAAAGTTAGGCACAGGACTGTATGTGGTGTATTTCGTCTTTGTGTACTCATGTATGTATGTAAGGCCAGCGACCAGCACCAGCTTTTTACGCCTTCTCATCAAATCTGGATTTTGGAACTTGCACATGGGAAATTTGTGTCAGCAGAGTAGGTAATTAACAAGGCAATCACTCAAAAGATTATGACTTAATTCATACCCTGATGAGCACAGAGTACCTAAGAGAGAAAGACTACACGTATATTAACCCGTTTCACTAAAGCAACAGTGGATATCACACTCTTACTATCTTACCAATACACACATTTCCTCTTCCTATGGAAGTGAGATAGGGTAGAGAGAAGAGGAGGCTACTTCCCAATACTACTATATTAGTTCATAGGGAAGTGAAACAGATGTCTAATAACAGATTTGAACATAGTTTATACAAACTAGTACTTGACACAATTAGCAGGGTTACAAGTGTCTGTGAACTTCTTTGGTGGTTCAACTGATGCCTATTCATACAGTCTCATCCGGGGATCAGCAAACTTTTTCTAAAAGAGCCAGTAGTATATATCTTAGACTTTGCAGGGTGTACAATCTTGACGCAACTATTGAAGTCTGTCATTGCAGGGTGAAAGCAGCCATAGAAAATACATAAACAAATAGGCATAGTTCCATTCCAATCAAACTTTATTTACAAACACAAATGATCAGTAGCTTGCTAACCCCTGGTCTAATCTGTTGAGTAGGGGCAACTTACTTTCTTTATCTAAGGAATTTGACTGTGCAAAAATGCAATGAATATTTCAAGAGCCTGGGCCTTCACCATTGCTTACCCAGCCTATTGCATTAAACTTCTAATGGGTCTCTACCCTCAGGTGCTCCCCACTCCAGTCCATCCTATGCACTCCATCCTAGCTTCATCTCCAAAATTCAATCCCAATTATGTGACTATCCTGCATGAAAACTTCCTATGCCTCCCAGTTACTTCAAAAATGAAATCCAATATATTTAGTATGGCTTACAAAACAGTCCCTATCTGGTTCCAACCTACTTGTAAGGTCTCTCCTCCATAGACTAGCCTCCAGCTCTAGTGAGGTGTTGAATACTTCCCAACTATTCTTTTGTCTCCAAATATTTTCACATGCTAGGAAGTCAGAGTAATTAACACGACTACTACAATAGACAAACTTAGACGATGCCATTTTCTTTCTCATATGAAGTCTGATGTAGCTTGGAGGGGGGCTTTCCTTCATCCAGTGACTCAGGGATCCAGGTTGTCTCCTTCCTGTAACTCAGTCATCTCAACACATTTCTGCCAAATATGCGGCTGCAGAAGAGAGAAATGCATGAGGCACACCAACTCTTAAGTGGCCATGATTCTGGTTCCAATCCAACTACGAGAGTGCTGAGAAACACAGGGGAGCGTGTGGATAATCCAAGAGCACAAATTGTCTCTGCCACATACACTATACCATCTCCTTGGATTATCTTTCCACATCTCAACTTTCAGATCCTGATCAAACATCACCTCCCTGATCTCTTCGAACAATTATGTCTTCCTCCCTTGTGCTCCTGTAAGTCTTAATGAAGACCTTTATCATGCATGTATTATCCAGCTTTCCAATTACTTGTCTGCACATCTAACTCCAAGTTAGTGGTGAGTTTCTTGAAGGCAAGAAGAGTATCTTCCTCATCAGTAACTCCCTGCTTCCCAGTAACATGCCAGGCTCCTAGAGATACACAGTATATATTTGATGTATGAATGTATAAATGAATTAATGAATGAATGAACGTGCCAAGATGGGCTGTAGAAGGATTTGCTCATGGAAACAAAGAGCAAAGAGGACTGACTCTCTTTCATGAGTCCTGAGCATGGTTCTGAGTTACTAGTAAAGGATGAAACTTGTCAGTAAAGGTGATTCCTGAACCAAATTTATTAAAGTTTAAAACATTATCTGAAAGAGCCACATGATTATAGTAGCCCTATAAAGTGTAAAACACTGCAACATTGGATTCTGGGACTGGAGGACTTAAAGAGTTCCGGTTGTATATAAAAAGTGTGTATTGGGAACCAGAGCTGTTGCTGAGACTCACTGCGCTAGGACTTTCCTCTGAGAAAAGGAGAGGGCAGGCGGGTGGTGCAAATATTTCCAGGAGCCCAGCCAAGTTAGTGATCCCAGGCTTGTGTGTCAGGTCATGAGACATACCAGTCTTCTCTTGGGTTGACACCCAGTCCCTTCCCATACCTAGGCATGTCTTTCTCGTATGTTTAAAATAAAGACCAAATTCAGAAAAAGTCAGTGGAATCCATCCTATTTCCAAAGCAGAGAAATGTTCGGAACTAGAGAAGTTTCCAGATGTCTGCCTTGCATTTTTGGTACGTGCTGCATTCTGACTGAGGTTAGGTAACCATAACAAAAAGCAACAGGAATGTCTTCAGTGCAAAGTTAGCCCTGGGCAAAGCCACGAGGTATGATTTTTCCATTGGATTACAATCAAGGTATGCACCTGAACTGATATTGGTATCTAAACAGCTATCTTGATTCTGGAGATAAGTGTAATACATTTAAGGACTTTAAAGATTTGTCAAGCTTTGGATATTTCTGTTGAACAGTTTGGTTGGCTGGTTTTTATCCCTCCTGCCCCAAAGCATTCATTAAGGAATCTTAGTCATGAGTTTTGGGCTAGTGCAAAACAGCTGCCTTAATATCAGTGTCCTGTGGTTTATAAGCTAACCATTTTCCTGGGAGGATCTAGAATCATATTAGCTGTGACTTTCCCAAACATGTCTCTCAAAGAAACCCTGCCATTAGCACCACAACTCCAGCAGATTCACTAGCTGTGGGCAACATCTCATCTCACTGACAAAATCTGCCATCAACCTCGATTAGTTTGGAGAGCCTGTCTCATCAGAAAAGCTGCCTGACAAATCCACTTCTGGTCCCAGCGTTAAAGTACTGCTATCTGGGCAAAAATCACAATACATATGAGGTCTGGACTTGTGTGAAAACTTATCACTGAAGTAGGTTCCTCGCTGAAGGACAGGAGCTTCCCTTCGCTGAGGGTGAAAATTGGTTCTGTAGGGAAAGCCTCAAAGCCATTTCAGCCATTAAAATGTGACTGGGTCTATCAGGAAAACAGGAGGGTTTGAAGCAGAGTGTGCAGATGCCATGGGGAGCTGGGAAAGAAATTCCTCTGAAAAATGGCAGAGTTAAACCGTGGATTCTACTTCAGTGGAGCTCAGAGCAAGAGCATGGGTGCTGTAGCCTCATTACAGTTAGGTTGTTAAACATACTAATTATCAGTGTGTTTACCACATGCACATTAACTTCATGTCAAAGATGAATAACACCAGTGAGGCGTGCCACTCTGAGGTGTGCTAAAGCTTGTCACGCAGGAGGAAAATAAAGATACTGTAGTCTTGAACCTGGAAAGCACTTTAAATCTGTCACCAGAATGAGAAACAAATGCTGCTGGAAAGTTTCTTAGAATGAGAGAACACTGAACCACTGCCAGGTATGATAAGAGTGGCTTATTTTAGTGCCCACACCCACCCACCAGTTGCCATGGAGTTGATCCAACTCATGGTGACCCCATCTGTGTCAAAGTAGAACCATGCTCCATAAGGTTTTCAGTGGCTAATTTTTTAGAAGTAGATTTCCAGGCCTTTCTTTCAAGAAGCCTCTAGGAGGTCTCGACCCTCCAACCTTTTGGTTAGCAGCTGAGCATATTAACCATTTCCACCACCCAGGGTCTCCCTACTCTAGTGCAGTGGTTCTCAAAGTAGGGTTCCTGGACAGCAGCATCAGCATCGCCCACAAACTTATTAGAAATGCAGACTCTCCAGCCTAGACTGATCCAGAAACTCTGGGGATGGGCCGAGCAATCTGTGTTTTAAGGAGCCCCCAGGTGATTCTGATCTAGGCTCAAGTTGGAGCACCACTGCTCTAGAAAATAGAAGAGGGATCCTCAAGTTCAGTTCCTAAGCCAGCCACCCACTAGACAGATGACCATAGGGAAGTCACTTCACCATGCTATCCTTCCATCCTCCTCCATCTTGAAATGGTTAACCACTTCAACCACTATAGTCCAAACCTTCTACTTTACTCCTGTGCCCCAGGCTGGATAATCAGAATAACCTATCCTGAAAGCCTCTGTTTCCTCCGCAAAGACTTTGGGGTTACTGAGATGTACTCTGATCTTGTTTACCATAATAAATCCAGGAGCTCTGCAGAACAGAGCAAAACTTGATTTAAAAAAAAAAAAAAGTTTTCCCAGTCTCAGAGATGGAAAAGACTAAAAATTCCAGACCAGAATCACTCTAAATCAGGTGTTGGCCAAATCGGGCCTGCTGTCTATTTTTGTAAATGAAATTTTATTGGAGCACAGCCACGTCCACTCATTATATATTATCTAGGGCTGTTTTAAGGAGCCCTGTTGATGCAGTGGGTAAGTGCTTGGCTGCTAACCGAAAGGTCAGTGGTTCGAACCCACCGGCCACTCCTTGAGAGAAAAATGTGGCAGTCTGCTTCCACAATGATTATAGCCTTGGAAACCCAATGGGCAGTTCTACTGTGTCCTATAGGGTCGCTATGAGTTGGAATCAGCTTCACAGCAATGGGTTTGGCTTGGTTTAGGGCTGTTCTAGAGCTAGAGTTTAATAGTTGCAGCAGAGACTGGATGGCCCGCAAAACCTGAAATATTTGCTCTCTGGCCTTTACAAAAAAAAGTTTTCAGACCTTTGGTCTAGGTACATGATCAGCCTACCCTGAAGTAGGAACTCTGAATTAAGAAGTGGCATGAATGGAGCCATCCTGAGCTGAGGAGGAACAAGGGCTGCAGGGAGGAAAAGTATCAGCATTGTTCTAGTGCCTGAAAGCCCCAGCTCTGAATCAGAGACAGATGGGAGGCCCCCAACCGGGTGCTGGTTTTTGAAAAAACACCTCTGGTGTTCTCACACATACCAGTCCACAGACCACCAGTTGTCACGCTGATTCCGTGTGTGTCAGAGTAGAACTATGTTCCACAGAGTTTTCAATGGCTGATTTTTCAGAAGTAGATCACCAGACCTTTCTTCTGAGGTGTCTCTGGGTGGACTTGAACCTCCAACCTTTCAGGCAGCAGCCAAGTGTGTTAACCATTGGCACCAGCCAGGGTCTGCAGGCCACAGACCACACTTTGAAAAACAGGACTCTACCTTTTAAGATGCAGGAAGATGTAAGCATACCTCAGTGCTCTTAGAACATTCATCAGATAAAAATCTGGTCTAACTACCCCAATTGCAGCTGTGACTTTTTTGCACTTTCTAGCAAATTTGGCAGGGAGTAGGGGGATCAATTTAAACTTCCAGACTAGTTCCATTAATTTAGCCTAGAATATGTGATTGCTCGTTTAACATTCTCCTTGAAATTTATACTGCTAACACCCCAACTTCATTACTTTTAAAGATAATTGTAAATTTATAGAGCCCAATTTCCAGTAGACCAGAAAGCTAAACGGAGTTTTAACTTGTTTTATCACATAAACAACTGCTTGTTCTAAATGTAACCTTCAGGCATTTTTAGGAATTTCTAATCTCTCAAAAAAGCAGATGGGCAGACAGCTTACCCATGTCAAGGGAGTTTTCAGGGTATAGTGAGAAAACTGGTTGATACCTCTCAGGTTACAGAGGAAATTGTGAAAATCATCAACTTTTAAAACAAATAAAAAATTGTTTAGAATTTCATAAGAATTTTAAAAAGAACCTAAACCAAAAGAACTTTTGTTTTGAAACCAAAGGTATTTTTTTTCCATTTTAACCGTTTTTAAGTGTATGATTAAGTGATATTAATTACATCCACTAAAGATATTTTAATGTTTTCTTTCTATTATAACCAAAAGCTATAACCAAAAACCAGTTACCATCGATTCAACTCTGACTCATGGCAACCCCATGTGTGTCAGAGTGGAACTGTGCTTCATGGGGTTTTCAGTGGTTGATTTTTCAATGACTGGTCATCAGGCCTTGCTTCCAAGGTGCCTCTGGGTGGATTTGAACCTCCAACCTTTTGATTAGCATCCAAGCACATTAAGCATTTGTACCACCCAAGGGCTCTCCACCCAAAAAAAAACCGTTGCCATCAATTCCAACTCATAGCAACCCTATAGGACAGAGTAGAAATGCCCCATAGGGTTTCCAAGCAGCAGCTGGTGGATTTAAACTGCCAACTTTTTTGGTTAGCAGCCAAACTCTTAACCACTACACCATTAGGGCTCCACCCAAAGTCCCAAATATGTGAGTGAGCCCAGCAGATACTATGTGGAACAAAAATTAGCTGCCCCAGCTAAGCCCAGCCTGAATTACCAATCCACCAAAATGTAACCAAATACAGGGTACTTTTTTTAAAGCCACTAAATGTTGGGGTGGTTAATTACACAGCAAAAGCAACTGTTACCAGTTGTGTGCCCAAAGTCACACAGGCAGGAGTAGGATTCAAACCCAGATGGTTTTGACTCTAGAGTCCAAGTGCTTAACCCTCACGTCATACTGTGACATGGTCAGGACAATGTGTAGAGTTAAAGCCCCGCGGTGATACAGTGTCCCTTAACGACAACCATAATGATGAGTTATCTGTCAGGCCAAAGATGGGCCCATTCCACGTGTTGCCAGTAGTAGCTTATTTCTAAATTCAGGCCAGAGGCGCCTGGGAAATAATTAGCTGCTGTGTTACTGTCGTCCCATAACAAATTTGAGGATAACTCTTTATTTTTGCTAAAGTTAAACAGTTTGTGGCAACCAATGTTACTTACACTTTTCTAGGAATAGAAATGTATTTACTTTTAATCAGTTGGGGACTCATTAGTGGGGCTGTCTTTATCTCCCTGAGCCTTTGCCTTCTTTTCTTTTTTATTTTTTCCCCTGTATTAGTATTTTGTTTGTTTTCTACAGAACCCTCTGAAATAAACTCTAATGGGCTGAACAAATCAGAAAGAGAACCAATGTCAATTGCAATATAAGAGTCAGCCCTTATACCTGACCTCTTTTCACAATCCTTCCCTATGCCTAACAAAAACGAGTGAAAACTTTTTTCAGGCTACCATTCAACTAATCGAGCTGTATGAAGCATTAATCTGGTAGAGAGCCACTAATGAGAAATTCTGGTAAAGACTATACACAGAATCGTTTCTCAGAAACATGAAGCTTTTAAAATATTTTTCCACAGTAACAGAGACACTTAAAAGATTTGCAGATGTATGACTAGAGTGAATAAAATATTTTGATGCCTAAGAACCAGGTCACATTGAAAAGCAAATCGGGAAAACCAAATCTGAAAACAATTATCAGCACAAATGACTTGTATCACCTGAAGTGGATCACTTCTCATTTTTTTCCTCTTATTTTCTCTGCCTATAAAAGGGTCCTAGTAGCCTTTTCTTGCTGAATGATCAACAGTAGCATTTCAGACAGTATGGCTTAGGAAAAGTCTTTCTTTTTTTTTTAAATATCAGTGTCTTAAGCAGCTACTAATCTGATGTCTTCCCAGAACTATTCTACTAGCCACCACACACATCTTTGATGTTATCTGTCACCTGCGCTACGGGCTCCCCCAGCCCCCTGCTCGTATCAGAGAGCCAGTCCTGGTGGTACATTTGGGCCCCAACCCCCACCCCCAGCAGCAAATGAAGGGTGGACACCATCTGTAGCTCTGGTACCTATCATCTGATGTGCCTCGGGGATAAATATAGGCAACCAGGCCCTTCAGGGAGTATCCCGTGAGGGTTTTCCTGCTTACCTTCTATCTGTATGCCCTATCTCGCCCTTTTGACCTGGTCTGTGGTATCCAGTTTTCCAATCAGGTCCCTGGTAGGAAGTAGAACCTAGCCCTGCACCCCAGATAGAAGGCTGAATGAAGCCTGACCTTCTCACTGAGCTCTCGACAGCCTGGAGCTGCTCTTCATTCTCTTCCTCACAGGTAGTCTCAGAGCTCCTTGTCAGATGGCCTAGATAGACTCCCAACAGATGGCGAGAGATTCAGCCTCCAGAAGTCTTCTCATTCTACCCTGCTTCTCCTCCACGATGGATTTTAACGCACATCTGCTAAGACCTGACCCCTTTGAATCCAGTCAGCCCTTCCCTGAGAGGAATATTGGAAGTGGCCCCACAGCCCCAGGAAATTTCTCCTGGCTGCTTCCCTACACTGGTCCAGGAGGGCTCCAGACTCTTCCCCTTCCACCTGGCCCAGACAGCCAGTCTTGAACCACTAAAGGGGGGCAAAAAATCTGTCCAGAAACCCTAAAGACCCTAAGGATCATCTCATGCTAATGAACCATCGCCCCCTCCTCCCAGGGTGTCAACAAACAGAGTATTACTTAGCGTAATTTTCTCTGTCATTTCCCAAGAAAGAAAAAAAGATTCTTCAGGTGAGGAAGAAATTTATATTTTCCCTTGGAGATTTTGATTGAAACTTCTCCTTTTGACAGCCTTTTCCTACCGTGTGCTTATTTGCATCCAAAGATTTTATAGTTTTCTCCTTTATCAAACATGATAAGATAAGAGTTTGGATTGGAATTTGCACTGATTTTTATTGTAAAATTACATTGTTTATATTCCCTTCCACCCTTTGTGTATCTAAAGGAGCTGTGTACCATTCTTGAAATTTGTAGCTTATAATTGGATTTCCTAGCTATTTTAAAAAATGATTAACTCAGCTTGGCTATTGAATCTCCCAATTCCATTTACCCTATATAGCTCATTTTCCACAAGGTATGTATACAGGTTCTTTGGACCACATAACCCTGAACCTGATGCCTATTTCTCTACCATAACCAAAAAATATTTAAGCACCATAATCTTCTTTTCTTCTCAGTCAAGTGTAACTTTGGCTCTATCAAAACCTCTCTCAGAGACAAATTTTCCTTTAAGCTCAATTTGCATGGAAAGACAAGCCTTAGGCAGCATGCTGCTGGAATCCATTCAGGACCATATTCGCCTGTAAAAGGGCATTTACTCTTGACATTTTTGAAGGTATTCATTTTACAATCCGATTTTCACACTCCAATAATCACCATGTGTGTTGCCCAGTTTAGAATGATCATAGAGAGCAAGTGCAAGTTCTTTTCCCTTTCATTTCAGTTGTTTTTTCTTTTCTTTATTTTGTGTTGTTTTAATGGGCGGGGGGATCATTAAATTTAGTATTCCATTTCTAAGTACTGTCTCTTTATATAAAGAAAGGAAGGAGAAAAGGGAGGGAGGACACCTGGCAAAGAGTAAAACACGCTAAGCCCTAGCAAGCTTTTTCCTGCAGAGCACTACATTCTTGTTGTTATTACTGTTGTACCACTTTTGTTGCATGTTTTAACATAATTCCACCAAGTTAGAGAGAGAATCAATCTTTGCCCCAAACTGAGATTCTTTCATGTTTGAAAGTCAGCTTTGCCTAGCTGTTGTTCTTTGTTTAAAATTCAGTGTTCTTTGTAAAAAGACCAGACTCAATGGTCTGACAGAGACTAGAAGAACCCCCAAAACTAGAACGGACAAAATACTGCCCCCGGACGCAGTGTTGACCCAGAACGGAAACCATTCCTGACGCCCACTCTTCAGACAAAGATTAGATAGGACTACAAAACAAAAAATAATACACGTGAGGAATGTGCTTCTTAGTTCAATCTAGTACACGAGACCGGTCAGCTCCTGTCCAAAAGCAGGATGAGAAGGCAGGAAGGGACACGAACTGCTCGAATGGACACAGGGAACCTGGGGTGAAAAGGGGGAGTGTGCTGTCACATTGTGGGGGTTGCGACCAAAGTCACAAAACAATATGTGTATACATTTTTGTACGAGAAATTAACTTGCGCTCTAAACTTTCACCTAAACCACAATAAAGAAATGGAACTCAGTGTACTTTAAAAGTATTCTACTGTAATAGCATATTAACTCTCATTATCTTCCTGGGTTCTCTTCATCTGAGAAGGACATCTTCAAGGTAAGAGACTGATATCCTAGGATCCCCTAGAGTCCTGTACTTCCAGTTTTGTAGCATTATCACATTTAGAATTATTTGTTCTCACTGCTGCTACGTCCTCTGATAGCAGAACCATGTTCGTTTTACCCACTCCTGGAGGTACAGGGCTTCGCATTGTTTGCACTTTGAATATGTTCTATAAACATTTATTAATTGAATTAAATTTAAAAAATAAAAGTTGAATCTTCTTTCTTTTCTTTCTTAAAGGAAATCTGAGCCCATCATGCTATGAAAATCTCCATCACAAGAATTATTACCCCTCGTAGACAGAAAAAAAAAAAAGAGCACTCAATGTATTTTGTATAAAAGTCAGAATGATTTCCCTGAAAAAGAAATACAATAGACATTTTTCTTACTAATGTTTATGCAGAAAAAAAGCATGGAAGTGAAAGAAAAACTGATATGCCAAGCAATCACAGAATTTCATGAAACTTTCCTGTCTCCCTCAGCAAGTTTGACAACATTTAAGGCTATGCCTAGTCAGAAATCTTTTTCAATGAATTCGTGTTTGTTTTAAGACGGTGCTCATGCAAGCTGAACAGAAAAGTGCAAATATAAAATTCAGTCTATTACCACTCTGCATGAAGAGTTCATGGGACTTGGCGGCCATTCCTCAGTAAACAGACACTAGGCTGAGGCAGGCGAGACAGAGATGGAAACCATATGGGTTAGTCGTAGAGAACACAGTTCATCTCCACAGGTGAGAAGAAATGCCTATGGGAGTAAATACTGTATGTCACTAAATTTAAACCAAGCACATATTAAGAACTCTCCTTTGATCTTCGTTGGGGGAAAAACAAAGACCTTGGACAACTGGAATAAGTAAGTGCCTCTCTCTTCTCTGAGCAGGCAGCATGTTTTAGACTACATATTGCTCCATTTTGAAGGACCCCTGTGTGCGCACATCTGGAGAGGCAAAGCAGTTTAACATCTGTGCTTCTGAGAATTAGAGTTATTGTTTAAACCACATCAGTGACCATGCATGGGTTTCTATTAATAAACTATGTGACTTATTCTAACCATTATTTTTGTTATTTGATACCTAGGTTAGGATTTTCCTCATAAAAGCAAATTCCCATGATATTACACCCCTAAGTAATACTTACCCACCACCTATCTGTTAGTTTGTCATACTGTGGTAACTTGCATGTTGCTATGATGCTGGAGCTATGCCACCAGCATTTCAAATACCAGCAGGCTCACCCATTGTTGGACAGGTTTCAGCAGAGCTTCTAGACTAAAACAGGCTAGGAAGAAAGGCCTGGCAATATCCTTCCAAAAATTAGTCAATGAAAACTCTATGGATCACAACAGAATATTGCCCAATATAGTTCTAGAAAATGAGCCCCTTAGGTTGGTAACCAAACCAAACCCGTTGCCGTCGAGTCTATTCCAAATAGTAGCAACCCTACAGGACAGAGTAGAACCACCCCATAGGGTTTCCAAGGAACAGCTGGTGGATTCAAACTGCTGACCTTTTGGCTAGCAGCCAAGTTCTTTACTGCTGTGCCACCAGGGCTCTGCCTAGGTTGGAAGGCACTCAAAATAGGCAATGGCCACAGCAATGGACTCAAACATGCCAACAATCAAGAACATGGCTCAGGACCAGGTAACATTTTGTTATGCTATACATAGGGCCTCCATCAGTTGGAGCCAACTTGACAGTAATTAACAACAAGTAGCACTTGCAGGGATGGAGGTTACCTAACTAAACCTGGAAAAGTACAAAAGATCCAAATTAACTGGAGTTTGTAGCATTCCTTCACAAGACAAAAGCAAATGTCTTGATTCACAACATTTGAACTCATGCCATACTCATTGTATGGACATTCAACATATAGACTCAGCACATCTACCTCTGTAAAAGCACAGGTGTCAGACAAAATGCACCAACGTGCTCAGATTTTAAAATACAGATTCATATCATAAAGAAGGTACCTGTTTACCAATTTTTATACGCTATTTTTATGGAGAGTTGAAATTAACATGTAAGATCAAAGGTGAATCAGTATGGAAATGAAAGTTATGGACCATTGACTCTTGAATTAGGGTCTGGTGGTCTTAATGGGCTTCCAGGAGGTTTTCCACCACCTTGTGCTATTAATACTCACAGTAACCAAACACCTATGCTTTTTTACCTAAATGAATTAATGATTCATTTAAGATCTAAAAATCAGACACAATTTTACTAGGGTCTGTATTAGGGTCATGCTGACTATCATAACTAAAAAGCTCCAAAAGTTTTATGACTTGCCACAATAGAATTTATGTCTCATTCGTCTAATAGTCCAATGGGAGTTTTCCTGGTCATTTGAGTGGTTTTCCTCCACATGGTAATTCAGGTATCCAGGCACTTTTCATTTTGTGTGGCCACCATCCCCTAGGGGCTTGGAGTCCTCTGCCTCCAGCCAGGGGAAGGGACAAAGAGAGAGTAGAGAAACCCCTACCCACTTAAAAGCCCAGCCGGAAGATGACACATATCTCCTTTGTCCACATTCTATTGGAGAGAACCAGTCATGTAGCCACTCCTGGCAGCAAAAGAAGCTGGGCATTTGAACTCATTATCAAAGCAGGGACACAAGGATTATGTTGATAAACCATCTATGCCCCGTGTCTAATGTAAATTTGTCAAGTTTCCTCATTAATTCTAAAGAGATTTAATTTTTGGCAAGGTCAGTTGGGGTCAGGGGGTAAGTGGACTCTGAAGTTTTTATATCTACCTCTCCTCCACCCACAAAATGTCTTGCAGATCAGGTCCATTTGAAAACTGATTTTCTAGGTAATGATTCAGAAAGTGGTCAAATGTCCTGTAGTACTTTAACCAGTTTCTGCTGGCTGCTCTTCAGACCCTGGAATAACTTCTGCAGCTAGAGTCATGCATTTTACTTTGTTTGGTACCTGAACTTGGAACCCCTTGCAATGAATGCATCCTGCAAATAAAAGGGGATCATTAGTTACTGGTGCAGGGTAGCTGTAAGAAAAGTTACTTGCTTTTACTCATTTCCACAAAAGAGCTATTCAGGCCCTAATGTCACTTGGCCCAATTAAATACATAAATGGCAAGGGGCCAAGTTAATTATAGCTCTAGGGACTTGGACTAGGCTAGGCTACAAGCAGACTGGCAGGACAAATGGCCAAAGCTTACACTTTGCTTTGAGTCCGGACAAAGCCTTTGCCTTTATTTGGCCTTAAGGGGAACATTCTGGTCTGGTAAGGTGCAAGCATCCTGAAGAGCTTTGGCTCTTGATGCTTATTATGGAAAAATTGGATGACTATTAACCAAATCCAAAAACAGGACTAGCTGAAGTAAAACTCATTATAATGTACCGAGACGCAGAAGCAAAATGTTGACCATTCAAACTCTTAAAGTATCAGAAGAAAGGTCACAAATGGAGAGTTCCTGAGCTAGTTGCTCTCCTAGGAAAATCTCCTAGGAAAAGTGCCAATGATATATAGGGAATATTTACATTTAAGCAAACAATGATCCTTTCCATCTGGCTAAACACTCTCTGGAAAGGGGAAAGTTCCAGCCCCTCACCCCTCTGCTGATTAGGCTGCTCTGTTGATTGGAGCTTTGCCTGGGAGGGTGTCAGCAAAGCAGTTAGCATGTGCAGATGTGGACACTTCCTTAAAGGTGAAATACAACAGGGAGAAGAGATTAATCTGTAATGCACTGAAGTCAGACTCTCTGCAACCCAGCGATGTGTTAAATGAAAAGGAGAAGATGCTTGTTGGATTTTATCTCCGAGTGGTGTCATTATTTCCAACTAACTTGCTCCTTCAGGCAACCCAGATAGTTTGTTTTCCTGAAGCCCTTTCCCAAGGTAGCACACACCCTCCTCTAGCTACCAGAACCCAGAGAGGAATGACAGCAGCTGAAAAAACATTACAGTTCCCGGGATAGGGAAAGAATGGCTGATGATTGCTGAGCTGGTGGGGATGGCAGGTCATCAGGCCAGGTGCAGGGCTCCGTTTGCATCAGGGAAAGGGGGATTTGGGCTGCAGGGGGGGCTTCTCTCGGTTCTGTGAGTCACAGGGGTTAAAGTTCAGGGAAGTTTTCTTGGAAAGGCAGAAAATATAATTCTTAATGCTATGTATAGTGTAGCTAGAATGTGATATTCTCTTCCACTTGTTAAATTGGGATTTTTGTTGTATGTGCTTTGGATTTAGCTCCTGGGTGCTCTCTGCTTAGTTTAAAAGGGTTTCCATCTCCACATTGTCATACATGGAAAAAATATACTGAGGTAGTGCACTGTACATTGTGGCTTTTATTTAGCTGTCAGACTGCAAGTTACGATAGACCTGTGTGCATTAAAGGCTCCTGGGCTTTAAAAAGGGAAAGGATTCCTTCATACCCTGTACAAAGAGAGCTACAGCCCTAGAGGGAAGGGCTGCAAAACAACGACTAGCCTTCTTGTGTGCAGCAACCACACAGCCCAGACTTCTGCAACAGCTCCAACTGCCTGCCCCTGCATTTCTTTCCAGGAAGGCCATTTATTAAACATATGGCTGAAAAAGTTTTGTCCAGCGATGTGCTCTGGTTGTTGGTTCATTCAGAAAACACACTCATCATATTCATGTTTTAGCCGGCCCGAAGCTTTGAGGTTGGGGTTCTTTTTCAGGAGCAATTTTTATAGATTTCTGAGGTCCATACACGCTCATTGTCCTAGCCCCCCATGAGACCAACAGCACACTTGTCCCAGCGGCTGCCACAGACAGAGGGCCTGTCAGATCCCAGACCCTGACCCCAGAGCTCAGCATGTGTTGACCACCTGAGCTAACTGGCTCCAGTTAAACACGGCATGTCTGGGGATTAGATGGGAGGCTGCCTGAGTGTGGAATTTTTTTTTATTGTTCTAAGACTTATACTAGCCATACAGTTCATTCTGGGGGGCAGAAAGCTCTGGAGAAGGCCAAAATGACCATCGACCCTGAGAAACATCATGGAAGCAGGGAACTACACATTCACCAGTAATGAACTTTTGGTCCCTTCCTTCATGACACGGAAAAGCTAACACACAGTGTAGCAGCGGAACCCAGTGGGTTGCAGTCCCCCTGGGGGTATCACTCAGCTTGGGGATTTTGTCAGCGATGTTATAGGCAGGGGACCATATGCCCAAAACAGGTCCCTGGCCACTGCGTGAAAATGCACTTGCTGTATTAAAATGTTAGGAGCTAAGCAAGAAGAATTCAGAGTTTAAACAAAGAAGTGCAACCTAAATTCAGAAAGCCAATTTAAAGGAAGAGTTTACCTGAGCCAGCAAGCAACAAGTTACCACTGTTTTCTGTTCTGTAATAAGGTTTTCAGGGAAAATAAACTATTTGTAAGGAGAGACAGAGAGTGACAGAGAAAGGGCGAGAGAGGAGGGAGAGGGAGGAAGGATGGAGGGAGAGAGAGAAAGAATGAATGAGACAGCATCAAGGAGAACCAGCCGAAGCAGGATGGAGTGGTGGCAACGGGAGAAAAGGAGAGAAATACATAAAAAAAAAAAAAAAAAATCATTTTTACTTCTACTGAAAGAGGGCCTTAAACTTATTTTATACCTTTTCCTTGGCTTTTGGATTCCAAAGTACCCAAAAGAGAGCAAGGCCTGGTGCAGAGCCGAGGCTACTTTTACTTACAGCATCAGGCTGTTTGGAACTTCGTTTTTATTCTTAGTAATTTGATTGTTTGGTCGCACCTCCTAATAAGTGAAATGTTACCCTGGGGTATTTGTTTAAACCTTGCAGCTTCAGATACAGTAAATTGCTGAATGATGTCTGCTAATGGCATACATTCGATAATTTCTATAATGTGAAATCTCAGCCAGATTTAATGTTTAATTTCCCTGGGATTCACTCTGAAATTATTACAGACATTATGTATTCCACTCCCTGGACTTGGAATTAATTTCAGAACAGAGTAAAAGTGCATCCATTTGGGCGCCTTGTGGGAGTTCAGATCAGTAACATTCCATTTATCCTGAAGTTTCTGAAGTTTAAAATACCTTTTCACTTTGTTGCATTTGATCTGGGTTGATCAGCTGCATGGCTAGTCACCCACACTGCATTTCTGTTTTTGTCTGTGATCTTGACCATGGTATTGCTTGATGAGTTGATACTCTCGCAAAACTGTAATTTATCCTCCCAGGTTTTATCTTTCTAGAGAGTACCTTTGTGTGGTTATCAGGACACAAAAATATTGCCAACACACAATAATCCGGCCAGAAAAATAATTAACTACATCTACATCTTCTTTTTATGACTATCTGTCACAGAAACAGAATTCACAGCATGTATTGCTTTGATTAATCAATCAACACATTGGCTACACTTCCAATACCTGACTCAAGTAGAGAGCTCAGTGGCTGGAAAACTTCCAAACATTATAGACTAAAGCAACCAGATCTATGTTAGCTTGTGATCCAAAAATTCCCAGACAATAAATCTTTAATTTGCTACACTGGCAACTCTCACCAAATTTGAATTGAAAGAATATTTTCCATACCTGTTTTGAAAGGATTTGCCTCCTGAACTGTTTTAAAAGTTTAACCTTGAGCTGAGGCATGCTTCCTACAGTCCAAAAGGAAACCAAATGAAAAAAAAAAAAAGGATATTATGGGATTAATTTACAAGTTTTACCCCAAAATGAATGACAGCTGTTTGGGAGTTCAATGGCACTGATGTCCCATTAGATTCAAAGCATCCTGGGTCTTGCAATTATCTCATTGATTTAATAAAACCTGATTAGTAAAAACTTCACCTCCCCAGTTTGGGTCTGTCACTCACTGAATGAACTCACACACATACAACTGCTTCAAATGAACTCCTAAGAAGTCAGGGAACTCAAGTGTTTAGTTCTTTCCAGAATTTTTTCTTTTTATGAGACAAACCTTCTTTTACAGTCGGGGTGGGGGATGCCAGAGGTGGTGTCTAGCCTATGGTTTTAGTTTCAAGTGAGCAGGGCACTGGATTAAGTGTAGCCTAGTATTTTGCTGGAGCCCTGGTGGCTCAGTGGTTAAGAGCTCAGGCTGATAACTGAAAGGTCTACAGTTTGAATCCACCAGCTGCTCCTTAAAAACCCTATTGGGCAGTTCTACTCTGTCCTATAGGGTCACTATGAGTTGGAATGGACTTGACAGCAATGGGTTTGGTTTTTTGTTTTAGTTTAGTATTCTGCTGGAGGTGGTAGAATACAAGATTTGAAAATTTGCAGCAGCTCTATATCCATTGACCTTAAAATTACTGTCGAATGTGTAAGCCAGAAACTGCTTAGAGAGCATCCGGAAGTCTAATCCTCTCATTTCTCAACTAAGAAAATGGAGTCCTAAACAAAGAAGTGGCTGGCCCATGTGCTGTGGGGAGCTCCCACATAAACCCCTGCATCATTGTCATTTCACACACCCCATAGGTTGACTCTTATTTCTCTGTCTCCTCTAGACTGAGCTTGCAGAGGGCCAGAACAACCTCCTTCCTGTCTCTGTATCCTCTGTGTGTAGTTCAGGACTGTGAATGCAGTAGACCTGCAGAAAAGATTTGCCTTTTTTCCCTAATATAAAAATAGTTTCTTTTTTTCTTATTGTACACATGTGCTTGTTACCATACATTCTCACAGTTAGAAAAACTTAAAGAAAAGTATCAAAATTGTTGAAAAAGTCACCAGTCGTAAATGCAAACTGCTACTGTTTCAGCCTCTAGGTGATGCAAACAGCTTAACGGGCTTGGCTGCTATCTGAAAGGTTGGGGCTTGAGTCTACCCAGAAGCTCCTCGGAAAAAAAGCCTGGTGATCTATTTCAAAAAAAGTCGTCCATTGAAAACCCTATGGTAATTGGTGCCAACCACCTGGAGTAAAGGAGAACAAAGAACACAAAGACACAGGGAAAGTCTTGGCCCAAGAGACAGAGGGGGCCACATAGACCAGAGACTTCATCAGCCTGAGACCAGAAGAACTAGATGGTGCCCGGCTACCACCAATAACCACCCTGACAGGGAACACAACAGAAAGTCCTTGATGGAGCAGCAGAAAGGTGGGGTGCAGAACTCAAATTCTAGTAAAAAATCCAGACTTAATGGTCTGACTGAGACTGGAGGAGCCCCAGAAAACATGGCCCCCGGATTCTCTGTTGACCCAGAGCTAAAACAATTCCCGAGGCCAACTCTTCAGGCAAAGATTGGACTGGACTGTGGGACATAAAATGATACTTGTGAAGAGTGTGCTTCTTAGCTCAAGTAGATACATGAGACTAAACGGGCAGCTTTTGTCCTGAGGTGAGATGAGAAGGCAGAGAGGGTTAGAAGCTGGTTGAATGGACATGGGAAATCCCGGGTGGGAAGGAGGAGTGTGCTGTCACAGTATAGGGAGAGCAATTAGGGTCACATAACAATGTTTATGTATAAATTTTTGTATGAGAGACTAACTTGAAATGTAAACTTTCACTTAAACTACAACAATAAACCAAAAGAAAACCCTATGGAGCACAGTTCTACTCTGGCACGCCTGGGTCACCGTGAGTCAGCATCAACTAAACAGCAATTTGTTTAGTGTTTCTGGTTTAGAGTTTCAGTAAATACCTTCTAGAAGACTCACCTTATGCCTAAATGGGAGTGTACTCCATGGCTATTTAGCTTCTTGCTTTTTTTTCCCGTTGGAACCTTGGTGGTGCAGTAGTTAAGAGCTACGGCTGCTAACCAAAAGGTCAGCAGTTCAAATCTACCAGCTGCTCCTTGGAAACCCTATGGGGCAGTTCTACTCTGTCCTAGAGGGTCAGTAAGAGTCAGGATCGACTCAGCGGGTGTGGTTTTTGGGTTTCTTTCCCTTAGCAATGTAGTGGGAGACCTTGCAGCATCAGTGAGTATGCAGATTTATATTGGTACTTTGAAGAGGTGTATATTGTTCGTTTACATGAATACACCTTCATGGATTTAATGTAAACTCTCTTTTTGGAGTTTTAGGTTTTCTCCATTTCTTCATTACCATAAATAATATCGTAGTAAATATCCTCCTGCATGCAATTTTGAATTTTTTACATTTCGATACACATTGCAAAATTAGCCTCCATCAATACTGTACCAATGCCACCCACACCAGCTTATTAAAGTGTGCATTGCTTCACATCCCTGCCAGCACTGACAGTGTCAGTCTTTAAGGGTTCCAATATTTTGGCAAAAAATAGCATGTTTTAGTTTGCAGTTTAGAGGTTATTAATGAGGTTTATGCCTTTGTAAGTATTTATCAAGAGCCTGCCATTACCCAGGCATTATGCTATGTGCTGGGGCCATAAAAGTATATAAAAGAGATACGGTCCCTGTCCTTGTACAGCTTACTAATTCTAGAGAAGACACAGGTGGTATGAAATCAATAAATAAAAGACCAATTGTAAAAGGTCTATGAAGGAAATAACAAGCATCGTGTTGTGATAAAGAAAGGTAGGGGCAGCGGTTGCGCTTATAGACAAGTATGAGCCAGAAGAGGCGTGGATGAGAAACAACATTGAATCCAAGATGGAAGAGATGAGAAGGAGACAGTCAAGGAAAGAGCAAGGCTGAGGACCTTCTAGTGAGGGCAGCTGTTGGAGCAGTGTCCTTGAAGAATCAAGAGCAGCCCATGGCATGCTCTGGGAAGCGTCCAAAGGCTGCTGTGGCATGCAGTCAGATCAGAAAGTGGGCCAGGAGCTGGGTCATGTAGGGTCTAGAGGGCTTGAAGGACTTTGGATTTTCTGTAAGTACAGTGAGAAGCCACTGAAGGGTCCAGAGCAGAGGAATGACATGATCCAACTCAAGCGTTTATAAGATCACCATGTGGAAACGGACTGCAGGGGGCATGGGGAGGGGCAGAGGTTGCAGCAGTAGAGCCAGGGCAAGCCCAGGGCTGGACCAGTGGAGATGGAGGGAGATGGAGAGAAGTGACAGGCTGGAGAACAAATGGGATCCGGTGACAGACAGGAAAAGTCCCTGCTCTCATGGAGATACTCAAGCTACTTGGGAGAGATAGACAACACGCAATTTAAAATGATGTGTAGTATAGCAGATGGTGATAAGTGCTACAAAGAAAAATACAGCAGGGTATGGGGATAACAAGTGATTGACAATAAAAAAATATGTCAAATCGTACAGCTGGTATGTGCTTGAGCCAGGACCAAACTCAGGTCGGCCTGTTTCCTAAGCCCCTACTTTTCATCTGTGGGGCACTGCCTCCCTAGAAAGCCTGTCCTACCCGTCAGTTTCACCTGGTGTTAGCCCTGCCAACACCCCCCAAATATCCTAATGGGTAAGGCTTTGGTAAACAATTGTTAGCCTACTGTGAGTCTAGTAAAATCTATTTACTGGTAATTGTTCGGCATGATGAGTTTTTGCCTGTGCATGAATTCAATGCCCTTTCCATTGTGGTAACTTTCCAAAGCAAAAACAAAAACCTCGGCCCATAAATGAAATGGAATCACTGTCCCCTGAAATTTCTGGAGCCCCAGACTCCACTGAGTACAGCTACATCAATTTCCATTTTTGTAAAAGAGAAAACAAATATATGTCTAAGTGTAAACCTTACATGACCATTTAAGCTAAAGTATAGAGTTGCTTTGCTCATATCAGCTTTTTTTTTTTATTATTATTCCATTAAACTATTTTTTTCCCTATGCCAAGGAGAAAAAAATTCTAGTATACAAGACTAGGAAAAAACAATGAATTAAGGGTTGGTATTTTGTTGTTCAATGTACCTTTACATGCCTGTAAAAATCCATCTTCAAAACATCTCACCTACTAAATACAAGGCATTCAAAATACATAGTCTAAGCCCATTAATGGTCTAATGCCTTGGAAAGGTCAGCCCACCTGGAGCTTCCAGCTTCTTTGTGGACAAATGTGACCTGACCAGGAGCTGGGTGAGAGAATATAAGCCTCTACTGTATCTTAGCAAAGAAAGAAGCAGGGGCAAACAGAAAGAATATTAATTCTCATCAAGAGAAAATCAAACTTGTTCAAGAACTTTATTGGCAGAAGTGAAATTAGTTTTTCTATAGTAAATATTTAGTGGAGTTGAGGGATTAGACGATTGCCCAAGAAGGAAAGTAAACCCACTGGAGTCCAGAAGCATCCTTGTTCTCCGTAATGCATTTAACTCTCAAAAACAAATACGATTTGTCTCTGCACTTTCACTTTTAAAAAACACCTAAAACTAGATGATTTGAAAGCTTCCCCTGCTAAAAATCAAATTACTAAAGCAAGTTTCCTAAACTCATAAAGCTCAAGCCAATTGTTAAGGTTTTTACTGAATGTAAAGTGGCAGCCAGGGCAGAGTCTTCCTCCATTCAAATAAAATTCACGGGGCCAGGCACAGGACTTTTCCATTGACAGACTGAGGCAGAATTTAGTTACCTCCTACTCTGGTCCGTGGGCCCAGCACATATACGCTCTTTTCGTAGGGAAGCAAAGTAGGATTATTGTATTATCTGGAAGCTCAGAGGATTAAGCCAGTAAAAATGATGCTGCAGAATGTCGTGGATTTAGACCACCTTGTTAAAATTCCTGCAGAAAACAGCCTCCTGGCTTTTGGTGATTAGGAGTACAACTGTAGGCAGTTAGAAAGCAGTTTTAATAAAATGAGCGGGGGAAGGAGATGTGAACCCTGGACTACCCAGATTTCTCATGAATGGAGTCCGTGAATTTACCTGTAGCATTGCATGAACAGGAGCCCTGGTGGCGCAGAGATTAAAGCAATCCGCTGCTAACCAAAATTTTGGCAGTTCGAACCCACCAGCTGCTCCCTGGGAGAAAGATGTAGCAGTTGGCTTCCTTAAAGATTTACAGCCTTACAAAGAAGACCTTGGGCTAAAATGTTAATGCACATTGAGTACGCTCACTCCTGGCAATGTGATTGATGAGAACATCGCTCTTACTTAAGATCCTGGTGAAGAACTAAATGGTATCCTGTGGAAAACCAGCACCGTGAGTTTAAAGAGTCTGCCATGGCCTCCACTTAGGAGCTCGACTAAGTCCAGGTATTGATCATCAACGTGTTATCTCCAATCTCTGATCAACATGAGGGAATGATTTAGGAAATAATAATGGAGTCATTGTTCCCTGTCCTTGAGCATAGAGAATGTGACCCAGCTGGAGCTGGGCTCACAAGGACTCACAAGGACTCACAAGGACTCACAAGGACACTTCAACTGGGCCCTGAGGTATAAAGACGATAGCTAGGATAATCTTGGAAAATATCTTTTAGGGAACCTTTCACATAAGCCAGTCAAACAGAACACAAAAGACTTCCAACTCTTACCTTTTCTATTAGCATTTAGTGAATAGAAAATTTGTTGGACCAGTGAAGACACTCCTGACTGAAATCTGTATCAATGATTGTTAAAAAGACAATTCAAAACGTAGGATCACAGTTTCTAGCCAGTCTGTAAAAAGGTGAAGTTTCAATGGTTTTGCGCATTTGTAATGTTAATATATACTGATGACTCCGTAATATTCCTCGGACTTGCGCAAACATGGTTCTAGCAGCATGCCTGTCCGTTTTCCCACTTTTGTCTATTCTGTAA
Source organism: Trichechus manatus latirostris (assembly GCF_000243295.1). Classification (NCBI taxonomy): domain Eukaryota; kingdom Metazoa; phylum Chordata; class Mammalia; order Sirenia; family Trichechidae; genus Trichechus; species Trichechus manatus. The sequence goes on along the minus strand of NW_004444129.1, from coordinate 3,501,619 downwards.
TATTTCCTTGGACTCAGGCAGACATGGCTCTAGCAGCATGCTTGTCCGATTTCTCGCTTTTGCCTCTTTGAAATATGCCGAATAAAACTTTCTTTTTGCTTAAAAAAAAAAAAAAAAGATTTCTAGCCTTAGAAACCCTATGGGGCAGTTCTACTCTGTCCTACAGCGTTGCTATGAGTTGGAATCAATGCACTGGTAATGGGTTAGTGCATGAACCAATGCTCTAGCAAATCTGTTGTTGGTTAGTTGCCATGGAGTCGGCTCTGACTCATGGTACCTCCATGTACAACAGAAGATGGCCTGATCCTGCACCATCTTTCAAAAGATTCCATTGCTGTAGCCACTGTATTTTGAGTGTCTTGCAACCTCAGGGGCTCATCTTCCAGCACTACCTCAGACAATATTCTGTTGTGAAAATATTCTGGGTCTTCATTTGTCTAATTTTCAGATGAGTTGTAGAATGACATCAAGCAACATCATGATAAACAGAGAAAAGATTGAAGCTGTCAAGGGTTTCATTTTACTTGGATCCACAATTAACACCCATGGAAGCAGCAATCAAATCAAACAATGCATCGCATTGGGCAAGTCTGCTGCAAAAGACCTCTTTAAAGTGTTAAAAAGCAAAAATGTCACCTTGAAGACAAAGGTGTGCCTGACCCAAGTCATGGTGTTTTCAATTGCATCATATGCACGTGAAAGCTGAACAATGAATAAGGAAGACCAAAGAAGAATTAATGCCTTTGAATTACAGTGTTGGCAAAGAATATTGAATATACCATGGACTGCCAAAAGATCAAACAAATCTGTCTTGGAAGAAATACAGCCAGAGTGCTCCTTAGAAGCAAGGATGGCGAGACTACATCTTACATACTTTGGCCATGTTATCAGAAGGGATCAGTCCCTGGAGAAGGACATCACGCTTGGTAAACGAGAGGGTCAGTGAAAAAGAGGAAGACCCTCAATGAGATGGATTGACACAGTGGCTGCATATGGGCTTAAGCATAACAATGATTGTGAGGATGGCGCAGGGCGGGGCAGTATTTCATTCTGCTGTACATAGAGTTGCTATGGGTCGGAACCAACTCAACGGCAGCTAACAACAACAATTTTCTAAGTAGATTACTAGGCCTTTCTTCCTAGTCTATAGTAGTCTAGAAGCTCTGCTGAAACCTGTCTACCATGGGTGACCCTACTGGTACTTGAAATACCAGCAGCATAGCTTCCAGCATCTTAGCAACACAAAATCCACCACAGTACAACAAACTGACAGACAGGTATCAAAAAAAAAAAAAAAAACCCCACTGCCATCAAGTCCATTCTGACTCATAACGACCCTACAGGACTGGGTAGAATTGCCCCATGGTGTTTCCAAGGAGTGGCTAGAGGATTCCAACTGCCAACCTTTTGGTTAGCAGCCAAGTTCTTAACCACTGGGCTACCAGGGCTCCGACAGACAGGTAGTGGCCAGTAAATTAGGAAGAGCAATTACTAGAGCCATAATTGTATAATTATGAAGACTCTGACCTTTGATTAGTTGTCATTAGAAAATCTGAGCTCTCTGTATAACTTCTTTGTATCTCCCTTTATCCAAGGAGGTGACTTGCTTGGGACACAGGACAACGGTTGACACAAAAGATCAGCAGATGATGCAGTTCCAGGTCAATGAAAGGAGATTATCTGGATAGGGCTATATCTACTAAGGGTTTTGCCAGTTCCCTGGTGAAGAGGGATTGGGGTTGTCCAAACAGCCTCTTTATTTTAATTGTCATTTGCTGTACATGTACTTAATTATGAAAGGATTGACAGAATAGCCCCAGCAATGGACTCAAACATACCAACAATCAGGAAGATGGCACAGGACCGGGCAATGTTTTGTTCTGTTGTACCTAAGGTCACCATAAGTCAGAGGTGATTCAATGGCAACTAAGATAACAACAAGAAACTGTAAATTTTGTACTCCAGAGGATGGGTTCTGCCAGTCTTAACTAATCCCTTTGTTTTTCAGAGTTAAAGAACCCCTTCAACTATTACACAAAGACTAGTGTGGGACCCCAAATGGGCCACCAGGTAAGTAGGTTCCCTTGCAAACTGCCTTAACAAACTTTATTCCTGCCCGAGTGTACTACACTGAAGAGTACAGCCGCTAAGATGACATATGTGAAAGAATTTTGTAAACTAGTAATGATACCTAAACATCATTGTCATTGTTGTTATTCCTCCTGCCCAACAGACTCACAATATTCTCATCTCCAAATATCACCCAATTCTCAGCAAAAGTTGTCATGCTAAGGAACCTTACAAACCGATCAACCACCTACACCTTCCTATAAATCAACCCCAACCATAAAACTGTGTTCCTATCTATATCAGTTGAATATAGCCTGTCTGAGTAATAGTCACTGGAGGTTATAAGGTAATAATGTATCTGTCTGCATTGATACTCATTTACCTTGAAGAGCGCACACACGTAGACACATACACACAAGCACGTACCTTTTTTCAAAAAGAAAGCTTTAATGGTTAGAAAGTAGGTATCCAATATTTCTTGGTTAAAAAATAAGTCTTTATTTTTTCCTAGTCTCCTGCTTTAATTGCCTCCAAAGCTGTTTTCCTGTTTGATTGCACAGTTTTACCTAGCAAAGGTGTCTAGATAAATACCCAGGAAAGCAGTGGGCAGAAGTAATGAGTATGGGAATTCCTCCTCTTTTGTAACTACTTCTTCTTTTCCTTTCCTGGGGTTTGAAAGGATAGAATAGGCCCCCAAAACTACGTAGAATATATCATTATGAATCAACATACTATTTTTGTTGATATTTCTAGCACTGTGATCTATCAACTACCCATAGTGGGATTTTTTTTTAAAAAAAGTTTCTCCCAAGAATTTTATTCTCCTCTGTCTCCTGAATAAATAAAGTGCAGTGCAGAATAAGTGTAAATGGGATTTTGAAATTTATCCCCAAACCACATGAATAGAAATGCCCCCCCCTTTCCTTTGGTAAGCAACAGCCTGTCACACAGAGTAACTTAAGGGGTTTGGAGGTTTTTTTTCCCCCCACTTGAAATGTCATTTTAACTTGATCTCATCTGATATGATGAAAAGGAATAGTAATTTATGGCGTGTTGGTGTGTAAGGAGCATTGTTTCCCAGTAAGGAGCTATATAACTGGTTACACCTGCCCGGGGGACAGAGTAGCTGATTCGTTTCCATTTTAAACATGCATGTGGAGGCAGAGCAGCTGGCTGCTTTGACGTGTCACCTCTGATTCTTCTGGTTTCCTAGAACCTATCATCTTTACCCCAAGAAGGTAATGTGTTAGCTTATGAAGTACATGTAGGTGGTGGTGTCTGGTTCCTGGGAATTCCATCATGTTAGACCATGTTGTTGGAGTCAGGTGAAAAATGCTCTCTATAACTAACAAGGGGGCAAAGTTACATATATATATATATATATATATATATATTACAGCAACATGTTAAAAAAATCGGCATAGCAGTGCTTATAAAAATACTTCACGGGCAGAGGGCGCGATTGGCAAAAAAAAACATAGAAGGCGCACGTTAAAAAAATGGTGTGTGCGTGTGTGTGTGTGTGTGTGTGTGTGTGTGTGTGTGTATACACACATATATGTATAGTCCCTGGGTGGTGGAAATGGTCAAGCACCGGACTACTAGCTGAAAGGAGGTTAGCAGTTTGAAACCATCCAGAGCCCCCAAGGGACACAGGCCTGGCGGTCTGCTTCTGAAAGGTCACAGCCTTAAAAACCCTACAGAGCAGTTCTACTCTGCACACATGGAGTCGCCATGAGACAGAATCCAATCAAAAACCACTAATAATATATCTATCTATATATAGCACACACAAGAGCAATTTTATGACCATCCTATCCCCAACTGAAGGGAAGAAAAAAAAATTTTTTTCAAAAACACAGAAATCTCTGTTCTCTAGAGTTGATGTCCAACTGCTTCTCTTTCCCCACCAAGGGACCAAACTCCTTAACCTGCATTTAAGGCCTTCCATGATATGTCCCTGTTATGGATTGAATTGTGTCCTCCAAAACAATACGTTTAAGCGCTAACCCCTGTATCTGTGAATGTTACCCTGTTTGGAAATCGTGTTTTTCTTTTGTTATGTTAATGAGTCATACCACTGGAGTAAAAAACAAAAACCAAACCCATTGCCATCGAGTCAATTCAGACTCATAGCTACCGTATAGGACAGAGTAGAACTGCCCCATAGAGTTTCCAAGGAGCACCTGGTGGATTCAAACTGCGAACCTTTTGGTTAGCAGCCATAGCTCTTAACCACTACGCCACCAGGGTTTCCAAACCACTGGGGTAGGTGGGTCCTAAACTTAATCCCTTCCAAGTGGTATCTTATAATAAAATAGTCGCAGAGAGATACACATAGGGGGAAGAGACCATGTGAGGATCTGTCTACAAGCCAAGAAATGCCTGGGGCTGCCAGAAGCTAGAAGAGACAAGAAAGGAACTTCCACTAGAGCTGATATGTGAATTGGACTTCTAGCCACAGGGCACAGCCCTGCCTATGCCCTGAATTCTGACTCCTAGCCTCCAGACCTGTGAGACAACAAATTTCTGTTCTTTAAAGCCACCCACTCCTGGTATTTTTTGTTATGGCAGTCCTAGGAAATCAAGACACTTCCTAATTTTCATTCCAGTTTTGTCCAACTCTTTCCCTAGACATAAAAACCCTCATCCAACTGAACTACTCATGGCTCCAAAAGAAATCAAGTTGTTTCCAAGTCTCCACTCAGGTCATATGCACCACCTTCCTTCTAGCTGTTCCTATTAAAGTCCTGTTGTTGTTAGGTGTAGTTGAGTCCATTTCAACTCATAATGACCCCATGTGACAGAGTAGAGCTGTTTTCTAGGCTGTAATCTTTATGGGAGCAGATTGCCAAGTCTTTCTTCTTTGGAGCTGCTGGGTGGGTTCAAACCGCCAACCTTTTGGTTAGCAGCCAACCGCTTAACTGTTGCGCCACTGGCGTTCCTTATTGAAGTTCTACACATACACTAAGGCTCAGTTCAAATACACCTGCTCTGTGAAGCATTCCTTGATTCCCTAACCAGCAATTTTCTTTCTGAGCTCCCGTTGTAAGGGATACAACGTCTTACTCAAACGTATTTTCTCCCCTCTAAGGAAGGTCCGAGAAAAACAAACTACAGCCCTATCTGTCGCTTTACATATACTACCACATTCAATCTTCAAGCAATTCTGCAAGGCAGGTACGATTATACTCATTTAACAGACGTGAAACTGAGGCTCAAAAAAATTCTTTGAAAGAAACCCTTGCCTATCAGACTTAAAATCACACACTTTCCACCACATCTCTCTATTTCTCATTGCTCATATTTACACGTCCTTTAGAACATTGATCACATATTGCCTTGAGTCTGGTTCTTTGTGAACAATTGCTTTTCTCCTTTAATGGATTAGAAGTTTGTTTTGTTGCTGTTATTGTTGCTGCTATTATTATTGTTGTGGTGGTTGCTGTTTTTGAGGAAAAAATAAAGAAACAAGCCATCTCTGTTTCACCTTTGTCTCTTCCTTGCACAGTAAATTTCTTGCTCAATTGCTTGTTAAATAAATTAGTGCTTTCAGGGGGAAAATATCTCCGAAGAAAAGGAAACATGAAGATAACTTTTCTCTTTCTAATTGTTTATCTTGAGGACTCAGAAAAGACACCAAATAAAAAGAAATACTTTCTAGAAATGTGGCTATTTTGAGATTAGAAAATGAAGATAATTGTTTTTGGTAATAGCAGCAGCTTCCATTTTTTTGAGTGCCAGGCGCTGGGCAAGCATATCATTTAATTCTTGTACCTGTCTGGAAGTGGGGAGCATGATGCCCACATTACAGATGAGGACGTGGAGAGAAATTAAGGTTAACAATACGAGCACCAGGATTTAACCGCTGAGTCTTGTGCCCTTAAACACTATGCAGTCTTGTCTTTGCTTCTGCTGGCCTATTTAATAGTAACTCTCAGAAAAGACTCCATTTTCTCTCTGCGCCTCACAGGAAAAAAACTCTTTCCCCAATGCCATCTTTCTCAAATCTATTTTCGTGATTCCTCAGATAAATTCCCCCCCTTTAGAAGACAGGAAACCCTGAGCACTGATTGAAGAAAAACAGTGCAACCTTCCTCTTCTCTACAGGAATGTGAATGAAAATAATCCAAAGGAATCCTTAACGCATCCAACCACAGTAATAACACCCGTACTACAATCGGTACTCCCTCGTGTATGAAGCATGACCCCTAGTGGGTGCCAGTAGTAAGTACCTAGATATTAGCACCACTACAAATACAACGGTTTACATCAGTGGGTGGATAGAAAAATGAATCAAAATATTGTAATTACAGCTAGATTAATTAATGAGATCACGTATTTTTGTTGACTACTGAAACAAAGATAAACTAGGAAAACACATTTTTTTTAAATATAAAATCCAGGAACCAATTCTAAAACCAGTTTTTATTTATATATTTTTTGTTCATTTACATTTAGTTTCCATAACTTTTAATTAAATTCTCATAATCATCTACAATAGTTCTTCAACAAAGATAACTTGCACAGGAGTGCTTTCAAGAAAGGATTAAAAATGGTGAGGTTGGGACATTTTCAGTTTGTCTAGATAAAATACTCTCATGAATCCATCATTTTAAAACATCCCAATACACACTCAGTGTTACTTGTAATTTCACTGATGTTTAATTTATTTCACTACCTATTATAGTTTAATTGAACACCAGACAGAAGCCTCACTGAGATCACTCTTTCTTTCCACCCAGCAATACTCAGGTCGTGTAAATTTAAGGCTAACAACCAAGAGTGGTAGTCAAAGGCATAGTGCGAGCTAACTATGTTTCATTTAAATAACTGGGTCATATGTATCCCTGTTTTATTACTGACAGACAGTCTGTATTAGTCCCACATCTCCCAGCTTTCTTTTTTAAAGAAGTAAATAGTTATTCTTATTAACGGCAGTGGCACCTGCACCAAATCTGGCCACCAGCAGGCCCCCCTGCTGTTTTACTCAACTGGCAGCGTGCACTCAACCCCCGCAGCTGCTCCTGTTTTGTTTTCTCCCCCAGGCAAATAGGACGGGCATTTAGAAATTCTTTTTTCCTGAACCAAAACTTTGGTTTCAGAAAGTAGCAATGAAATTCACAACAGATGATAAACTTTTATATATGTATTTAATTACACAAGAAATACATGAATACACTTCCATAAATATTTTAAACAATACAGAAATGTATCAACTGTGAAAGCCCTTTTATATTCTTCTTCCCCACCTCCATTCCCACTTCCTCCTGAGCATGAGATCAGGAGAGTCCCTTCCACAGAAATAAGTGGACAGCCTTATTAAAAACAATCGTTTCAGATCACTGGAAAATGACCAAAAGCAGAAAACAGCTTGAGAAATGTGTTTCCTTCCAATTCTTTACATACACACAAATAAATGGTTTGGGTTTGTTTTGCTTTACAAAATCAGAATCCTACCCTAAGTATTGTTCTGCAGCTTGTTCTTCTGTTTGGCATTATGCATTGGCAATGTTTCTATACTGGTACCTATAGATCTGTCTTGTCCTTTTTCAGTTGCTGCACAGTATGGAACAGTAGGATGTGTCATAGCTTATTTGGTTAATTCTCTACCAATTTAAGGTGATTTATAATATTCTCCTACAGAGTCCCTGGGTGGCACAAATCGTTAAGCGTTCGACTATTAACCAAAAAGTCGGTGGTTCAAATCCACCCAGAGGTGCCTCAGAAGAAAGGCCTAGCAATCTTCTTCGGAAAGGTCATATCCTTTAAAACCATGGAGCGCAGTTTTACTCTGCAACAAATGGGGATGCCATGAGTCATAATTGACTTGATGGCAACGGGTATTTCTAATGTTTTCCTTTTACAGACAATACTGCGATGAACACCTTGAACTATCTTATTACATATGTGCAAGTATTTCTGTCAGCTAAATATCTAAAAGTGAAACTACTGGGCCAAAGGATGTGCTAATATTAAATTTTGGAAGATATTGCCAGTTGTCTCCAAAAAGACAAGAATATTTTAAGAAGTTACCAGGCCTTTGGATTTAACCATAAATGTTAACATCGGAGCTCTTAGTCTTTATGACAATATTGAAGCTTATAGAATTTACACCTGGTCCAGGATCATGCAGCCAGAATCCAGTTCAGGTTTTATGATTCCCAGCCCAGTACTTTCTTCACTACAACATATCTTATGGGGCAAAAATTAGACTTGAATTTGAAGTCATCTTTTTTACAGAAGTAGAGATGCTTCTACAAACATTGAAAAACATATTTCCTTCCTTTTGACTTTTCAGTAACATCAAGAACATTTAGGATTTTTGTTATGAGTCAAAGCTTCAGTTGGAAACAACTCTGCAGAGCAGTTAGGTTCTGTATTGGGACACACGCTATAAGGTGAATCCGGCAAATGGAATTGGATTCTCTAATAAAATGATATTAGAAAAGGAGACTGCAGTTTTATCTTCAGGTGTCCACCAAACCCGTTGCCATGGAGTCATTCACACTCATTGTGACCATATGTGTGTCAGAGTAGAACTGTGCTCCATAGGGTTTTCTTGGCTGTAATCTTTACGGAAAGGAGCCCTGGTGGTGCAGTGGTTAAAGCACTCAGCTGCTAACTGAAAGCTCAATAGTTCAAACCCACCAGCCACTCCATGGGAGAAAGATGTGGCAGTCTGCTTCCGTAAAGATTTACGGCCTTGGAAACCCTATGGGCTCACTATGAGTTGGAATTGACTCAACAGCAGTGAGTTTGGGTGGAATCTTTACAGAAGCAGATCTCCAGGCCTTTCTTCCATGGTGCCACTGGGTGAATCCAAACTGGCAACCTTTTGGTTAGTAGCTGAGCATGAACCACTCCCATTATCCAGGGACCTAAACGTTTTATGGAAATTATCCCACTTCCCATACTAAGCAAAACAAGTAACCTCAAACTTGGTGGCATAAAACAACAACTGTTTTATTATATCCCTGATTCTGGGGGTCAGGAATACAGGATACAGTGAGGATGGCTTATCTCAGCTCTACAATGTCTGGGGCCTCAGCTGGGACGTCTCAAACGCTGGGGGTAGCTCAAGAGCTGGGGGCTGGAATCACCTGAAGTTTTGCTCACACATCTGGAGACTGATGCTGGCTGTCATCTGGGACCTCAGCTGGAGCTGATGGCCAAAACACCTACACATGGCCTCTCCATATGGTCCATATGGTCTCTAGGCTTCTTCATGGAACAATGACTGGGATTTAAGAGCAAGTGTCCTAAGACTCACCTTCCAGTAACAGCAGTGTGCAGATACGTGGAGAGTCCCCTCCAGAGGAAAAGTATATAACTGGACAACATTATTAAAAACCACTGTTTCAGGTCACTGGAAAATGACCAAAGATAGACAACAACTTGAGAAATGTTTACTTACGAGTTTTTTTCTGTTTGTTTTTAGTGCTTGCTCTAGGGCTTACCATATACATCCTAATTTATCAAAATCTACTTCAGATTTGGAAACCCTGGTGGCATAGTGGTTAAGAGTTCGGCTGCTAACCAAAAGGTCAGCAGTTCAAATCCACCAGGCACTTCTTGGAAACCCTATGGGGCAGTTCTACTCTGTCCTATAGGGTGGCTATGAGTTAGAATCGACTCAATGGCAAAGAGTTTTGGGTACTTTAGATTTATATTAACTTAATTCCAATGAGATATAGAAATGTTGCTGCTATATCTACTTCCTTCTCCACTTTTTGTGCTGTTGTTGTTATATGTATTACATCTATACATGTTACAAACTCAAGAAAACATTGTCATATTAATAGTTTATATAGTTTCATGTCTTTTAAAAAAGATGAGAGAGTAAATTAGAGTAAATATATGTTTATGGTTTGTTATATTAACCTTCTTATTTACCCTCTGGGGCAGATCTACTCTGTCCTAGAGGATCACTATGAGTCGGAATCGACTCAACGGCAACGGGTTTTTTAGGAGTTTATTTACCATTTCTGGTTCTTTTTATTTATTTCCATAGATTTAACACTGGTGTCATTCTCTTACACCAGTACAACTTTCCCCACCCACCTCCTTTGTGCTATTACTAATGTCTTGGTCTGGGTTCTCTAGAAAAGCAAAACCAGTAACGCATATAAATACATAGAGAGAGAGATTTATACCAAGGAAATAGCTCACGCAATTGTAGCCGCTAAAACGTCCCAAGTCCACAGATCAGGGTAGAGGCCTCTCCCAGTTCACGTAGCCACAGAAGCTGGTGAACCCAAGGTTGGCAGGTCAGAGAGGGGCTCCCGCTCACAGGCTGTGAAGGTCACTGAATTCCAAGATCAGCAGACAAGACAATCAGGTTTCTCCCGAATCACATAGCTGCAGGTGCTGGCAAACCCAAGGTCAGCAGGTCGGGGAACAGGACTCTTGGTTGCAGGCTGAGAAGTTCGACGAATTCCAAGATCAACAGGTAAGCTGCTAGCTCAAGTCCCACAAACTGGAGGTGAGACAACAAGAGGCAACTGCTGAGTCTGGAACAAGCCAAAGACCTTGTCAAGGCGAGCAGGCAGAAGGTAACCAGCGGAAGTCAGAGAGATGAAACTGAGAGGGCAGTGAACTGCCACAGGCCCCGCCTCCACCAGTACCACTCAGCAGATTCCATCATGCGGGTGATCACAGCATTATACAACTACTAAAACACGGAGAATAATGGTCTAGCCAAGTTGACATACGATCTTAACCATCACAACTGTCAAATATATTACATCTATGTTATATGCCTGACAATGCAGTATATATATAGGCATACGTATAAATACATATTGTTTATACAATTGCTTTTAAATCAGGTAAGAGAAAAAAGGAGAAGAAATGTACATTTATAATGTCTTTTATAATTCTCTATATACAGTAATTACCTTTTCTGGAACTCTGGTTTTTCATGTAGAATCAAACTACTGTTTGATGTCACTTGCTTCCAACCTGAAGAACTTCATTTAGCATTTTTTTTAAGGCATGTCTGCTAGTAATGAGTTTTTGTTTATCTGAAAATGTCTTCATTTCACCTTAATATTTGGAAGACAGTTTTGCTGAATTTAAGATTCTTGGTTCAAGTTTTTCTTTTGGCACGTTGAGTATGTTACCCCACTGCCTTCTGACTTCCATTGTTTCTGATGAAAAGTCAGCTGATAATCTTATTGGAGTTCCTCTGTACTTGAAAAGTCATTTTTCTCTTGTTGCTTTCAAGATTTTCCTTTTATCTTTGGCTCTCAACATTTTTAATATGGTGTGTGTATATTGGTGTAGATTAAGGTTTTTCATCAAATTTGGTAAGTTTTTAGCCATTATTTTTTCATATACTTTTTCTGCTCCTTTCTCTCAATCCTCTTCTTCTGATACTACTATTACATGTATATTGGTGTGCTTAATGGTGTCCCACACGTGTCTGAGGCTCAGTTCATTATTATTTCTTCCTTTTGTCTTTAAGTATGGTTTCCTTTAGTTCTTTAAACATATTTATAACAGTTCTTCAAAGTCTTTTTTTTTTTTTTGGCTGAGTCTATCATCTGGGACTTCTTAAGGGCTGTATCTTTTACCTGCTCTTTTTCTTGTGTACGTGTCACAGTTTTTGTTTCTTAGCATGTATTGTGATATTTTTTGTTGTTGAACACTGGATATTTTAGATACTAGATTGTAGCAATTCTGAATACTGATCCCTACATGCCCACCTCTCCATGTCTTGTTTTTATTATTGTTTGATTTTTTTATTTATTTAGTGACTTGACTGGATTATTTTTGTGAAATCTATTTTCCATGCACTGTAAAAAACCTTTAATGTTACTCCTCAAAGTGACATACCTTGGGCATGCACACCGTCACCATCATTTGAAAGTTGTTTTAGCTGGCCTCGTTTGATTTTCTCCTTCCTGGATCCCTTTTAGCTTCCTACTGCTCTGCCTCTATTGGTATCATACCCAGCGTCTAGCCATCACGAATTGCTAGCTGATTACTCTATTGTTTAAACAATACCTTGGGCCACAAATTGCTTCACACTCCAGTCCAGTTATATTCAGATCCCTTTGCAAGGATAGTCTTTGATATCAGTCTTTGAGACATGTTCCAATCCCATGGGGCCTTCTTAGCCTTCTCTTTCCCTGTTTCTCTCTATTATATTTCTAGCTATTCTGCAGTTTAGCTTGCTGCTATCATGAAGCTACCTGCCTCCTCTTAATTGCTTACTACCAACTTCTATACTGTTTTTGATAGCACCTTTAGGCCTCAACTTTATCACACTCTGTTACAAATAAAATCAATCCCCTTAGGTAGAGCTATGGAGCTCTTTGTTCCTACAGCCTGCATCTCTCCTTGGACAAAACTTCTGTGCCACTACGCTGGAGCTGGGGGCAGGGACGGTGATCTGTTTCTCTTCGTGGGACATTGGGAGGAGGTGGTAACCCTGGTCTTCTTGGCTTGCCTATCCTGACATGGAACCTATATCCTATGAACAAGCTAGGGAGAGGGCAATCACATCTCAGTATTATCAGTCTGCCATGCCTGAGGCAGAGCTTCCACCTACAAGTAGAGCTTGGTGGAGAAATGAAGCCCCAGACCTCTTGACAGCACTTTCCAGGATTACAGCTTCTACAACATAAAACTGGGAGAGGATGAGAAATGCTGGCAGCCTGCTCCTCCCAGGAAGAAGCCATAGCCCTAGACTGGGAGCTCTATCTTCCTGGCCACACCAGTCTGGAGTAGAGCCTCTATCACAGTGAGCTGGACAAGGTGGGGAGAGGGAAACGGGTCATGGCTCAAATTCCATAGACTCTTGCTGTTCTTACAGAGAGAGTTACTAGATTTTCTTAAATAAATGTTTCTCCATTTGCTGTATGCCCTTAGGACAATTTCCAGAAACTTTAAGTGGTTGTTGTTTTTTTTAGTAACTTTCACCAGTTACACCCACTCCTCACTCATCGACATGGTTTGGTTCCAAAGACCAGGCCATTATGAGAAAATCAGCATTATGAGAAAATGGGGGATGACCAGCTTAGATCACAAAATGGAGGATAACTACATCATTACATAACTGCCAAACCCCTGAGAATAATGGCCCAGCCAAGTTGGCACATAACTTTAACCATCATAGCTAGCATTACTCTCAGCTTGCACCTCAGCGTTCGTTACTGCCAGACATACATCATTAATGAGCAAAGTAGTCAGATAGTAGATTTTTTACTCTTGTCTTAAATGCAAAATGTCAGACAATGAGATAGTTGGTAAGTAAGGAGTAGGTGTATAGTTGTTTGACTGAGAAGAGGCCCAACAGAGCTCCTCACAAGGCCATTCTGGAAGTGTTCCTTCTACACTTCTTTAAAAGAGGAGATTTATCTAAGGTCAGGAGAGACCCCCAATGAAAGAAATTCTGCTGAACCAGAAGACTAGAAGAGGAACGTAAGGTTGGAAGTCACCAGGACTGATCTGCACAGTTGTGAAGACTGTATGTTCTGCTCGCATAGTCGTCTGCCCATAGAGCTGTGTCAGCACAGAAGAAGTAGCATTTTTTTTAACATGTACAAGCAGAGGGGAACCTTTTCTAATTCACTCAAAGGCACCAGTGTACTTGCACAGCCGCAGAAGCCACAGACACTCCAGCTGATGGGTTATGTAGGATGAGTCAACCATCCAGAGAAGTGGTTCCCAATCTTGGTTGCTCATTAGGATCACTTGGGGAGCTGTTGAAAAATACCAATGCTTAGGTCCCACCTAGACCAATTAAATCAGACTCTCTTGGGAGGGAGCCCAGCCATCAGTATTTTTAACAGCCCCTTAGGAGATTCTAATGAACAGCCAGGATTGAGAATCACTGATCTAAAGCCTAGAACCAGGGGAATGGGATTCTTTGTATTCAAACACCTAAAGAAGAAATAAGCTGATGAAGGAGTTCAAGTGCTGGCAGCTATAAAATGCTGCAAGTAAATAGTGAGTAAAATTGGCAGAGCAAAGTAAGTCAGTCAAATTACAGTAAGTAATTTCTGTCCTGGATAAAATCACTGAAGTTGTCCCAAAGTAGTAAGAAAAGCACACAGTGTCACTGTAAACACAGTTTCCACATCCCCCACTGTCAGTCCTAATTGATATGGCTCACCCAATCATGCTCTGTTATGTCCCGTTGTATCATCATGATGTTTATGATGGCTGACTCTGTCCACTCTTTTGGCCACACTTTAGTCCATGCTATTCCTGCCACAGATAGGACAAGCAGCTGTTTTTACAGAGGCATTAATTCCCAAATGCCAGGGAATAAAGTGCCTTCATCCTAGGGACAGACTGTCGTGCATTAACAAAAGGGACTCTACTTAGTCTCCAGAATGTCCTGCCCAAAAATACTCTTACTACTGGGTAGAAAAAAATCAATGGGGAAAAAAAACTGATTATGAGAGAATTTATGAAATGTCAGGATTCTCTTGGTCATTTGCTGAACCACTTGTTCTTGTCTTGGATGCTCAGGCTTGCATGGCGTCCCCTCTGCGCTCCATAAATGTTGTTTTGTTCCCTCCCTTCCTTCTTTCAGAGACCTCATCATCACCCAAAAGAAACCACAGGAAAGTACAGTTGAACAGTTTGGTGGAGTTCTTCTAAACAAGGGAAGCGAATATGTGGCTCGTGTGACCCATTCCCTAGCCTTTTACTGCTATCAAATACCAGTGATTGATCCATAGTGCCCTCTCTCAAGGACCCACATCCAGGAAGCCACTAGAGAGTTGAAACTTCTTTGCCACCTCTGAATCAAACCCAAGACAATTTGGTACAGTAGGAAGAGTATGGCCTAGAATCAGAGTTAGGGTAAATTTCTAGCCCAGCTATTTTAAGCTGTTGATCTTAACAAGTTACTCCCTCTCTCAGAGTCTTATCAGTCAAATGGGGGAACTAATGCCTACCTGGATTAAACAACCTCAATGATCCACCTCACAGAGTGGCTGGCACTTTGCTTCTCTTACTCCCACTTCAGCACGCATGCACGCACACACAAACACACACACACACACCCCTTCAGTTGTTGTTGTAGTTAAGTGTCTTTGAGTCATTTCCGTCTCATAGCAACCTTATGTACAACACAACAAAACATTGCCCAGTCCTGCTATTCCCTGACGTCGGCAATGATATCCCTCATTCCATATGGTCTTCTGAATCTCACTTGCGTTTCGAGCAGTTCCCTGTCAATGTACTGTTGCAACCACTTTTGAATGATATTCAGCAAAATTTTACTTGTGTGTGATATTAATGATACTGTTCAATAATTTCTGAGTTCTATTGGATGACCTTCCTTTGGAATGGGCACAAACATGAATCTCTTTCAGTGGGTTGGCCAGGCAGCTGCCCTCCAAATTTCTTGGCAGAGACAAGTGAGTACCTACAGTGCTGCATTCTTTTGTTGAAACATTTCAGCTGGTATTCTGTCAATTCCTGGAGCCTTGTTTTTCACCGATACCTTCAGTGCAGCTTGAAGTTTTCCCTTCAGTACCACTGGTTCTTGATCATATTCTACCTCCTGAAATGATTGAGCGTCGACAAATTCTTTTTGGTACAGTGATTCTGTGTATTCTTTCCATCTTCTTTTGATACTTCCTGTATTGTTCAATATCTTGCCCATAGAATCCTTCAGTATTGCAACTCAAGACTTGAATTTTTTCTTCAGTTCTTTCAGCTTGAGAAATGCCAAGCATGTTCTTCCCTTTTGGTTTTGTAACTCCAGGTCTTTACACATGTCATTATGATACTTTACTTTGTCTTCTCGAGCTACCCTTTGAAATCTTCTGTTCAGCTCTTTTACTTCATCATTTCTTCTGTTTGCTTTAGCTACTCTGCATTCAAGAGCAAATTTCAGAGTCTCTTCTGTCATCCATTTTGGTATTTTCTTTCTTTCCTGTCTTTTTAATGACCTTTTGCTTTCTCCATGTATGATGTCCTTGATGTCATTCCACAGTTTGTCTGGTCTTCAGTCATTAGCTTTCAATGAGTCAAATCTATTCTTGAGATGATCTCTAAATTCAGGTGAGATTTACTCAAGGTCGTACTTTGGCTCTCGTGAACTGTGAACTTGTTCTGATTTTCTCCAGCTTCAACCTGAACTTTCATAAGAACAGTTGATGGTCTGTTCCACCGTTGGCCCCTGGCCTTGTTCTGACTGATGATATTGAGCTTTTCCATCATCTCTTTCCACCGGAGTAGTCGATTTTATTCCTGTGTATTCTATCTGGTGAGGTCCACGTGTATAGTTGCTGTTTATGTTGGTGAAAAATGTATTTGCAATGAAGAAGTCCTTGGTCTTGCAAAATTCTATCCTGCTATCTCCGGCATTGTTTCTATGACCAAGGACATATTTTCCAACTACTGTTTCTTCTTCTTTGTTTCCAATTTTCACATTCCAATCACCAGTAATTATCAATGCATCTTGATTGCATGTTTGATCAATTTCAGACTGCAGAAGTTTGTAAAAATCTTCAGTTTCTTCACTTGGCCTTAGTGGTTGGTGCATAAATCTGAATAATAGGCGTATTAACTGGTCTTCCTTGTAGGCGTGTGGATATTATCCTATCACCGACAGCGTTATACTTCAGGATAGATCTTGAAATGTTCTTTTTGACAATGAATACAGTGCCAGTCCTCTTCAATCTGTCATTCCCAGCATCATAGACCATATGATTGTCTGATTCAAAATAGCCAATACCAGTCTATTTCAGCTTACTAGTGCCTATGGATGTTTGTGCATTCCATTTCATTTTTGACAAGTTCCGATTTTCCTAGATTCATACTTCGTACATTCCATGTTCCAATTAGTAATGGATGTTTCCAGCTGTTTCTTCTCATTGTGAGTCGTGCCACATTAGCAAACAAAGGTCTCAAGAGCATGACTCCATTGTCATTAAGGTTGACTCTACTTTGAGGAGATAAGTCTTCCCCAGTCGTCTTTTGAGTGCCTTCCAACCTGAAGGGTTCATCTGCTGGCACTGTATCAGACAATGTTGCGCTGCTATTCATAAGGGTTTCCCTGTCTAATATTTTCAGAAATAGACTGCCCAGTCCTTCTTCCTTGTCTGTCCTAGTCTGGAAGCTCTGCTGAAACCTGTCCACCATGACTGACCCTGCTGGTATTTGAAATACCAGTGGTATAGCTTTCAGCATCACAGCAACACACAATCCACCACAGTACAACAAACTGACAGACAGGTGGGGACAGGCGTTGTTAATGAATATTAATGAATATTAACAACTTCTATTACCTGGTTTAGTCTAATGAAAAATATGCTCTTCCAATGCTCTCATACCATTTTAAATGCCCTGGTATATCCCACACAACCTCCCATTCAGGGAAACACCTTAGAGACCATTATGTGGGAGAATCTGGCTTTGCAGAGGACACTGCTTGTCCAATACAAAGAAAAGCATTCGATTCCTGGGCATGGTAATGAGGCTTCTTGGACGTGGCAATCTTTACAACGGTTGCCTTCAAGTCGATGTTAACTTATAGTGACCCTATAGGACAGGCTAGAACTGCACCCATTGAGTTTCCAAGTCTATAATCTTTATGGAAGCAGACTGCCACATCTTTCTCCCGCAGAGCAGCTGGTGGGTTCGAACTGCCAACCTTTCGATTAGCAGTTGAGTACTTAACCACTGTGTCACCAGGGCTACTTTGGCTCTAAGTGATTAAAAAAGAAGTTTCGCTCAGCAGCCTTAGTCAGGTCTCCTCTCTTATCTTTCAAAGTGCCTGGCACGTACCCTGGGAACTCTGAGTCATCAGGAGACCCATGCAGATCTGAGAACAGCCTTTCCACCCTCATCCCCTGCTTCACCCCGTGCATTTTTCATCTCCTCAGCCCTCCTGTTTTCTGCCTTTTTTAAAACTTCTTTATATTTATCCTAGCAATAGCCTGCCATGCAATAAAAGAATGGGGAAAATCTCGTTAAAATTATATCAAAAGGAAAAAGATGGAGTAGAGCTTGAAATTCCTGCAATCTACACACAATAACCTAATCAACTAGAACACACAGGTTAAATGGAATCCACCCTACGGTGAGCCTGGATGATTAAACCTCCTCTGGGGGAATTGCTACTTTCCAGATACCTGGTGGTGAGCCGTATTA
Source organism: Trichechus manatus latirostris (assembly GCF_000243295.1). Taxonomy (NCBI): domain Eukaryota; kingdom Metazoa; phylum Chordata; class Mammalia; order Sirenia; family Trichechidae; genus Trichechus; species Trichechus manatus. The sequence continues at coordinate 3,483,424 of NW_004444129.1, read as the reverse complement.
AAGTACAGCCATGAAAATGTCTCACATTTTAGAGCACTTTTAACCTCCCCACTCACTTTCACAACTATTTATCTTACTGACCTCTGCCCAAAGGCCATGGGAGATGAAAAAAGCTATTGCTATTATCCTGTTTTGATAGTTTAGGAAAAGAAGGCAGTGAGGTTTCCCTGAGATCACCTAGTTGGCGGTAGAGGCAAAGTCAAGTGAACAACACAGTCTTGGTTCTTCCCACGTCTTAGTCATCTAGTGCTGCTCTAACAGAAATACCACAAGAGGATGGCTTTAACAAAGAGAAATTTATTTCCTCACAATCCAGTAGGCTACGAGTCCAAATTCAGGGCGTCAGCTCCAGGGGAAGTCTTTCTCCCTCTTTCGGCTCTGGAGTAAGGTCCTCGTCATCATCAAGCTTCCCCTGGGCTAGGAGCTTCTCTGTGCGGGAACCTCGGGTCCAAAGGAGGCACTCTGCTCCCAGCGCTGCTTTCTTGGTGGTATGAGGTCCCCAATTCTCTGCTTGCTTCCCCTTCCTTTTGTCTCTTGTAAGATAAGAGGTGATGCAGGCCACACACTAGGGAAACTCCCTTTACATTGGCTCAGGGATGTGACCTTAGTAAGGGTGTTATACAATCCCACCCTAATCCTCTTTAACATAAAATAACAATCACAAAATGGAGGACAACCACACAATACTGAGAATCATGGCCCAGCCAAATTGATACACTCATTTTGGTGGGGACATAATTCAATCCATGACACTACATCTCATTCTTTTACTTAAAATGGACCCAGGTCTAAAAAAAACAGATGACGGACCTAAAATTGTACTATCGTCTTCCTCTCCCTCAGCTTTTTCTTTGAATTTGACAGGAGCCCGAGTTAATGGGAGAACTCAGTGTTTGCTCAAGACTGCAAGTTAGGTTGTGTAAATCCATCTTAGCCTAGAAACACGGGAGAAACAGGAGGACTACAAATCCGTAATTACAGTGCCGCTGTCGGTAAACTGAATAAATAAATGTCTTACTAAATTTGTACAGATTCTTTTCTAAGTTAATTCACAGCAGTTTTAGTCAGACTATATTTTCTCAAAGAATATTTAAATGTAGAATGTGTGGGGTAGTGGGAGGTTAGCAACTTTTTGTACTATGAAGAAAGAGCCCTCAGATTTTAAAAGGTTGTGCTCTCAGGCTATGTCTTTACTGTCCCTCCACTCAAAATTCACCAGTTCTGATTTCCATTCCTTCAGGGGCCCGATCTTTACTCTAAAATGATAGTAAGCTAATATGATAATATAATACATATTAATAATTTAATGCTTATCCTGCCTAGACAATATATGTGCATTTTAAAATGGGTCTTTTTAGACAACACGCTTTAATCCAAAGCAAGCTTCCTTACCCTCCACTCTCTAGCTCTAACCTCTCACCTTATTTCCAGACCTGTATATTCTCAGTTTACTAAACATGTCCACTCGTGCCTCCCAGAGGCATCGAAATTCAATATGTCCAAAATTGATACTCCACTTCTATTCTTTATCTCAATCAGTGACACCACCAACCATCCATTTATCAAAGCCAGAGATCCAAGAGTTATTCTAGGTTGCCTACTCCCCACCCCAGCCAAGAGCGAGGTCAATCCCTCTAACTCTGCATTTCCCAGACTGTATTCTGTGAACACCCTTTCAATAAGCAAAATAGTTTGCCTGATCAAATAAGTTTGGAAAACACTAGATTAGATAAAGTTAAACCAGTTTCCTTATTATAGAACTTAACAGAGTTTGTAATATGTTGCCTTGCTTTGCAAATATCCAAAAGGGAAATGAGTATTCCCCAAATTCATTTGCCCACTTTTTTTTTTTTTTTTTTTTTTGGCAGTGTACCTTGCAGGATCTATGTATTATAAAACATACGTTGAGAAATGCCATGAGAAGATATATTTGAAATGTGTTTTACCATCATGAATTGCCTCATGTAATTTCTATGATGTGGATGAGTAGTGTTATTCCAATTTACACATACAATGACTGAAATGCTAAGGCATTACATGGTTTGGAGGGCAGAAATGTAAATGAAAATATGTCTTTCCAAATATTTGTTGGGAAATCCTAGTCAAAATGTTGCTAGTGTTTTGGGAGAATTTCATAAAATGTGTTTATGTCTAAGAATGGGAGTAAGTCCGAAAGGATGCTCAACAAACAATCAGCAGCAGCTACTTCTGGGATATAGCTGCGAGGCGGAGGCTTTCAAGGTCTATTTTCTACATGCCTGTGTTGTTTGAATTTGTTAGAATAAGCATGTGTTACTTCTGTAATTTGTTCTTTAAAAAAATAAGTACAGAAAGGACCAATAAATAAATAAAATGCCTAGTATAGTAAGTACTATATTTTAAAATCAATCTGAAAGAATAAAAATGCAAGGAGAGCCAAGACGTTTCTTAAAAAGTAGAATAATATGTGAAAACTTGTGCTGCCAGTTATTATAGTGCATTTAAAGCCACAGAAATTTTTAAAGTGAGATAGTGGCATGGATGTATAAACAGACAGATGTATGAAACTGAATAGGATGTCCACAAATTTAGTGTGTGATTAAAATAGCATTTCAAAGCAGTAGAGAAATATAAACTCAATAAATTTCATTTAAAAATAGATTAGCTATTTCCAAAATAAATAAGACTGGAATCCTAATTCATTCCTATATCAAAGTAAATTTCAGATGGATCAAAGATTTCAAAGTTAACCAAGAAGCCATGAAAATAATAGAAGAAAATACGGATGACTATTTTTATAATCCTGGTTTGAACTAAGCCTTTTTAAGCTTATATGTAAGTCACAATCTATAAAATCAAAGACTATACATCTGACAACATAAAAATTCTCTAAAGCAAAAATCACTGCAAGGCTAAAATACAAACAACACATAGAGAAAAACATTTGCAGCATATATGACAAAGGGCTGATATCTTAATCAGTAAACCATCCTTGCAAATCACTGAGAAAAAGATGACCACCAGTAGACACAAAAAAGGTATAAGCTCTAATTTCTTTAATTTAGCCTTAATTAAAATTAAAGTTAAAATCAGAGGTCACAAATTTTTAATAGCAGGGAGCTGAGGAAAAGAAGCACTGAGTAAGGCTTTAACATTGTTATAAAGACAAGGAAGATATTTAAAACTCAAAGAAAGTAAGAATGTAAATACTGCACAGGCTGGCGTGAAGATTCTTTCTTATCATCTGTATATTTAATCAGTATCTTGTCATAAAATTGAGTGTTGGGCAGGTCATTTGCCAGAAGCTCTCTTGTGAGTTTCTACTTTATAAACCAGATTTTATTGTTATATTTCCCTTAGCCTTGAGATTAATAAGGATGCTTATTTGTTTGGTATAGGAAACTTCATTCATTCATTGTTCATTTGTTACATAAAGATGAATTTAAATTAATTCAACAATGTGATATTCAACCCACTGATTATTACTTTACTGATAGTATTTTAACTAATTCAACCAGAAAAGAAAGAGAAAGATGGCAGGACAGACAGATAGGAAGAAAGGAAAGAAAGAAAGAACGAAGGAAGGTAAGGGCAAGGACTTGAGAAAGAGAAAGCCTGTTCTAATTTTCCTGGAGTTGGACAACAACCTTTTTCTCCCTGCATAAATTACAATGCAAGTACAAAAGAATGGTAATTATAGCCAAAACAGTGAAGAATTTCACCTTTTTCCTCCACATGCTTTAATATAAAAATTGGCAAGGAACATTGTATCAGTCAGGATTGTTTTTGGCTGAAAGCCACAGAAAACCTAACATTGTCTAAGCAATAAATACATTTAATTACTTCATATAACAAGAAGTCTGTGATAGGAAATTGTAGGCATTGATTCAGTCTCTCACTGATGCCAACTTGCCAAGTCAATATCTCTATGATTTTCTTGTAAGAAATACTTCCTCAAAAAAGGAAGTGGGTATTCTCCAGCTGGGCAGCCCCTCCAGACCCCTAAGGCTGAACGTTATTCCCCTTTAGCTCCCCCTGCACACAGGTTGTCCCACTGTCTTGTGATGTTCAGTTTTGTGGCTGTCTTCTCCATCAGGCGGTGAGCATCCACCATCTGACTTCTTGCACCAAACAAGTGCCTGATATACAGGGAGACCTCAAAAATTGTTATTGGATGAATCAATAATAGAGACAGTGCTAAAACATTTGGGCATCATAGAAGGCCATTCTTTCATGCCCCCTGGTGCCCACTGGCTCTCTCCAAGCCTGCCAGGGCACCTGCAGGGGCACAGAACCCTTTTGCTCTTTGGGTATCAACTTGTGGCTCAGGAATCCCCACACAGCTGTCCCTGGCCTCTGCAGTCTAGAATCTTGCTACCTCTCCCTGGTATTGCCCCCAAAGCAGGGGCACAGAGCCCTTCTCTCCAGCACCCACCAGCATCTCAGCTGTCATATCATCCTTTTGCCACCCCTCCACTCCCTGGCCCAAGGGAATCTTTTTCTAATTAGAGAGAAGAGCTCTCTCTCCCCAAACCTTATTCTACCAAATTCTCCCTATGTTCCAAATGCTTTTAGTTCCCCCCAGGGTCTTACATCTTGGAAGCCAACTACCAGCTACCATAGAGCCCATTGCAATCCATATAAGTCAGAGTAGAATGTGCTCCATAGAGTTTTCAATGGCTGATTTTTAGAAGTAGATTGCCAGGCCTTTCTTCCAAAGTGCCCCCGGGTGGGCTAGAACCTCTAACTTTTCTGTTAGCAACGAGCATATTACCATCCAGGGACTCCTAAGTCAATTCCTACTTCTCTTTGACACCTCGTTACATTCCGTCCTTGAGGTAATAATCTTAGAGGGATTACTTAATGGGTTGGGGCAGTAGAGGGAGAGGGGCATTAATGGCAGGAGAGAGAGAAAACAGCAGTTAATATTTTAAAATGTTATCCCTTTTGCATCTGCTATTACCTGATTTGGAACTTTGTTTTTAAATCTCAGAAGACATCAGTGATTGAAAGATTCCTTCCCTGAAGACTGTTCTCTACTCTCAGATCTCAAGCCTGGCTCTTTCCTTACCTCCAGCATGAAAGTATGTTTTACATCTTCACCAAAAAGCCTGGACCCATTTTTATAGCAACTACCTCTCCATTACTCCATTTATGTATTTTTCCACACCCAGCCCCTTGGACCACCTCACATTTCATTAGGTGCTTCATCAGGAAGGGAAGAAAGAAGTGGAGTAGATCAAAATCACGGCCTTCATTTGCTGATTTCTTTGTTTTCTTTGTTTTGCGCTTCTGCCACTTGGTTGGCGTATTCAAACGCAATCCATAGAAACCCCTTCTGTCGGTTGCAATTCCACTCCATTTCCTGGCATCCACAGTTGAGTGAGCTGTTTAAGTGGAGTTGTTACAAAATGAAATGAAATGGAATTTGCATTACATATTCTTTCAATTATTTTTGGTTTGGGTAACCCATATCAGACTTCTCCCTTTACACTCTTGAATCATAAAGAGAAAGCAGAAAGAAAAATAACAACACTTTTTGCAAGGCCTGATGGTGATTATTGCTTACTGTGCTGAACTCATCTTCCTTAAGGGCTCTGTACCCTGGTTTCTTACTATACAGACCTTTGAAGATCTTTGAGTCTAGGGCCACACTCTACAGAGCCAGAAGGGACCGAGTGTGATTTGAGAGGCCCCACCAGCTGATCTACCCTCCTGAAATTTCCCATATTGAAGTCACTTTATAGGCCGCTTTCAGAAAAAGTCTTAATTAGTCATCTTTTGAGTGATTCTTTGGGGGTTTGGGACATAATCCCTTAAAAGTCACTGTCAAAATGGATCGTTGTGGCCTGCCTGCCCTGAGGAGTCTTCCTGAAACTTCTCCCGTTAGCAGCCCAGCTAACCATCACCTAGGTGGGTGCAGAGAGTCTGGTCCTGAAGAGGAGGGTTTTTATGAATAACCTCAGGACTATCTCCTTAATTGTGGAAGGATGGGGGTCAAATGTCCGTTATTAAGCAACCTGACTAGTAAGAACAAGCACAAAGGGACCCCAGAAAAATGTACAAAACAGTCCCTTACTGTAGAAAACAAAATTACTCTCTTTCATTAAACCTAGGGGGCTAAGAGCAAAGGTATCAAGTTATTCTCCTCTTTGTTCCAGAGCTGGAGTTAATTATCAAACCCATATTCTGAAGATATTTATATTCATACCACCCATTTCCACACAAACTTTATGTAGGCATTTCGACAATTTTAAGGTTTTTGTTTGTTTTCTTAAATAACCATTTGCCGTCGAGTCAATTCCAACTTATGGCAACTCATGTGTCAGAGTAGAACTGTGCTCCATGGGGCTTTCAATCACGGATTTTTCAGAAGTAGATCTCCAGGACTTTTTTCTGAGGCACTCTGAGTGGACTCAAACCTCCCACCTTTCAGTTAGCAGCCAAGTTCATTAACTGCATTACCCAGCAACTACCTTTTTTAAATAAAGAAGGGCTATATTGGAAAATTGGGGTAGTGTCTTAGTCATCTAGTGCTGCCATAACAGAAATACCACCAGTGATGTCTTTAACAAACAGAGGTTTATTCTCTCACAGTCCAGTAGGCTAGAAGTCCAAATTCAGGGTGCCAGCTCCAGGGGAATGCTTTTTCTCTCTGTTGGCTCTGGAGGAATGGCCTTGTCATCAATCTTCCCCTGGTCTAGGAGCTCTCAGCGCAAGGAACCTGGGTCCAAAGGACACACTCTGCTCCTGACACTACTTTTTCGATGGTATGAGGTCCCCGTCTCTCCGTTCACTTCTCTCTTCTATATCTCAAAAGAGATGGACTCAAGACACAACCTAATCTTGTAGATTGAGGCCTGCCTCATTAATGTAACTACCTCTAATCTTGCCTCATTAATGTCATAGAGGTAAGATTTACAACACACAGGAAAATCACATTAGATCACAAAATGGTAGACAACCATACGATACTGGGAATCATGGCCTAGCCAAGTCGACACACATTTTGGGGGGAAACAATCCACAACGAGCAGCATATCATTACAAAACAAATACAAAACTATAAAGCACAATATGGTAACTGTCTTAGTTATCTAGTGCTGCTATATCAGAAATAACACAAGCGGGTGGCTTTAACAAACAGAAATTTATTTTCTCACCGTTTAAGAGGCTAGACGTCCAAATTCAGGGTGCCAGCTCTAGGGGAAGGCTTTCTCTCTTTGTCGACTCTGGAGGAAGAGCCTTGTTTCTTCTGAGCTTATGCTTCTTCTGAAGGATCTTTGTGTGGCTTGGCATCTCTCTTCCCCCATCTCTGCTTGCCTAATCTGTTCTTCTTATCTTTTGTAAGAGATTAACTCAAGACACACCCTACACTAATCCTACCTCATTAGTATAATAGAAAACCCATTCCAGAAAGAGATTATAACCACAGGCATAAAGGTTAGGGTTTATAACACAGGTTTTTAGAGGACACAATTCAATCCACAACAGTAACTAGAAGTCTATTATAGAACAAAAGCCTAGAGAAAATGAACATGAACAAAATTAAAGGGCAGAATTTGGAGGTCCTTTAATTGCATGGCAATTGGGAGTCAAAGCAGCATCTATTTAGAATCTACAATGCCCATTAGGAGTCCAGAAGACCAATCTCAAGTCAACCAAAATTAGGAAAAGAAATCAGACTTTAACTGTGAACAGAAGATTGATCATTAGCTGCTCCCTTTCCCTAGAGTAAGTCATGGGTAGTTGCCTGACAGTTTACATTTTACTTTAAGTACAAAAAAAATTACACAAGTGGCCTGCTCATTAGCAAGTCTGTCTGTGTAAGTGGCCGTCAGACATCTAACTAAAATCCAAGATTAAAAAAAAAATCTTCCCAATTCTTCCATAACAGCATACCCTCCAAACTGTCCTATGTCCACTCCAGGCCTACAAGTGCCGACAGAGGATCCCGTTTTGCATACAGGCATGAGAGCTCATCTATGGATTCAGACCAAGTCTCTGCTGATACGCCGACCAATTCCATGTGTATTTTGAGAATGTAGTTAACCCAAGGACTTTTAGAAATATGTCTCAATGCCAAGTAGCAAAGAACCCTGTTCAATAGCTGTCATGTTCATGTGATAGAGGCAAATAAGGTTAGCATACGCCACAATTACATACGTATTAATACAGGATTGAATGATCCTGAAATTGATAACATCTTTTAATAAACATGCTTATAATATGGCAGTCAAATACTATTTTTTATTACTGAAACTAATCTGGCCAAAATACCTTCAACTGTATTAAGATTCTATTAGCCAAATATATTAGAACAATCTACTGTTGAGTTAGAAATGACAGATTATGACCAATATTGTTGAAATGGTAGGTCATGTTGAAAATTACAGCTTTCAGCAGAGCTTCCAGACTAAGACAGATTAGGAAGAAAGGCCTGGTGATCTACTTCTGAAATTCAGCCAGTGAAAATCCTATGGCTCACAATGGTCCCATCCACTACCGATCATGGATAATATTTCATTCTTTCACGCATGAGGTCATCATGAGTTGGGGGCCAACTCAATGGCAGCTAATAACAACAACATGAAAAACGACCCCAATCTCTTAACCTTTTTGGTTTTGCTTTGATATCCTACAATACCTTTATCAGATCCACATGCTAATCTGCTCTGGGTAGGTTCTAGGAATATTTCTATAGAGTAAAAACCATAGAAATAGCTTTACTTTTTAATTTTCTTTTACTAAATATTAACTTATTTATTAAAAGAGATTTTTAACTTTTTTTGTTTTGGCACAAAGTTCAGATTCCAAGGGCTCCTTTTACGCCGTTTAAAAGACTCTATTTGCACAGCATGATTAAAGTAATTAGTGTCACTAAATTGTTCATGTGAAAAATCTTGAATTGGCGAACATTGTGTTAGATATATTTTTACAACAATAAAAAAAAAAGACTCTGCTAAATCTTTCATGCATTTAATATGCATCTAGTAGGTATAAGGTAAGAAGCCCCAGTGGCTCAACAGTTAAGTGCTCGGCTGCTAACCAAAAGGTTGGTGGTTCAAATCTCTCCCAGTTATTCTGCAGGAGAAAGACCTGGCAATCTGCTTCTGTAAAGACTACAGTCAAGAAAACCCTATGAGGCAGTTCTACCCTGTCACATGGGGTCACTGTAAGTCAGAATCAACTCAACAGCACTCAACAACAGCAACTGCAACAGGAGAAGGTATTGTGGTGGGCATTGGAAAGGCTACAAATACGTATAAAGTAGGATAAGACAAATATAATAAAACAAACACCATAGGAGCTCAGAGGAGAGACAGTTTCCAGGGGAAGAATCAGAAAAGGCTTTATGGAAGTGATAGAATATGAAGTATGATGAGACGAGTGGGAAGAACTCTGTTAGCTATCTGGGAAGATACTCCATTCATTTATTCCGTGTATATTTATTGAGCCATAACTTGTGTTGAAAAGTGTTATAGTGAAAGAACAGAGGCAGATGCACTCAAGAAAGTTGGTGTAACTATTGCAGACTGGTTGAATTAAATGCTGCATAGTTATAGGGCTGTGGTGATAGATATGGCTGGTAAGGTATGTTGGACTGACGCATGAAGGGTGCTGAATGCCAGCCTAAGGAGTTTGAACTTTATTTCTAGGCAACATGAAGCCATGAAATGTTTATGACCAGGAGAAGAACAGCAGCAGCAGGGTTAGCTTTAGTAGAGAGAAACTGGAGTCAAAGAAACAAGGCAGAAGTCTGCTGGCAATATTTCTGGATGTCCAGACGTGTCAAAACTAGGGTTATAGATTTGGAAGTCATGCACAGATGGTGTTTGGAGCCACAAATTTGCAAGAGATTACCTAGAGAAAGAGTTTGTGTAGACTAGCGTGACAAGAGAATATGATCAAAGAGACCACACTGAAGAACATGAAATTGAAGGAGTAAACAGTTGTTAGAACCATAAGAGAATTGAGAGAAACTGGTGTCTTAAGCCCCCAGAAACAGTTTCTTGAAATAGAAAGTGGACAACAGCTCCATATGCTGCAAAAAGATCACATAGGATAGAAACTAAAAATGAGCAATTAGGAACACTTAATGGACAAAACATGAGCATGTAGTAGCTTCGTTGGAGCAGACGCCATATTGCTGTGGATTTTGAAGAGTGAATGAAAGGTGAGAAAGAGGACAATGGGGGCAGAATACTTTTTCAAGAAATAGGGTTGTAGTAAGGAATAGCAATAGCTTGGTCAAGGAAAGAATTATTTAAGACTGTGTTTATGTGTTTGAGGGGAAGAGGCAGAACAAACAAAAAAATGAAAGATACAGAAAAGAAATGAATCAACTGATATAGAAAGAATGTGTAATCTAAGAAGTGCTTTACAAGGAGCAGTAAGTAAAAAAACAAATGCCTTGGTTTTTCAGCCCCTCCTCACCTCCACATCTAAAACGTACCACCAGAGTCAGGCACAACATCAATATGTTGAGAGGAGAAAAAGACAAAGAAATGAAAAAAAAAGGAAACTCCAATCTGAGCCAGGAATATAGGAAACGAAACACAGTTGTTCATCACAGAGTGATGAGAACCCTCACCCCCAGGGATCTAAGAACGATCCAGGATGATGTCTGTGCATCCTGATTGCCTCTACTGCCAAATCATTACCAACAATAATGTGAGTTCTGAGATGGACATTGGCTCCTTTTTTCAAAGACTTATTCTTGTAGCTGCCTCTTGGAAAGGGTAGGAGTGATTTCACAGCCATGGATCTGATGATTTAGCAGGTCAGAAGTACTGGGAAGAATGAGGAAGGTGTCTATGTATCAAAAAGTAGTGGAAGAAAGCTTGCAAGCAGCCATCCACGTCATGGCAATTGGACTCTATTCATCTGGAATAGCAGAGGAAGGAGAGTCAGGAATAGGAGGAAGATATGAAATATGTAGCTACTTGCCTCCACGAACAGCTATCTCCTTTAATATGGGACCAGAAGAACTGGATGGTACCCGGCTACCATTTTGAGCATGTTGATCAAAGATTCTAAAGAAGAATCCAGATCAAAAGGAGGAAAATGCATAACAGAATTCAAATCCTCATGGACTCCAGACTTCCTGGAGCCATGGAGGCTGGATAACCCCCTGAAACTATTGCCCTGAGATAATCTTTAAAATTTAAACCAAAAATATCCTCCAAAGTCTACTTAAAACCAAACAATAGTTTAGCTAAACTGGTAAAAATGTCTGCTTTGAGCATTATGCTCTTTGAAGAACTATCTATATGGGACCAAAGTGACAACAGCATCTTGAAAGATTAGGAAACACAGGGGACAGTGAGTTTATGTTAATGAGGGAGGCGCAACTCAGAAAAGAAGGGTGGGCATGGCTGTACAATTCAAAGAATGAAATCAAGGTCACTGAATTATACATGTAGAAATGGTTGAGCTAGTGTATGTTTTGCTGTGTATATTCTCAACAATGTCAACAAAATAATTTTTTCTTAAAAAAAAAGGAAAAAAAAAGCAGTGGAGGTTATAATTCTTGATGGCGTTTTAATGAATTAAGTACAGGAAAATTAGTTTGAATGTGCAAGTAAAATTGAGCACATTAGGCAAACTATTTCAAGTAAATTCCTCTAAAAGTGTTCCCTAGTATTCTGCTGAGAGAGACACTGATCTCTCAGACGAAGGAAGTTTACTGTTGAATTTCTGGGGTGACTGTGTTGAGTTGCTACTACCTCCCAAAGGGTGTCTCCCCATGGACTACGGAGCAAGCTTATATTCAAAAGACTCAGGCTGAGGAGGGGTCTACAGAGAGGGTTGCAGGGTCTTCAAATTATCCCAAGACCTCTTGGCTTTGCCGATTAGAAGGTTAATCCCAATTCCTCTCAATGAGCCAGATTTGAAAATAGGTGTTTAGGAACAGAAGCAGCCCCAATGCCACAGCTCACAAAGCAGCCGGGGGAGTAACATGTGCAGCCCACCGTTCAATGATAATAGGTTTACCAAGTGAAATAAAGGCTAAGTGGGGCATAGGGGAGAGTATTTTACCCTATTTGACCTCTTAGGAAAGTCACCCAGTGTGTCCTGGGAAGAGCAGAGCAGAAAGGAGGAAAATGCTGACATACCCTCTTATCCAGATTGACAGTCCTAGTTACAGACTGAAATAGGAGAAGTTTCCATTACTTTAACAATTATTTTATTTGTTTTTATTTTATGTATTGATATGGGTCAGTGCTTATTGAATTCTCCCACTTACTCTCCACTGTTGTGACACAGGGCTGTGCAGTTGAGCCAGTAAACGCTACAGGGGCAGCTTCAACCAGCTCACGTCCTTGAGGCCACCCACCGTCTCCACAGACCACAGATATACACATGCACGCCTGGAAACCCTGACAGCTCTTCTCGCTGAAAGGCTGGGTGGGAAGGGCTTGGACAGAAAAAGGACAATGTGGGGAGTTCTAAAGCTCCGCTTTGCGTTAGATTGCTTGTTTTACCAACCCCCAAATTCTGCTTTTAAAAAATGTTTATGTCAATCTTTCCGTGGAAAGAGAAAATTATATGGATTATTAATTCTGTTTATGCCTTTTTGCATAAAGATGGTTGGGTTTTCACACCACTGCACATACACATACGCATCACATTTAGCAGCCTGAATAAGCTCCCCTCAAATGTTAATGCCTCTGTGTTAATGGGAATTCTTGTAGTGGGTGTACATGTATGCGCTATCTACAGTTAACGAGTGATTTCTGCCCTCTTGATTCCCATCATTTTATAAAATAACATTTTTCCCTAATTACAAATGGAATACATGTTTATTACAGAAAAGTTAGGTCATAAAGGAAAGCATAAAAAAGAAAATAAAAATCACACATAAGCCTCTACCCAGATATAACCACTCTTATTTCAGTAGATATATCTCCCATCAAGTTTTCTACGCACAAATACACTTTGTTTATTCCTCCAAAATAGTACTGTACTGTGTATATTATTATAACCAGCCTTTTTCCACTTACTATGTAACATACATTTTTCTATATCATTAAATATTTTTCCAAGCATAATGTTCAATCCTTACATGATATGACATACAATGGATGTACCTAAAGTTATTTAGCCATTCCCTATTGTTGAATATTTAGCTTGTTTCCAATATTTTGTTATCATTGGCCAAATTATGTTTAACATACTTTTATCTTTGCTTAAATCCAGAATTATTTATTTAGGGTAAAATCTTCTAAGTCAAATTGCTGACTCATTGGGATTAGGCAATTATTAGGCTTTCCATATATTGTAAAATTGTCTTTCAGAAAGATTATACCAATTTACATTACCACCAGCAGTGTACCGGACTGCATATTTCCCCAGACCCTTACCAACGCTAAGTTTCCCATGATTTTGGCTTTTCGGTTTTTTTTTTGGAATAGAACTTGTTCTAATCATTTTATCTAAGCCAGTAAATGAATGGTATGATTAGAGTTAAACATGCTCCCACAATGTCTTTTGTAAACCCGACAGGCAAAACTAGCCGTCGACATATTAAATCTGATCACTGAGCACTGTTCTAATGTGACTTCCATAGCCTCACTTTTTATGGCTGTTCTGTTCTGTTTAACCCACACAAAACATTTCTGATCAGACATCTAAATGCTTTTAAGTAAAAATAAAGGCCATTTCAAACAGTGGGGGATAGAGATTCCAAATATGGTTCTATAAAACGTAAAAAACTCTCATTTTAGGGAAGCGTTTTCTGCAATGACTGTGATACTAACAGGAAGATCTAAAGTGTAAACAGCTCAGATCCCTAAACGAACCTCTGAAGAATGAAAGCCTGGATAAGAGCTAGCAGGAGTGAGCAGAACAGTATCAGAGCAAATAGACGGTACCGATTCCAAGAGATAAGATTGATGAAATCCAGGGCAGTGCTAATATATCCCACCCACATAGTTATATAAATAGGATTCTAGAGGAAAGCTTATGGAAATGAGTGCCCACAAAAAATGAAAATACAGGCTATGTCAGGTCTTGGCAGTGGGCTTGTTTTATGTAATGAACAATCTCTCTAAAGAATCCTTGTAAAACCAGATCAGAGCCTGGTAAGATAAAATGGGGGATGCACTGAAAATAATTTTTTAAACTAGTAATGCTTATACGTATAAAGCTAAAATCCACACACAATTTCTCATTTAAACCGGTTTGGAATTTAGTAATTACTATGAGAGATAACTTCTAGAAATGTTTGACAGGAAAACTGTCATTGGATAAGAACATAAGTGTCCCAGCATTATTGCTGTGTGAGGCTGCCACCTGGCCTCCACACCGACCAGAGTAGTAAATGAGTCCCAGAACGCTTATGGAAAGCTGACACACTGAACTAATCTTTAATTTATCGATTTGCTATTTCACTGAAAAAAAGTACTATATCAATAAACGGCTTTAGTTAAGAAGTTAAGGCCCAAGAAGAAACAGTTAGGGTTTGCTGGAATACATCGAGTACATCAAGGTTTATAGAAAATAAAACCAAGAGCTTCTGGGAGAAATTGATGTCTGGTAAGAACACAAGAGCATCAAACAACATAAACTTTAAGATAAACAAACTTTAAGATCTGTTTTATAACATCCTTCCCTTTTTTGTCTGCCTTCTTATTTGTACAAAATAACAAACAGCAACAATAAACTGGAAATTTTCAGATAAACTAATCTAAAAACAGTAAGTGAAATGAATAATTTAGAACTCTAACATCCAAAAAAATATGGCTTTGTAAATTATGACTTTATGCTTAATTATAATGATCAATTAAAGAAATCTCTGTATGAAAATTAAAAATAGGGAATCCTAAAATGATAAAGCTAAAAAGGAAAATAAAAGAGAAAAGGCAATGATGTAAAATTAAAATAATCCTTAATTCTGAAGATGAAAATGGTCCCTGAACATATTTAAATTACTTCGTGCTCTTGCAGTCTTATGTTACTCTTTCAAAAGAAGAAATTGCAAAATCTTCCTTTATACTGAGAGAAAATGTTGCTAAAACACATTTTCTGGGTGTCTAAAGTATGACACATTAACAATTTAGAGATGTACAAAATTATTTCTTCTTAATAAATATGGAAAGTTGATTTTTAATAAAATTTTTAATAAATTTTATTAATATGTATGTAGTATAGTGCTTCAGAAGGTTTAAATAATAAAGACAAGAACGATCTATGATCACATACCCTAATACAATTATTATAACTTTTGTGTATTCCCTTCTGACATTTTAAATTTAAATTAATGTTTATTATATAGTTATAATCATAGGGTACATAAAATTATATATTATTCTTTTTTCATTTAACAGCGTGTCAAAAGCAGTTTTAATATTATTGCATGATACCTACTGAATAACCCATCCACTGTGTCATAATTTTTTATTGTTTCTATTGGACATTTTAATTACATTTATGTATTGCTACAGTACGAAAACCACTGTGATGAACATTTCTTAATGCACATGTTTTGAGGTAAATGGATTACAAAATGGCCAGCAATTATTCCCCTTCCTGTGCCTATGCCCTCTTGCCACATAGCTATGTGTGCCCTCCCACTCTGACTCTGAGCTCAGCCAGGTGACTTGCTTGGCAAATGAGATATTAGCAAGCCTGATGTAAGCAAATGCTGGTGCATTGGAGCCTGCTCCCTTGCTGCTCCAGAAACTCTGTCACCATATGAACAAGCTCAGGCTAGTTTGCTGGATGACGAGTCACATGGCCCTGTTGTTCCCGTCACCTCTGCGTATCTCCCAACCACCAGACATGTGCGTAAAGCCATCCTAAACCATCCAGCCACCAACCAACTCACTTTCTGAGCACGGAAATTTAAGCAAGCCTGGCTGGAATCAGCTGCATGGGGCCAAATGAAAAGAAACACTCAATGCCCTACAGAGTCATGAGCCAAAAAAATAGTTATTGTTTTAAGCTACTTTATTTTGGAGTGCTTTATTATACAGCAAATACTAACTAATATAGGCTTTTTCTATATTTCCTTAGGCAACTTTCCTAGAAATGAATTTGCTGGGTCAAAAGGTAAGAACATTAACTATTCTTTAGCTATTGTATTCATTGATAATAAGTTACAGTAAACAATACAACTTCTCAACATTCAGTGGCCCCAAAGATGGATTATGTAGCTATCATCCGAGTAGTTCCTAACAGTCTTCAAAGATTCTTGTCTTCAGTGAGCTTGAACATGGCATTGGAGATGTCAACTGGCCTTTGAGATGTCAGCAGGCTGAATGAGGGCCCCTTGCCAGAATTTGGTTAAGGATCCAGAATTCAAACCCCCAGCCTCTATCTTGATCTTAATTCCATTCCTCTTGCCTTTGGAAGTTAAGTAAAAGTAATTCAGATCATAATTAATTTTTTATATTGATTATATGCTGAAATGATAATATTTTTAGTATACTGGGTTAAACAAATTATTAAAATTAATTTCATCTATTTCTTTTTACTTTTTTAATGTGGTTATTAGGAAAATTTCATTACATGTGTGTTCACATTTATAGCTTACATCATTTGTATTGGACAATGTTACCCAGATACTTTCAGTGTCTACGTGAAAAGAATGCTGGTTGAAACTGAATAGTAAAGAAATTAGCTGAATGAAATTAAGTGCAGTCTGGACAGAGGTGAAAACCTACATCAGGTGACGGTGTGGATTTAGAGTTCTCCCCCTTGGCACTGAAAGATTAGCTGAGCCTGTGGATCTGTCTTATAGGCAGAATCATCACAAAAGTATGCAACATCCTAGCCCTAAATTGCCAACCCAGTAACCAACCTCAGCTCACCCACCATAGTAAATCTTCTAATAGGTAAGTGTGTTTTCAAGATTGGAACATTTAGAATGAAATATAGATTGTCCTGATACAGCTACAACATAGAAGAACCTTGAAAACATGCCGAGCAAAATAGTCCAGACACAAAAGAACAAACACTGTATGACCCTACTTCCACGAAATACTTAAATAGGTAAACGCATGAAGACCAAAGTTTATTAGTGATTATTAGGGGTGAAGGGGAGGGAATGAGGACTTAAGGGATACTGAGCTTCTGTTTCCTGTTTCAGCTGCTGTAGAGACAATTTCAACCCATGGTGACCCCATTTGTCAGAGTAGAACTGTACTCCGCAGACTTTTCAATGGCTAATTTGAGGAGCTTCATAGAGTTCGGGCAGCTTTCTGTATATCTCAAGTTAAGAAGTGGGGACTCCAGGGAGACTACCTGGAGAACAAAATGAACATCCCTTGAAGTTGGAGGTGAGGGTTTAACACAGAGAACTAGTGTCACACTCCCATCTGAGATATCTAAAAGAAGTGGGCTGTCTAGCTAACAGTTGAAGGAGAAGTGGCTGTGTTGGAGGTGGCCTGCATGCCCAGAGTTTATGGAGGCAAAAAAACCTTAGTGATTCCCATGGGCAGGTGTGTACCCTGGAGGAGAGACAACCAGCCTGATGTCTTCTCGGGGCTTGTCCAATTGGGCCAACTGACAAGATGGACAGCCTCAGGAGAGTAGCTAAAAGTAGCAATATATTCCTAAACCTGTTGCCGTCAAGTCAATACAGATTCATATCGACCCTATAGGACAGAGTAGAGCTGCCCCATAGGGTTTCCAAGCAGCAGCTGGTGGATTCGAACTCCCGACCTTTCGGTTAGCAGCCAAGCTCTTAACCACTGCGTTGTATTTCTGCATAATGGGAAAGCAGCCAGTTGGAGCAAATTCATCGCTCATATTAAGGGAAACACAGGTGAGAAGTTCCTAGTGGCTGGAAGAGATCCCAAAACAACCTATGAAAATATTTATAAGAGAAAGAGTTCATTTTTAAAAGCTACCAGATTCAGAAAGTGCAGAAATACCTAGTCATGAAGTAATTTTCCTGCCCCCTTAATACTATTACTTCCTTCTGTTTCAACTCTGAAAGTGTCAGACACCATAGTTAGAAGATACCAGAAGAGGGGTGGAAGGCTAAAAGGGAGAAAGGTAGAAGAACTTGAACTCATTCCACATTTCCCAGGTGCAGACTTCCTAGCTGAACAAGAGGAAAAGATTTAAGGTTTAATTTTAAATCACGTTTGAAATTTTGTTACTCACATAGTCTTAGACGTTCTAATTTCTGAACTGACACTGTGTTTGCAACTTAAAGTGACGTTAAGGACTTTTTATTGCCTACCAGGGATCAGAAGAATTGTGGGACTCCCAAGCTTTCGCCCGGGAGCAGGGGCAACATCATCCTCCTTTGAATAAAGTGTAAATGGTTTAAAAGGAAATAATAAACTGTTGCTTTATGTTGATAGCCCTGCATCCTCAATATACTGACGCATTAACATTTTTCAAGTGCTAACTTTGCCAAGAGCAGTGCTAACAACCTCGTATTGTATCAGTTAAACTGTAGGTGGTGGTTGTTGTTAGGTGCCGCGGAGTCGGTTCTGACTCATAGCGACCCTACGTACAACAGAACGAAACGCTGCCCAGTCCTGCATCACCCTCATGATCATTGTTATGCTTGAGCCCATTGTTGCAGCCACTGTGTCAGTCCATCTCATTGAGGGTCTTCCTCTTTTTCACTGACCCTTTACTTTACCAGGAATGATGTCTTCTTCCAGGAAATGATCCCTCCTGATAACATGTCCAAAGTATGTGAGACGAAGCCTCGCCATCCTCGCTTCTAAGGAGCATTCTGGCTGTACTTCTTCCAAGACAGATTTGTTCATTCTTCTGGCAGTCCATGGTATATTCACTATTCTTCAGCAACACCACAATTCAAAGGCACCAATTCTTCTTCAGTCTTCCTTATTCATTGCCCAGCTTTTGCATGCATATGAGGCGATTGAAAACATCAAGGCTTGGATCAGGCTCACCCTAGTCCTTAAAGTGACATTTTTGCTTTTTAACGCTTTAAACTGTAGGTACTGCCATATAAAGAGTGAATAAAGCAGACAAAGAAACTCACTTAAGTTAAAACAAATGAACAAACAAGCAAAACAAAGCCTACATATGTATATACATGTGTGTATATGTATTTATGTTTGAGTGTGTATATTTGAAAATGTTCAGGAAAAGGATGGGCAGGATACACACCAAACTATTGACAGTGATTACCTATGGGGCAGGGAGTGAGTGTGAAAGAAATAAAAAAATAGGTGGGAATGTATATCAGTATACTCTGGATCCCACCCTTTAATAGAATGAAAGAAAGGGAATAGTCTTTGTATTTTTAGTTTTGTATTTCTCCTATCAGTGGAGGGGACTAGTACAGAGATTCATGTTCTTACTGTATCAGTTAGGATTATTTCAGATGTGAGTAATAGAAAACCCAATTCAAACTGATTTAAAAAGAAAGGGTTTATTATATCATATAACAAGAAGCCTAGAGCTTGAAAGGTGTCACTGTTGATTCAAGGACACAGGCTCTCTCCATCTTTTTGTTCTGTCATCCTCAGCTTACTGGCTTGGTCCTTAGAGTTGTCCTCTTATGATCACAAGATAGCTACCATAGTTCCAAAGATCAAATGTAGACACTACAGTGTCAGGCTGAAAAACGCAGACACTTCCTTCCTTGAGTCTCTTTTTATCTGTAAGGAAAAGCCATTCAGCATGTCATTGACTGTATCTGAGTCACATGTATTCCCCTAAAATTGTCTGGCAAAAGAATGGAATTACTGAGATTGGGTTGCTGGGAAGGGCCATTTCCTGAGAACATTTGTTCTAGTTATCTATTATTACACAAAAAACTTAGTAGCTTAAAATAACAATTTACCATTATCCCTCATAGTTTTATAAGTGACTGGGTTCAGCTGAGTAGTTCTGTGTTCTCTCATGTGGTTGCTGTCAGATAATGGCCAGAATCTTCTGAAGGCTCAACTGGGCTGGAATGTCCTCCAAAACGGCTTCTTTGCTCATACATCTGGTCAATCCTTCAGTACTCTACTAGGTGGTCTCTCTCCAGCAGAATAGCCTGAACTTCTTATGTGGCAGTGCAGGGCCCCAAGAGGCAGGAAACAGAAACTGCCAGTCCTCTTAAAGGCTAAGCCTGGAACTAGCCATTTTCTATTATCTCATATTCTTCTGCTATATTCTATTGATCAAACCAGTGACAGTTCAGTCCTGATTCAAGACACTCTACTTCTCAGTGAGGTAGTGGCATACATGTACAAGGAGGAAAAGAATACATGGCAGCCATCTTTGAAGTCAAGCTACAACAAATTGTTGACTAACATTCAAATAAAATTGGGATCCTGTTAGCAAGGAAGAGAAATAGCTGTGGAGTAGGCAATCAATAGTGTCTGCCATGCTCAAGAACATAATCTATGTCAACCAAAAAAAAAAAAAAAACCTGTTGCTTTCGAGGCTATTTTGACTCATAGCAACCTTACAGTAACCCCCTTAAAAGGCAAACCAGCTGTAGTCATTGTTTTTTAAAATAAAATTTATTTTATCCCATTATAATATAATCAGAGTTCACTATCTAACTAAACTAACACAAATAGAGGTAGAACAACTAAATAAACCTATAACAAAAGAAAGATTGAAAAGGTGATTTAAACACTCCCAACAAAAAAAAGCCATGGCCCCGATGGTTTCACTAGAGAATTCTACCAAACTTTCCGAGAAGAGCTAACACCACTACTACTAAAGGTATTTCAGAGCATAGAAAAAGATGGAATATCCCAAACTCATTCTATGAAGCCAGCATAACCCTGATACTAAAACCAGGTGAAGACACACCACATAAAAAGAAAATTACAGACCAATATCCCTCATGAACATTGACGCAAAACTCCTCAACAAAATTCTAGCCAACAGAATTCAACAACATATCAAAAAAAAAATTCACCATGATCAAGTGGGATTTATACCAGGTATGCAGGGATGGTTCAACATTAGAAAAACAATCAGTGTAATCCATCACAGAAATAAAACAAAAGACAAGAACCGCATGATCTTATCAATTGATACAGAAAAGGCATTTGACAAAGTCCAACACCCATTCATGATTAAAAACTCTCAACAAAATAGGAATAGAAGGGAAATTCCTCAACATAATTAAGGGCATTTTTACAAAGCCAGTAGCCAACATCATCCTAAATGGAGAGACTTTGAAAGCATTCCCCTTGAGAATGAGAACCAGACAAGGATGCCCTTTATCACCACTCTTACTCAATATTGTGCTGGAGGTCCTAGCCAGAGCAATTAGGCTAGAAAAAGAAATAAAGGGCATACAAATTGGTAGGGAAGAAGTCAAAGTATTTTTATTTGCAGATGATATGCTCTTATACACAGAAAACCCCAAAGAATCCACAAGAAAACTACTGGAACTAACAGAAGATTTTGGCAAAGTTTCAGGATACAAGATAAACATACAAAAGTCAGTTGGATTCCTCTACACCAACAAAGAGAACTTCAGAGAGGAAATCACCAAATCAATACCATTTACAATAGCCCCCAAGAAGATATAAAATACTTAGGAATAAATCTAACCAGAGACATAAAAAACCCTATACAACGAAAACTACAAGAAACCAAAAGAGACCTGCATAAGTGGAAAAACATACCTTGCTCATGGATAGGTAGACTCAACATTGTGAAAATGTCAATTCTACCCAAAGCGATCTACAGATTCAATGCAATCCCAATCCAAATTCCACCGGCATTTTTTAATGAGATGGAGGAACAAATCACCAACTTCATATGGAAAGGGAAGAGGCCCCTGATAAGTAAAGTATTACTCAAGAAGAAGAACAAAGTGGGAAGCCTCACACTACCTGATTTTGAAACCATTATACCGCCACGATAGTCAAAACAGCCTAGTCCTGGTACAACAACAGATACATAGACCAATGGAACAGAATTGAGAATCACACATAAATTCATCCACCTATTGGCAGCTGATATTTGACAAAGGCCCAAAATCCATTAATTGGGGAAAAGACAGTCTCTTTAACAAATGGTGCTGGCATAACTGGATATCTATCTGCAAAAAAAATGAAACAAGACCTATACCTCACACCATGCACAAAAACTTACTCAAAATGGATCAAAGACCTAAATATAAAATCAAAAATGATAAAGATCATGGAAGAAAAAATAGGGACAATGCTAGGAGCCCTAATATGCAGCATAAACAGAATACAAACCATAAGTAACTATGCACAAACACCAGAACAGAAACTAGATAACTGGGAGCTACTAAAAATCAAACACTTATGCTCATCAAAAGACTTCACCCAAAGAGTAAAAAGACAACCTACAGACTGGGAAAAAAATTCTGGTTACGACAAATCCAATCGGTGTCTAATCTCTAAAATCTACAAGTATCGCAAAACCTCAACAACAAAAATACAAACAACCCAATTAAAAAATGGGCAAAGGATAAGAACAGGCACTTCACCAAAGAAGACATTCAGGCGGCTAATAGACACATGAGAAAATACTGATGATCATTAGCCATTAGAGAAATGCAAATCAAAACTACAATGAGATACCATCTCACCCCAACAAGGCCAGCATTAATCCAAAAAACACAAAATAATAAATGTTGGAGAGGTTGTGGAGAGACAGGAACACTTATACACTGTTGGTAGGAATATAAAATGGTACAACCACTTTGGAAATCAATTTGGCACTTCCTTAAAAAGCTAGAAATGGAAGTACCATACGATCCAGCAATCCCATTCCTTGGAATACATCCTAGAGAAATAAGAGCTGTCACACGAATAGATTTATGCACACCCATGTTCACTGTAGCACAGTTCACGATAGCAAAAAGATGGAAACAACCTAGGTGCCCATCAACAGATGAATGGATAAACAAATTATGATATATTCACACAATGGGATACCACGCAACAATAAAGAACGATGAATCTGTGGGACATCTTATAACATGGAGGAATCTGGAAGGCATTATGTTGAGTGAATTTAGTCAGTTGCAAAAGGACAAATATTGTATAAGACCACTATTATAAGAACCCAAGAAAAGGTTTAAACATAGAAGAAAACATTTTTTGTTGGTTACGAGGGTGGCGAGGGAAGGAGAGGGGTATTCACTAACTAGATAGCAGACAAGAGTTATCTTAGGTGAAGGTAAAGACAACACACACTACAGGGGAAGTCAGCACAACTGGACTAAACCAAAAGCTAAGAAGTTTCCTGAATACAACCAAACACTTTAAGGGACAGAGTAGCAGGGTCAGGTGTCTGGGGATCATGGTTTCAGGGTACATGTAGGTCAACTGGCATAACAAAGTTTATTAAGAAAATGTTCTACATCCCACTATGGTAAGTGGTGTCTGGGGTCTTAAAAGCTAGCGAGTGGCCGTCTAAGATGTATCAATTGGTCCCAACCCACCTGGAGTAAAGGAGAATGAAGAACACCAAAGACACAAGGAAAATATCAGCCCAAAAGACAGAAAGGGCTGCATAAACCAGAGATTCATCAGCCTGAGACCAGAAGAACTAAATGGTGCCCGGCTATCACCAATGACTGCCCTGACAGGGAACACAACAGAGAGTCCCTCTTGGAGCAGGAGAAAATTGGGGTGCAAAACTCAAATTCTAGTAAATAGACCAGACCTCATGGTTTGACTGAGACTGTAGGGACCCCGGAAGACATGGCCCCCAGACTCTCTGTTGGCCCAGAGCTGAAACCATTCCTGACCAACTCTTCAGACAAAGATTAGACTGGACTATGGGACATAAAGTGATACTTGTGAGGAGTGTGCTTCTTAGCTCAAGTAGATACATGAGAGTAAATGGGCAGCTCCTGTCCAGAGGGGAGATGACAAGGCAGAGAAGGTCAGAAGCTGGTTGAATGGACACAGGAAACCCGAGGTGGAAAGGAGGAGTGTGCGGTCACAGCATAGGGAGAGCAACAAGGGTCACATAGCAATGTGTGTATAAATTTTTGAATGAGAAACTGACTTGAGTTGTAAACTTTCACTTAAAGCACAATAAAAAAAGAAAAATATATATAATCAGAATTCAAAAACAGAAATATCAGTACTTCTTCACACTCCTGCATCAGTGACCTTTAGTTTTCATTTGGGCAAATCGTTTCTGAAGATTAGAGGTAGGTATGTAATCCAGCCAAATCACGGGGCTCCTTAAGGAATCTCAAATCAGAATGGCCATTTATGAGACCTACATAGATTCCTTTGACGTGTTTAATAATTCACTCATAGTTTTAGCTACCATATTTTTTTTTAATTGTAAGATATTATAGCTTGTAGAAATTCAGACATCATTTGATCCAACAAACTATATTATAGATTGAGAAATGGGGTTTCAGAGAAATTACAAGCTATGTCCAAAATGACAGGAAATGCCAGAGCCAGGATGGTGACCACTAAGCTTCAGGAAATCCTCAGTCTCCCATTCTGCCTCTACAACACAGAGTCCACATCTTCGGCTGGGTTGTAGAAATAATAGAGCCCTGGATTAGGAGTCAGAGACCAACTTCTATGTGTAGCTTTATATAACATAGACTATTAATGACCCCCTAATACCTAGTTTTACCTTTTCCAACTGCTGGCAACCCCATCTGTGTCAGAGTAGAACTGTGCTCCATAGGGTTTTCAGTGACTGATTTTTCAGAAGTAGATTGCCAGGGTTTTCTTCTGAGGCACCTCTGGGTGAACTCGTACCTCTAACATTTTGGCTAGCAGCTAGTACTAACCATAGTAAAAGAACTCCCAGTTTTATTTAGGGCATGTTCTTAGGTAAAGCATTGCATTTCCCAACCTTCCTTACAGCTAGATGTAGCCAGGTAACAAAATTCTGGCCAATAAGATTTAAGCAGAAGTGTGTGACTTCCAGGAAACCTCTTTACAAGCTAGCATTCACCCTCAGCCCTTTTCTTCCCCCTTCTTGCCCTTCCTCCATTCTAACGCCAGAATACCACTATGACAACCAGACCTTCAGCAGCCACTCTGGGCCACACAGACAAGGGCCACACCTAAGGGAAGGTGGAAGGAAATTGGGGTCCTGACTACTTTGCACAACAGCCCACAGAATATTTTTTTTTTAACCTCACTTTTTCTCCTTCTCGGCTTCCCCAATTTCCAGGTGCAACATTACTACCTCCCAGACATGAAACAACTCTTACCTGTGGCATCATCTTCAGCCACCTTATCTTTGTCATCAGATGTTAAACTCTTCACCAAGTCTTTCTGATTCTTTCATCACCGTCACCACCTTCATCGGCTCTTCCCCGCTAGCCTCGCTCTGCTTGAGCAGCTACCTGATTGGTAGTGACAGTGACAGCAGCAACTAAAGATACTTGCCAATCTCATAAAGTGACACTCTCCTTGCTGCCTTCGCTGTATCCTTTGCTTTTGTCAGTCATTGTTTATTGTGTTCTCTGGGGGCAGTGCACCTTCCGAGGCAGAAAGAAATGGTCGGGGTAGCACCTCCTCCAATGAATGCACAGTCCTACCAACAAAACAGTGTGTCATTCATTCATTCACTCTCTCATTGACTCAGCCAAATTTTATTATGGACCTGTTGTGTGCCAGGCACTGTGCTGGTGACAGAGATAGAAAATTGACTAAAACATGGTCCCCGCCCTTAAGTACCACCCTATCCAGAGGAAGACAGACAGGTATAAATAAAGACCAGAAACAAATAACTAGATGAAAATTTATTTCAAGAGGAAAGTCCCAAAGCCAAGTTTATGTTTGCCATTCAAGGAAGAACAATGCAAACACCACCCAGAGTCTTTTCGGCCCAGTCCACACATTTTGAAGAGCGTCCCACAGGGCCCATGTAATAACCTACAGTACGCTAACTTCTGTTGTAATCTTTTAGTGCTTGCAAAATGCCCATCTATCGTTTTAGCTAAATGGGATTTGGGTGATTACACTCCTTCTAGCTCTAAATCTCTGTGTTCTATGAAATACATAACTAATGACAGTTATGGTTACCCAGACACAAATACATGCGTGCTGAGAGGTGCTTAGAGCGATAAGGGTGTCTGGAGAGGAGTGAGTTAATCTGGGAGGGTTTAACAAAGTAACTACCCACACAGGCATTCCAATAGGGATGTAAGGGTTTCACTGTCAGTAATGCTTCTACGTAATTAACAGTCACAACCAGAACCCTAACTTGTAGTTAATACAAAAGAATTTCCACATACATGTTTCACTAGAAAACAAGACACTATTATATGATAAACTGTTACGGTTTCATTGTACATATTTTCTACTTCCCTACCTACTTCCAAAAATGAATTTGAAATCACTTATGAAAGACACCTATACAATAGGAGGATTTTGTAAAAGATAAGAGAACAAGAGACTTATTAACAGAAAACTAAATCAGAATTAGTGAATTGACGAAAATATTTACCTCTGAGCTTCTCAGTAGCTAAGAAAAACAAACAAATCTTTTGCCATCCAGTCGATTCCGCCTCATAGCAACCCTATAGGACAGAGTAGAACTGCCCCATAGGGTTTCAAAGGAGCGGCTGGTGGATTTGAACTGCTGACCTTTCGATTAGCAGCCGAGCTCTTAACCACTGAGCCACCAGGGCTCCACAAAGTGCAAAACATCCTGGGTTACATAGTTCCCATTAACTGATAAAAAGAAGGCATACCAGTTTATAAGAATCTCTTTTTAAATTCTGAGGAGAATTTATTGTATAGATCTTTATGAAGGTGACATTAAACAATCAGAGAAGAATATATTCAATAGAAGACTTAAAAAAACATGATATAATATTATTCATATTAACCAGTGTCAGTTGCCGTCAAGTCAGTTCTGACTCCTGGTGACTCCATGTGTGTCAGAGTAGAGTTGTGCTCCCTAGCGTTTTCAATGACTAATTTTTCTAAAGTAGATCACCAGGCCTTTCTTCCGAGGAGCCTGTAGGCAAACTCAAGCCTCCAATGTTTTGGTTAGCACCCGAGCACATTAACTGTTTGCACCACCCAGAGTTTTTTATTATTCACATTCTTATACTTTAAATCAGTGCTTAAATAAACACCAAAGCCTAGTATCAAATTATAGTCTATGTAGGACTACATAACACAACGTCACTGCTAACTACAGAAACCTATTTTTAGAAGGAATAAAGATCCTTTCCCAGAGACTGTTTGGTAAAACGGAATGTTCTAAGCTCAACTGCCCTCCCAGCCAAGCTGTCACTTGGCACAGATAGAGTTCTGTATTATCTAGAACTCTGCAACAGACTGTGCAGGGCTCTGAGGGAATTCTCAGTAAACACGTGTTGACCACTTGACCAGGGAAAGAAAAATTCAGTCCACCAAGCTCTATCATGCAGGGTCACAAATGATTCTCTGGTAGAAACAGCCTCATTCTCAGCAGGCTTATCTTCAACTCAGAGAACCCTGACTTGACGCCACTGGGAGCCACTGGCAGCACTGGCCAACCTTCCTGAGTGAACCAGGTGCATTTCTACAGTACCAGATGACAGACCAGAGGCTGATGATATGTCTTCATTCTCTCTCCAAAAGCTCAAGAGCATGGATTCCTCTAGTCCCTGGATAGATGCTGGTTTGACCTCAGGTTCTGTCCAACCCTGTTCACTAGACTTCTTCCCAGGAGCCTACTAGTTCCTCATTCCTCAAAAAAAGCAGCTGTGGTCAACACCCAATCATCCAAAGGGCAGGGACTTCGAAGACCAAAAGTGGACCTTCCGGAGCTAGACTGGGTTCCAACAATGACCCTCCAACTTTGGTTTCCCAAGAGTTTTCTGGAGAATCTTGAAGCCATCTCTCACCTTGTAATTTCCTCCACCACCACCAGTTGTCATCAAGTCATCTCTGACTCATGGCGACCACGCATGTGTCAGAGCAAAAATGTGCTCCACTGGGTTTTCAATTGCTGATTTTTCAGGAGTAGATCGCCAGCCCTTTCTTCTGAGGTATCTCTGGGTGGACTTGAACCTTTTGGTTAGCAGCTGAGCACATTAACCATTTGCACCACCCAGGACTTCCCTGAAATATGGAACCTTCCCATATTAGACATCAGCCAGCTCAGTTGCTGGAGTGTTATTGGTCCCTACAAGACTCGAGTTAAATGATTTGTGACTTGAGAATTGAGCCAGGAGTCTCTGTCTCCAGGCGATGTAGTTAGCCCGCTTTTCTGATTGTAAGGCATTCTTCAGATCACATTCTCCTGCTTCAGCTCATACCCCAAGTGCTAACATGTTTAGTACTGGGGGCTCACTTCAAAAATGTGCTTAAAGTTAAAATCTAACCTAAAATATACGTTTTCTTACTTGGTGACTGAGGCGTGAAATGGAATCTTGTGGGATAAGGAAGTGGCAGAGTAGAACAAAGAAACGATACCACAAAATACAGAAATTAGTGTTTCCTGAGCTCGGGGGAACACATGTTTGAAAGAGTTGATTCCCTGGGAAGTACTTGGTCTGTGTTGTAGTTTTTTCTGTTCTACTCTACCACTTCCTTATCCCATGTGATTGTGTTTCATGGCACAGTCACTGAAAAGGAAATGTGTGTTTTAATTTTGAAGTGTGGATTCTGAAACATCTTTGAAGCGTGCCTTGGTGCAACAAAGCCAAATCCCTAGGCCTGACATCAGCAACAGAGGTAAGACAGTTGAAAAGCAAGTTGAGAGCTCAAAAAGTTGATTCAGCAAGAACGTTTTGGAAGACATGAGGTGGGGAGAAGTAAATAAGTGGCAAACTCATCTACTGTGGCTCAACATCAGGTGAAAACGAAAGCCACCAAAAAAGTAATTCCGGCCTCTACAGAAGGCAGGTGGTAGCAGCAATTAACAGGAGAACATGGGAGGCTGCCTGTTTGTTTGTTTTGTTTTTGCATTTTCTGGATGAGAACTACTGCAATGTTTGAGTCCAATTAAAAGAATCCTAATATTAATCGCTCCACTTGCAAAGAAGAATAAATCCAAAAGAAAGGTATGTACAGTAGGTTATTGTTGGTTTTTTAATCAGAAGTACAGCCTTTTAAGTGTCCAGTTACAGGTTTTAAAGGTAGAGAGGGCTACAATGGTTTTTCCAAGACAGTTACTCAATAATTCTTACACTAACTGTTTGCTGTTACAGAGAAAATCTTTGGAGAGGGGGAATTGATGGGAGTAGAAGCACCAGACCTGTAGAAGTTCCAGCACAAAAAGGCTCCTATGTCTACCTGACAGTTTTACGCAATGAATGGCTATCTGCAGCTTGAACACCACCCGCTATTCACGTTTGGTTTTTGTTTTTTTTTTTAATTTATTTATTATCATTTCTTTTTGCTATTCTGAAAAAAAAAATACAGAAAGAAAAAAATCAACACATCATGTCCTAGGAGATAAACTGTATCTCAGTGAGAAGGAGTTTTCTGCTCATATGTCGTCCTAACATTAACAATGTTTGTGTTACCAAGCAGCCCCCTCTTCAGCTCTACAATAAAAATCAAGGAGAAACTTGATTCCTGATAGTCATCACGCTTTGGCTTATTTATCG
Source organism: Trichechus manatus latirostris (assembly GCF_000243295.1). Taxonomy (NCBI): domain Eukaryota; kingdom Metazoa; phylum Chordata; class Mammalia; order Sirenia; family Trichechidae; genus Trichechus; species Trichechus manatus. The sequence continues at coordinate 3,453,972 of NW_004444129.1, read as the reverse complement.
CAGGAGAGGAGAAGGAACATTGATCTCTCAAGCGCTTCACCGCATTTCTGACGGAGCTTGAGGTTCCAAAACTGGTTTGATAATAAGAAATAATTCTATAATGTTATATGTGGAAAGTCATGTGTATCTAACAAGCCTGAATGTTATAAAGGCTCCAAAACAAAGAAATGACTGAAGAAGAGAAGCCTTGCAATAGAGAGGCAAAGAATCCCTGGAGAGCAATGGGCCAACTATCCCTCAAAAGAGGCCTTTAGTCGATGACACATCTTTGTGGACTTTTCTGGTAAACTAGTTCAATTACCTATTAAACCCCTCCTGAACCTTTCACTAGCAACACTGTACTCCTTTCTGTTACTCAGGACAAAGGGAGACAAATAGCTCAAACAGGGAAAAAAAAAAAAAAAAAACAACTCTATAGCAACACTTAGTAAAATCAGGAACTTAGAACTTTTTCCTCAAAAATGAGTTATAAAATTTTCAAACCATAACTTTGGCCAGCTATTATTTTCATTCAAGAACAAAGTGTGCAGAATCTGAAGAATGCACACATATGTACATATGGCTGAGTACCCACAAGTATAAATTCAGAGATTAAATCCTGTTAGTGTTCCATGTATTTGAGCTGGAAACTAGGCTCATTCACATAAATCAATAAATTTTGACCTTATGGGTTTCTAGAGCAATGAGAATTTTCCAACTCCCCCACAGTGAATATTTTATACTGTTAAAAATACACAGGTAAACCCAAATTGGGAGACATTCTACAAAATAACTGGCCTGTACCTTCAAAAATTTCAATGTCATACACAGACAGACTGAAGACAGTTCCAGCTCAAGGAGATTAAAGAGACTTGAAAGTGAATGTAATGTATGATCTGGGATTTTCTTTTGCTATAAAAGACATTATTGTGAAAATTAGAAAAATTTGAATAAGGTCTGTAGATTAAATAGTACTATATCAATGTTAATTTACTGATTTCAATGATTGTACTGCGGTTATATGAGAGAATGTCCTGGCTTTGGGAAATACCTATTGAAGTATTTAAGGGTATAAGGGCATTGTGTCCACAACCTACTCTCTAACAGTTCAGAAAAAAAATAATAAAAGGCATATGTGTGTGTGTATACCATGTATATTTTAATATATTTTAACATTTTAATATATATGTTATACACACAAAGAGAATGGGGGGTGTTAAGCAAATGTAGTATAATAATATCTGGAGAATGTAAGTGAAGGGTATATGGTAATTCTTTGTACTATGCTTTCAAGTTCTCTCTAAATCTGAAATTATATCAAAGAGTAAATTTGAAAATATTTTAAAATAAAAATATGCAAGATTAAATTTTTACTCCATGCAATTCTACATGGCCTTTAGCAGTATACAGCAAGAGGAACACGTTGAAAGGGAAGGAGGTCTACTAGGGTGTTTTATCCTAAAAAAAAAAAAAAATGTGCAAGTGTGCACTATTTCCAGAAGGAAATAGCTAACAACAATAAGAAGTTTAAAAAAAAAAAATCAAGGATCATTACATCCATGCTCGATATCCAGAAAGCAACTTAGAAAGTGGAAGGGTTCTGGGTTAGCAATAAACATATTTTAAAAGCAGAAGCTTATCTGTTTCAGAAAAAGGAAAAATATATTACTAAAGGAAAGAATTATCCACCCCCCCAAAATAAGTAACCAATTGCCATTGAGTTGATTCCAACTCATGGTGATCCCATGTGTTTCAGAGTAGAACTGTGCTCCAAAGAGTTTTCAAAGACTAATTTTTTGGAAATAGATCTCCAGGCCTTTCTTCCAAAGTGCCTCTGGGTGGACTCAAAACTCCAACCTTTTGGTTAGCAGCCAAGCATATTAACCATTTGCACCACCCACAGACTCCCCCAAAATATAGCAATACCATTTCAAAGAGCAATATTTCTCCTTACTCCCTACTAGGCTAAACATAGTAGCAGTTTGGGGAGAGGAAATTGATGGGAATGGAGGCAGCAAGACCCACCATTGTTAGAAGTTCCAGCACAAAAATCCACCAAACTGGGTCCTGGCCTTCACTGGAGGATTGCTTTAACCACTGCTGCTCTAGGAGCCACTTAAGAGTTATTTAACCTCCTTTACACCAATCAGTGGATCCTCCCTTTGAAGGATGAGATTTGCTCTCCCTTTTAAGTCCAAACTACAAGATAGAGGAAAACCTCAGTGCAGACGGATGTACTGAAACAAGGAAGTCAAGTAACAGCCGAGACAGTCTGCAAAAACCACTGGCCCCTAGTACATGCTACAACACGATGCTAAGTGAAATAGGCCAGGCACAAGAGCACAAATATTGTATGATCCCTCTTGTGTGAAATATCTAGAATACATAAATGCATAAAGACAGGATGTAGATTATTGGTTACTCTGGGCTGGGGGTAGGGGAGAATGGGGAGTTACTGCTTAATGGGTGCAGAGTGTCTGGGGTGATGACAAAGACTTGGAAAGGAATAGTGGTGATGGTTGCACAACACTGTGACTGTGATTAATGCCACTGAATTATACACTTATAAATGGTTAACATGGCTAATTTTACATTGTGTATATTTTACAGCAATTTTTTTAAAAATTTACTAGCCCAACCAAGAGAGCCTAGGTCTCCTGTGTTATATGGTTTTATTTATTTAATATTAGTAACTTGGTCAAAAGCTTTCAATACCATGACTTTTTTTTAATGACCCTAGTTTTCACAGTAACATCCAGGAGAATGGGCTGGGCTCCTCTTCACCCCCCTTAGAGAAAGTTCCCAGAGTAAAATAAGACTAATCATAAAATATGAGTAATATGGCCACATTAGCAATACTGGTTTTTGTTTTTTTGTTTTTTTTTTTTTTGGTTTATTGTTGTAGTTTAAGTGAATGTTTACATTTCAAGTTAGTCTTGTATACAAAAATTTATACATACATTGTTATGTGACCCTAGTTGCTCTCCCTATGCTGTGACAGCACATTCCCCTTTCCACCCCTGATTTCCCATGTCCATTCAACCAGCTCCTGACCCTCTCTGCCTTCTCATCTCACCTCTGGACAGAAGCTGCCCTTTTAGTGCCATGTATCTACTTGGGCTAAGAAGCACACTCTTCACAAGTATCATTTTATGTCCCACAGTCCAGTCCAATCTTTGCCTGAGGAGTTGGCCTTGGAAATTGTTTTAGTTCTGAGCTGAGAGAGAATCTGGGGACCATGCATTCTGGGGTTCCTCCAGTCTCAGTCAGACCATTAAGTCTGGTCTTTTTACTAGAATTTGAGTACTGCACCCCACCTGTCTCCTTCTCCATCAGGGACTCTGTTGTGTTCCCAGTCAGGACGTTCACTGGTGATAGCCGGGCACCATCTAGTTCTTCTGGTCTCAGGCTGATGAGGTCTCTGGTTTACGTGGCCTTTTCTGTCTCTTGGGTTAATATTTTCCTTGTGTCTTTGGTGTTATTCATTCTCCTTTACTCCGGGTGGCTGGGACCAATTGATGCATTTTAGACGGCTACTTGCAAGCTTTTAAGACCCCAGATGCCACTCACCAAAGTAGGATGCAGAACATTTTCTTAATAAACTTTGTCATGCCAATTGACCTAGAGGTCCCCTGAAAGCATGGTCCCTGGACCCCCACCCCTGCTACTCTGTCCCTCGAAGTGTTTGGTTGTATTCAGGAAACTTCTTAGCTTTGCTTTAGTCCAGTTTTGCTGACTTCCCCTAGAGTGTGCTGTCCTTCCCTTCACCTAACATAATTCTTGTCTATTATCTAGTTAGTAAATAACCCTCACTCTCCCTCCCCACCCTCCTAACCATCAAAGAATGTTTTCTTCTGTGTTTAAACCTTTTCTTGAGTTCTTATAACAGTGGTCTTACACAATATTTGTCCTTCTGTGACTGACTAAATTCACTCAGCATAATGCCCTCCAGATTCCTCCATGTTATAAGATGTTTCATGGATTCATCGTTGCATAATATTCCATTGCGTGGATATGCCGTAATTGTTTTATCCATTCATCCATTGATGGGCACCTAGGTTGTTTCCATCTTTTTGCTATTGTGAACAGTGCTGCAATGAACATGGGTGTACATGTATCTATTCGTGTGATGGCTCTTATTTCTCTAGGATATATTCCAAGGAGCAGGATAACTGGATCCTATGGTACTTCTATTTCTAGCTTTTTAAGGAAGTGCCAAATTGATTTCCAAAGTGGTTGCACCATTTTACATTCCCACCTACAGCGTGTAAGTGCTCCAGTCTCTCCACAACCTCTCCAGCATTTATTATTTTGTGTTTTTTGGATTAATGCTAGCCTTGTTGGGGTGAGATGGTATCTCATTGT